>NW_020174103.1:1560438-1627767 GCF_003031525.2 Neophocaena asiaeorientalis asiaeorientalis | reverse complement strand
CCTCTCCCATTGCGGAGCACAGGCTCCGGATGCGCAGGCTCAGCAGACGGGCCCAGCCGCTCCGCGGCATGTGGGATCTTCCCGGACCTGGGCACGAACCCGTGTCCCCTGCATCGGCAGGCAGACTCTCAACCACTGCGCCACCAGGGAAGCCCTGTAACTTGTTTTGAAACACTCTTCCTACCCAACTATGTATAAAACATAATTTTCTATACTTTCTTTTAAATGGTTTATTTAGAATTTAAAATTTTTTATTTAAAATTTTTTCTTATTCTCATTTCTAATATTGTGTAATTTCCGCATGTACTGCCAGGGAGCATAAATCTGAAGATTTTATTGTACTGTGTTTCTGAGATGTATTGTCAGTTCCATCTCCTTTTTAAGCTGCCTTCATTTCCTTGGCAGAAGGTTTAAGGATTTCTGAAAATGTAAAGAGCTTTTCTATGAAGATTATCATTTAGATATGCAAATAACTCCTTTTTAAATGTGGTTTTTAACCATGCTTAGATCTAGCACAGAAGCAGTAGGTTGATCATGCTCTGATCAAGGAGGGATGATGATAGAAAATAATGTCAATTTCATTTAGATTCAGATCTTAACAAATAATAGTTATAAAAAATAAATGCTAAGAAAATCATCAGCATGGGGAATTTAAATTGATAAAACCAGTAATGAGAAAAGGACAGCCCTAGAGTTTTTGGTGCTGTCATTTCTTGTAGAAGAGAAAAAATTCTGTTTAAGCTAAGAAGAATTGAACCTTGAGAATGAGAGAAGAGAACCTCTCTCCATCAAAGTGTTAAAGTGTGTCTTTGCATCATGCAAAAGCCCGAGGTCTGCTGTGGCCAGAAGTAAAGACAGCAGATCTGGAACAGGCCTTCTTATTGGGAGAGCGGCTATAGGCTTGAAGTATTGATATATGGGACTTTGGAGTCGTGACTAAGCTAAAGAATTACTGGGAAATAACACTGGTATACTTTCATTCATGATGTTTTGCAACCTTTTATAAAATGATGGATAGATCAATGGCATAATTTTAGTGGAATTGTCCTGAAAAGAGTCTTGCTTTTAACAAAATAAGGTAGGGGTGGGTGTGGCTATGCCTCAGAGATGTTCAGTTTCTTCCTCTACGTCCGTGGTCCCACAGACCAATGGGTGAACCGGAAATGGACATCAGCTGTATCTCTGTGCTCATGGGAACATGATACTTCTGTGGGAATATTTGGGAAGCGTTTTCAACCAAAACAGGAGCAGGGACTCCCATCTCTTATCCATTGCACTTCCAACCTCCTGTCCCAGTGATGTTGGCCGAGACCACTGTGGGTGAAAGTCCTGTCAAGTGGGCAGGGCTGTTGTTACTGGGATGAGGCCAAGGGGCCCCAGGTGATGAGGGGTGAGGCTCACGGGGGGCCTGAGGGGTGATGATGGCAGCAGGTCTGACCCCCTCTCACCCAGCTCCCTGGTCACAGCTGGACATTGTCTTTCAGTTTTCAGGACCTAGTCTTCTCACTGATCCCAACTATTTCTTCCAGCCAGTTTTCCTTCTTCTGTAATGAAAGAAATCTTACAGCTTTCCCCCTGTTGTTTTCACTGTATTGTATTACAGAGCTATTTCCCAGCAATAGCGGGGAAATTGCCTAGATCCCCTTTTTCCTTTTCCTTCCATCTTTTTTTCCCACAAAACTCTACCACTTCATCTTTTCTTTTCCCTCCCTCCTTTCCCTTCCCCCCTTCCTCCTTCCATCCTTCTGTTCCTTCCTTCCTTTCTTCTTTTTCTCTCTTTTCTTAGATAGAGCCTTTTGCCAAGTGTTTCCCAGTCTTCTTCTAAAATTCACACCTGACCTTTATTAATAAATGCAGAAGTCTTGTCCTTATCCTAAATTCTGACCTCCTTGGGAACCATCCTGAGTACCTTCCTCCACTCTCTACAATCACTGATGTGCAGAGTGTGAATTACATCTTTTGTGTATCCCCACTACTGAAGATTTGGCCAAGCCTCAGGTTTTCCTTTTTGTTAACTTATTTTTTAAAAGTTAGTACTTTGTTTTCCGAGTATGAAATTATAATATTGAACATGCTTTTGCAAACTGCATCTTCTCCCCACCCCCTGTACTTAGTAGCTCTGTGATCCCAGGCAAATGTTTTTTGGTGCGGAGCACAGGCTCCGGACGCGCAGGCTCAGCAGCCATGGCTCACGGGCCCAGCCGCTCTGCGGCGTGTGGGATCCTCCCGGACCTGGGCATGAACCCGTGTCCCATGCATCGGCAGGTGGACTCTCAACCACTGCGCCACCAGGGAAGCCCCCAGGTAAATGTTTAAGCTTCAAGTGCCTCGGGTCCTTCTGTGAGTGGCGTGATCCTATTATGGTTGTGTGAGGATGCCATGCCGTCTGTGTTACATGCGTGTGGGTGAAAACAGTACCTGGCACATAGCAAGCGCTCCGTGAGTGTTTGCTATTATTATTACCCTCTTTCAGGGAGATAGGTAGGCTTAGGCTTTTTGGTAGTGGAGGTCAAGGCTCTGAAACAGACAATTGGAAAGGGAGAGAAAGTGAAGGATACTTTAAACTTTTGCAGAAGTTGATATAATTGTCATTTACAGTCTATTTAGAGTAGAGTTAGAAATCATACTTGAATGTTTCAAAGCACATTCAAAGCCACTGTTAATATGGCATTGTCTCTTCCCTCGGCATGATCAAATTGGCTGATTCCCTGTTGCCAAAAATAAGTAGTGATCATTTCCTGTTTGTTGTTTGTGGAGTTACTGTTTGTACAGTTTCTGTTCGGGCAGGTCTGTTTGTGTAAAGTCTCAGGCAAACAGTTGTGCTGGGGGCACTTGGTCTGGTGCTTCTTTAGAGCAAGGATTCTCATTTCCTGACATTTTTCTTCATGCTCGAAAGTGAAGTCCTTATAAGCTGGAGACTCCTTGTTTTTCCTGCAGTATTAGATTGGGGGCTCTGTTATTTGATGACATAGAAAAGTTCTGTTATTTGATGACATAGAAGAGAAGTGGGTTTTAGAATAATATTTCAGATCCCACTTAGGCTGTGAAATTTCAGGCTAGTTTCTTCATCTCCCCAAACCTTGTTTGTTACATCTTTAAAATGAAGATGTACCATCCAGGTCAAAGAATCGTTGTGAGATTCATGTGGAAATGTGTGAAGGTGCAGAAAGAAATACCTGATAGTGGTGTTTCCCCTGAAGGAGGTGTGTCTAGCCTATAAAGTTGGGCTTCCTAAACCACCTTCATAGCACACATATCAGGGATGAGTGAAACTAGTTGAGCTGGTTGTTGTTTTGTTTTTTTTATCCCAGGGGAATCCTGCCTGGGGTGTTAGAGGAGGGAATGTGATGAGCTGGTGCAGCAGTGAAATCTAACATCCGATTGGTTTGCCTCGTTGCAAAAGAGTTAGGCAATCAAAACTCTCTTTGTAAAGGATTTCATTTGAACAGCTTTAAGCGTCAAAGGAGAAAGAGATGATTTAGTTTCTTTTTAGTAAGTGTTGTCTGCGTCCCCTGCAAAGTAGTGGCGGAGGCTGGCTGGCTTTGCTCATGTTTGTTTAAAAGGGGGAGTGGACTGGTTGTCAGCTTGTGAGTGGGAGTGTCTAGTCAGTGTTTTTCTTTCTACCCAGAAACTTACCAGGACTCTGACACATGAGCTTTGGTATGGAAAGTTTAGGGAGCTGCTGGACCGATTTCCCGCGCAAGGATGGGGCAGGTCCTGAAAGATGATGGCGACTGGAACGCGAGGCTGGTGGGGCTGATGTGCTGCATGGGTCAGTAGCCTACCCGTTATCTCACTTTCGTACCGCAGGATTGGAGAGGGAAGTTGCAGGACCTGAGTGGGTTCGCACAGCGGGGCTTTAACAGACTGTGGGGCACCTTCTGGAAATCTGGACAGGTTCCCGTGACAACTCCTGAGGCTCCCTGGACAGAACTTCCCCCTCTTGTTGGGCATAGGATATGCATTGAAATAATAATAGTTATTTTGTGTGTGATATGAAGTGGGTTTAGCTTTGATTGGATTTTACTGAAGACCAGTCAGTGTAAGTTGTAATAATTGGTGCTCTTTTTGTACTTTTTTATTTGTTTTTTTTTCAAATTCTGTTATTGTTTGTATTCTGTGTCCTTATAGAATGTTCAGCCATGTTGTACTTTACTAGTTGATCTTACATGTATATTTTCACTTAAAACGTACTCTCTAAATGAAATAATTTTCCAAGAGAGGGATGTTATAAAGCTTCATTCAGAAAAATAGATGGATAATCTGTAAAACCAGTAGGATTAGTTAAAAACTCAGAAGTGATTTTTCCTTTTTGTTGTCTTAGCAGCGTCGCCCTAAATATAAATCTCAGTGTTAGGCAACTCTCACTGAAGTGAAATAAAGAACCATTACGAGACTTGGAAAATTAGATGGTGTCATCAGGAATACTCCCTTTTGAAATAATGTGTATGGAAAGCGGTAAATCACAGTCTCCCCAGGCTTAAAGTATTCCTGGATTGTAAGTTGCTTTCCTGAAGAAAGTTGAGCGCCTAATGTCCACATTAACTCTTTCCTCATTCTTGTAGCATCGTGGGAACCTTCACATGTTAAAGAACCTCCCTTGGCGTACTTGAAGGGGAATCATCTAGGTTTATTGAAGTTTAAAAGAAAAGACTAGGTTGTTACTGTTAGAAGACAGTATCAGAATCTATGAATCACGTGTTATTTAGTTCACTTTAGTCTTTGTACCTTAGCCAGTACTTTAGCTGTGGATCATAATCCCGAGGTATTACCTCAGTATTAACCTGCTAAACGTTTAGCTCCCACCTTACATTTTCAGCAGTGCATTTGAAAAGCTGCTAGCAACAACCACAACAAAACCTCAGTGATCAAAAAAGCCATCTTATGGTTGTATAATTTAAGTGAGTTTCTCATTATTTGATCCTTCAATTGAATCAGCTTTCTTGATCTACCACGTGGCTAAAAAATTAACCATTAAGAGATTAGTTTTTAAGAACGTGTGTTCTATTCTTCATGTTCCTTAAAATATAGGACCGTTTTTTATTAATTTAGAAAGAAGTAAATATATATATATGTACATATATATATATTTTTAAAGGACAAATCAGAATTTAATAATCATCAAATATTAGATAATTAGATTGCTTCTAATTTTTCCATCATAAATTATACAATTAACATATCAATGCATATGGCTTTTCACAACCCAAAGAGATATATTTTATTTTTGTACATTTATTTTTTAATTGAAGTATAGTTGATTTACACTGTGTTAATTTCTGCTGTACAGCAGAGTGATTCAGTTATACATATATATACATTCTTTTTTTAAAATAAATATATTTTATTAACCATTATGTACCAAGAGGAGTTTGTATAATACACATCATATGTTAAATTTAATGGGACAGAGTAAATTTGTTAGAGTTCATATTATTATGCGCTGATTCAATAAATTAATAAAATTTTGGTAGATAGTTATAGGAATGCTTTTCATCTCATATTTCATAACTTGATATGGAAGCTATTCTTGAACAAGAATTTTTAATAGTACATTTTGTTTTTTACTTGACGATTTAACATTAGGGTCCTAGGTTATTAATTGGATGGTATTAATGTGAATATTGCCTAGGAAGTACTCTTTTTTTTTTCCCTCACTCTGTTTTCTTTGCTGGAGGTTAGAAAAGCACTGCCGAAATGTGATAGGAGCCCTAGACTTTGTTGAGGAGGTTCTCTTGTTTGCACTCGCTTGTCCGTCCAAAGTCCACAGCCGTCAGGAGGGCCTGGCTCCCCAGCACTGTCTGTGATTGGGGTGTGCTCAGTACTTCCTTTTGAAAGGAAAGGTGGCAGGATCTTGGGGTAGTGGAAGCAATTCTGGGGGGAATCACGACACTTGAGTTCTAACTAAGCCTCTTTCAATCTGAAATTATGAGATCAGGGTTTCTTTTTTTAAATTTATTTTTATCAAATTATAGTTGATTTACAGTGTTGGGTAATCACAACACAGTTTTTTATATGTAAAACTGAATCACTGTGCTGCACACCTGAAAGAAACTGAATCACTGTGCTGTACACCTTAAACCAACACTACATTGTAAATGTATTGGGTTGGCCAAAAGTTTGTTCGGGTTTTTCCATAACATCCTATGGAAAACCTGAACGAACTTGTTGGCCAACCCAATATTATATCTATTCTTTTTCAGATCCTTTCCTACGTAGGTTATTACAGAATATTGAGTAGAGATACAGTAGGTCCTTGTTGTTTATCTATTTTATATATAGTAGTGTGTATATGTTACTCCCAAATTCCTAGTTTATCTCGACCCCCCAACCTTTCCTCTTTGGTAACCGTAAGTTTGTTTTCTATGTCTGTGAGTTTATGTCTGTTATGTAAATAAGTTCATTTGTATCATGTTTTTAGATTCCACATATAAGCTGTATATATTTGTCCTTCTCTGTCTGACTTACTGTACTTAATATGATAATCTCTAGGTCCATCCGTGTGGCTGCAAATGGCATTATTTCATTCTTTTTTATGGCTGAGTAATATTCATTGTATATGTGTATCACATCTTCTTTATCCATTCATCTGTCAATAGACATTTAGGTTGCTTCCATTGTTGGCTACTGTAAACAGTGGTGCTATGAACATAGGGGTGCATGTATCTTTTTCAGTTATGGTATTCTCTGGATATATGTCCGGGAGTGGGATTGCTCGATCATCTGGTAGCTCTATTTTTAGTTTTTTAAGGAACCTCCATACTGTTCTGCATAGTGGCTGCACCAGTTTAAATTCCCTAATTATTAGGGAAATGCAAATCAAAACTACAGTGAGGTATCATCTCACACCAGTCAGAACGGCATCATCAAAAAGTCTACAAATAATAAATGCTGGAGAGGGTGTGGAGGGTTTCTTTTTGATGGAGAAGTCTGCACCAGGGCTGGCTTCTGTCTTGCTAATTAATCTCCTTGCCCTCCTTCCAGCCCCACTTGCCTGCCCTGGACATGGGCGGCCTTTCTCTCCTTTGTACTGCTTGCGTGGTGAGTGCCACATCCTTTGCTCAGCTGGCGTGCTTGTCACACTGCCTTCCTGTCAGGTACCCTCTCTAGGTGACAGCTCCAGAGAACAAGGGCCAGTGCTCTATCTGTCCAGTCTAGGGGGCCCAGCACTACACAGCACTGGGCTCATCCAAGGATCTGATGGATGCTGGGATGAGTGAGGGAGGGAAGCTGGGACTAGTAGATTGCTTCTCTTTCTTTGTTCTTGCCTTACGTACTAATTATTTAGGTTCATTCTGACCTCTTTAGGAATAGCAAGTCTGAAAGACATTTATGACATCATTATTACTTTAAGAGATACAGTAATATATACCACTGTGTCTAAGTATATAAGGAATTATACCTTGTTATCCTGAGTAGGATTGTCCTTTGGGAAACATAATTAATTCACATCATGGGCATTTGTTTGTTGAGTGCATAGAAGCATCATGGCATCTACTGTGGGTAGACAAAGATGACTGAGGTCGAGATCATGCCCCAGAGGGGCCAACAGGGGAATTCATAAATACTTTGTGGATGATAATGTTGGTTAACAATTATTGATGAAATTGGTCTTGGCGGAGTAGTTATATGCAAAGTGCCTGGGGATTCTATGTTGGGGATCAGGCAAGTTTAATAATTTCAGCGTAAATTCTGAGCATTTATATTCAGATTTAGCAAACTTCTATCTTCTTGATCAGCTTTTCCAATTTTTAATACCCAAAGTGAAGTCCAGAATGAGACTAGAGGTTTGGGCACTGAAAAGGAATGTGTTATTGGCGGTACAAAATGCAAGGCCCTATTTAGGTGCCTTTTGGGTTCTCCCTGATGGTGATGGGAAGTGGGAAGGGTTTCAAGGGGATACTTTGGAGAAGAAATGCTTGTGAAATACAAGGGAAATTACAGGGTCCCTCCCCTGCACTTTCATGTTGGCATTAAAGTGTAAGAGAGCTCTAAATAATATGCCATCACTGGGTAGCTTTGCAAAGATTCGAATCTGAACAAACCTTTGGATTGCTTTACTAAAATTTATTTATCCATTTTTTAAAATCATTGAACATTTATGTTTTTTCCTAAACTTTTATTTTGAAATAATAACACTGATTTATATTCTCATAGATACATTTTGTGCACAACCATGATGATAGTTTTAAGATAAATTTTAGAAGTGGACTTACTGGGAAAGGGTATTAAATATAATAATACCCTTTATTATTATAAAGGGTATAAAATATAATTAAATATATTTTTAAGGCTTTTGATATTTATTGGCAAATTGTCGTAGAGCAGCACTGTCCAGTAGAAATTTTTGTGACAGTGGGAATGTTCTGTATCCGTACCCTGTCCAGCGTTAGTTAGTGCACACTTGAATTGTGACTGGTGTTACCAAGGAACTGAATTGTTAATTTAATTTTATTTTGATTAATTTTGGTTTGAAGTTAAATAGCCACATCTGTGACTAAGGGCTGCAGTATTGACAGTGCAGGTCTAGGAGATCTCAAACAAATTACATTTCCACTAGCCATATATATATATATATGTATATATATGCATATGCATATCCACAGATATATATAAATATATCTGTTCCCTGTGCCCTCGTCAACATGAATTTTTTTTTCATAAAATCTTGACAACTTGATAGGTGGAAAAGCTTATTTTTATTCTATATTATTATTTGTTAGTGAGGTTGAGTACCTGTGGGCATTTACTTTTTTTCATTTTTAAAATTAATTTCATTTCATAAAGTTTTAATCATTTTCATTGTCTGCTTTTGCCCAGTTATACATTATGTTCATCTTATTCTTTTTTATTTTTATTTTGTATTAATATTAGTAATCTGTGTCTCAGTTTACAGATATTTTTCCCAGTTGACATATTTAAGTATTTTTGTTTATGTTTAAACTAGTGTAAAGCACGTAAATACTTTTCATGAATAGGACAAGCATTTTCTTTTTTTCTTCTTTTTTAAAAATTTTATTGGAGTATAGTTGATTTAAAATATTGTGTTAGTTTCAGGTATACAGCAAAGTGATTCAGTTATACATATACATATATTCATTTTTTCTCAGATTCTTTTCCCACATAGGCTATTACAGAAAATTGAGAAGAGTTCCCTCTGCTATGCAGTAGGTCCTTGCTGGTTATCTGTCTTATATATAGTAGTGTGTGTGTGTTAATCCCAAGCTCCTGATTTATCACCCCCCCCCACCCATGTTTCCCCTTTGGTAACCATAAGTTTGTTTTCAAGATCTGTAAGTCTGTTTCTGTTTTGTAAATAAGATCATTTGTATATTAAAAAAATTAGATTCCACCTAAGAGTGATATCATATGGTATTTGTCTTTCTCTGTCTGACTTACTTCACTTAGTATGATAATCTCTAGGTCCATCCATGTTGCTGCAAATGGCATCATTTCATTCTTTTTTATGGCCGAGTAGTACTGCATTGTATATATATGTACCATGTTTTCTTTATGCATTCTTCTGTTGATGGACATTTAGGTTGTTTCCATGTCTTGACTATTGTAAATAGTGCTGCTATGAACATTGGGGTGCATGTGTCTTTTCGAATTATGCTTTTCTTCGGGCATATGCCCGGGAGTGGGATTGCTGGATCATAGCATTTTCAAAGAAACTTTCGTTCCATTTAAAGTAGTTTATGGGGCTCAGGGATGAAGAATGAGAAGAGAAAGAGATGAAGAGAGGGAGGCCTATCTGCCCCTAGGGAAAGGATGGAGATATGGACCAGGGGTGGGAAAAGAAAGAGGACCACGGGGAGAAAGAAGAGCCGGCCCCAGATGTAGAGAGGAGGGAGGAGGACACAGGAGAGTGGGGTTTGCTGCCTGGGAGCAGGACGGGGAGGGATTATGGCTTCCAGCATCCTTTCTAGATGTTGGAGATTAGGATTGTCTTTGAAATAATAACTTGATGAACCGGAACGTTCCAGTGCTCTTCCTCCTACATCATAAGACCTCCCCTCACCCTTCTCTGCACCATGTCTAGTAACCAGGACAGTATCACTATGGCAAGGATCTAGTGGGGCGTTTTGTTGTTACCAGATCGTTCAACACAGGGAATCTAGGAGAAAAGCAGCATGGTTCGTGATTAAACCAGTGTCCACTTCCAGCCAGAGGACCTGAATTCAGTCCTGCCTTTTATCACAGCTTTAAGTCTTTTTCTGAATAATCGTCGACAAGTCCTTTGACCTCTCGACATCCTGGTTTCCTCTTATGTGAGATGGGAGTGACACTGCCTCCCTTCCCTCTTGTGGCCGTGAAGACCAGCTGGGATGTAATCTGTGGTCAGGTGCTTTGGGAAGTTCATGCAGGGGCTCAGTGGAGGCTGGTGGTGGCGGTGGAGGTGAGAGAACTTCCTGGTGGTGGCGGCGGTGGGGATGATGCAGCAGAGCATGTGGAAGGCAGTGCTGGCAAACGCCACACTGGGAAGAGGCCAATCTTTCTCACAGGTAGTGTCAAGGTGCCAAAACTTACCAAGAAAATTCAAGTGCACCAAACCGTACTTTTTGAACACCTTACTCTTCTTTATTTGCATAGTGATAATGAAAGTCTCCTATTCATAGATTTTTACCAACCTTCTTTTATATCTTTTTTCCCCCTTCCAGATGAACGGGACAAAGTTCAGAAGAAAACATTCACAAAATGGATAAATCAGCATCTCATGAAGGTCAGTGTATATTTCTTTTGCATGTTGGAATTGTTTTGCAGGTTTTAATTTATTGTGCAGTACTTGGTTGTATGGCTGTGAAGCACAGCTTTTCCGTATCAAGTGGGAAGTTTCAGTTCTAGAGCATTTCACATGCATTTCAGGCATCTGTTATTATTTGGTATATGGCCTGTGGGTCATGATGGGGGTGGTAGATGAGTGCCCAGTGATTGCAGTGTCTTCTGTGACATGAGTAAAACCTCTTATTATTGGACTCTAAAAAATCTCAGCAGGTTAAGAAATATGTAAATATTTACGTGTTAGGGCATCGAAAAACTGCAGTTCTCAGTAATGTTTTTTCCTCTCAAGATTCCAAGCAAGTTCTGGCATCAGATTTTATGCAGATGGCAGAGAGTTAGGTGAGACTAAGGATGTTTTATTTAAAAAAAAAAGAAAGAAAAAAAAAAAAGGGACTACCCTGGTGATCCAGTGGTTGAGACTTTGCCTTCCATTGCAGGGGGCGGCGGGTTCAATTCCTGGTCAGGGAGCTAAGATCCCACATGGCTTGCGGCCAAAACACCAAAACATAAAACAGAAGCAATATTGTAACAAATTCAATAAAAGACTTTAAAAATGGTCCACATCAAAAAAAAATCTTTTAAAAAAAGATAAAAAGGACGGATTACAGACAGAAGTCTAGACAAATCAGTTTATCTCTTGTATTTAGTATGACCCAGAGATTGGTGCTTATGTGTATGTTTCTCTGTGAAGCAGTTAATAGTTGTGGTTCTTAAATTAATATTTATTTGTGTGCCATGGGTCACTTTGAGAATCTGATGTAAGCTCTTCCAAAAAATACACATGTGCACAACGTTTGCATACAATTTCATGGAGTTATTGGGTCCCAATTCCAGTAGAATTATTGGATCGGTGGGACCCAATATAACTCCATAAATCTCAGCTAAAGAGCCCATGGGATTTCACAATTAACTCTTAGTCACTTTCTTCCCCTTTTATGGACAGTCCTGAAGTCGGAGAGAAGGTAATATTTTAAATCTGTTGTTTGGGACTTGGAAAGAGTTTTCTCGCATAGAAACCTTATGTTAATGTGGTTATATCCCTAAGCTATCCTACAGATCCTGTTCAAACCATCATGTACCCTAGGGGGATGGTGCCAGTACTGTAATAGCATTTAATAACCTTCTCTAAAAGTGATTCTTATTTCAGGGAGCATATCAGATTACCTGAGAGAAGTTTTAGTCCCCTCTCTCTCATCACCCATGGACAGAATCCTTTTCCCAAATCTGTTACGTCCTTCTGGGGGGCCATGTCATTCACCCCCTAACCGAGACTCACTTCCGTAAGGATTTCTGTTACTACTGGGATTTCTGTTACTAATTCTCTGATGTGTTGGCTGGAGATAAAAGGTGGAGACCCTCTGCTTTATGATGCTCTCGTGAGGCAGTGTCTTGTGAATTCTGAGGAAGGTATCACACCAGCAGTTTACCTGCCCTCCGCCAATCTTTTGTGTCCCACGCACTCCGTGTAAGCAGGACTCTGCTACAGGCTAGGGCAGAGGTGGGCTGATGTGAGGGTTGCATTGTGGAACGTTGGAGCTGAAGGCTCTGACAGGACTTCCCCATCTCTGAGCTGAGTCCAGGGGGAGCGAGGTTTTGGATGAAGAGATGCCCCTTTGATGGTTCCTGGCCTGGCAGTCTTTGTGGCTGTGGCCATCTGGGGGTGGCACGTCGGGGACACAGAGGGCTTCCCCGTGTCTTTGGGAGTGTAAGTCACAGTGTTGGCAGTGGAGGGTAGAAACCCATGAGAATGAGGATGACTCCTGTGGGAACGCAGCACTGGTATAAGACGGATGTTCCTTGGGGACCTACTGGGTACTGGGCGTGTTGGGTCGGGCCACTCACCTTACGAGCAGCGTGTAAATTGGATGAATGCGTGTAAGGAAGCTGCCTTTGCTCAAAATTCAAAACACTAGTTGAGCCTTTTGAGGACAAGTCTGCATTATCCACTCCTAGGGCACATCATGGGGCCTGGCAAGAGTGTTCTCACCATGTGTAACGCCCATGGCAAGTTTTAAATCACTTAATCCTCCAACAACCCTCCAAGGTGGTTTAATTTAGTGGTTAGGCCCACAAAGCCAGCACAGTCAGACAGCAAGTGTTCAAATCCTGATTTACTTGGAGTATGTGACCTCTTTTTTTGATAAAATGACACATCTAGAAGATTTTAGGCTTACTTCTGCTGCAACCCAGTAAGAAATAGGAAAATAAGTATTTTATGTACAACAGCCATTAGATAGATGCCAGTCTAACTAATTAGGGTTATAATCAAATTAGCTTATTTGTTTCTTGAAGTAGGGCAGAATTTAAAATTCACTCTTACTGAAAAATTGTGCACTGAAATTTCTGACCCAAAACTCACATATGTGAGAACATAGGTTTTTTTTGTTTGTTTGTTTGTTTTAACATTTATTCTTTTATGTCTGGAAGCTAGAGCATTACCCTCAAGTGAAGAAAACTCATCAGATATCCCTAAACGTTTTGGGGCACCAGGCTCTTCAGGTTTGTGTTGTGAGTTGACCAGAGAAAGGCCAGATTTTGTGTCATCTTTTCCACGTTTCACCTACATGATGATAAGAGGAATGTTGGATACTGTCGCTGTTGGGGGCCATTTGGTTGTAACCCAATTAGTAGGAAATGCAAAGTAAGTAAATGGATTTTAGATTAGAAATCTCTATATTAGAAAGAAATATTTCTTCTGTGTTGATCTTCTTATATTCTTCCCTTGAAATGTTGAACATATTCAGGGAGAAACAGGGACAGGAGAGAAGCAGATCTCTTACCTTTCTTGCCTTACCTTATTCCCTTGCAACGAATGAAAGTATGTTATTTGAAGAGTTTTTCATAAAATTAGATTATGTTATATAAATGTTAAGGGAAAGGGTGACCATGAAGAACGAGTCAGCAAAATGAAGGAAAAATTGATGGCTAAAGAGAGAAAAAAAGTGGGAATAAAATCATTTAGATAATATTCGAGTAGTTTTATGTGTGTACTCACTCTGTTTTGTCATTTTAACTGTAGACCTTCCCCTTAAACAATGGGGAAGGGAGGGGAAAGGGGGTTAGAAGAGAAAAGAGAGAAGAAGGGGTGGAGGAGGTTAAAGGGGGAAAAGAGGGGAAGGATGCCTACCTTGTGCCCTGTGCTGCCCCCCATAGCCCGGGAGTTGTATGCTGGGACCAAGTTCTGGAGACTCTGCCCTGGGCTTATTAGCTGCCTGGACTGCTGACGCAGGCCAGAGTGTGCTCCCCATCTTTTGAAATAATTCTTAAAAATTTTGACCTTTCTAAGTGATTATTTTATGTGTTTATTGTGGTTTAATATTATGTAATTATTTTCGCCAAGTTGTGGCTCCAAGGAGATCTGTTGTTAGTAGTTCTGCTCCTTTGAGCAGTGAGGTAGTTGAGAGCTTAGTTCCACAACAGACCTTCTTCACTGGATTTTCCTTTTCATTTGATAAATAGTATATTTTGTCTTTGAAAGAAGACTCTCCTACAAGGTTGTCAGTCTGGGAGATGTAAGGCAAAGATGGAAGGTAGACAGCTCTGCACTTTATTATTGGTGTGACCGTAACCTTTTTCTCCCTTATCTGTAAATAGTGGATTAGTGTGAGGATTTGATGAGATTGTCCATCTAAGCATAAAGTATGGTGCTTGGCAGATTGTCAGCACTCAGTCAGTGAGAGCTGGTGGAAGAGTGGGCTGATATGGATGGCTGCAAACCAAATAGTAAAGCAGGGGTGGGGTACCTCTCATGCCCTGCTACCTGCCTTATCCAAATCTCTTCTTTACCTCAAGTACTTTCCCTCTTAGTACATCTGTTTTAGAAAAAGCTAGGGTTTGGGGGTCAGAATCTGTGGGGGAGATAGATTGGCTGTTTTGCCTTGGAGTCCTGCTGGGTCACTTGAGCCGCACCCTCTCTACACACCCCTCCCTTGTGGTCTGTGGGTTGATCTTGGGGGCCCAAAGGCCTGTTTTCCTCTTCTCCCACATACTCCCCTCGCAGAAAAGGTGTCTGTGAAGACTCGGCACACTCCTGGTCCTCGGTTGTACCTTCACTTGGACTTGCGCTTGGAGGATAGCTTTCGAATTGTCCAGTTTGCTTCCCTGATTTAAGGGAGGGGGCACCCGCCACAGCCCCTCCTGGTCTAGCTGCATCAGAAGCCACATAGCGAGAGCAGGACTTGGCTGGGGGCCCAGGTCAGCCCTGGGCTCCTTGGTGCACTGGGACGTTTTGCAGATGCCAGCGGGTTCCCCTTGGCTGTTAGACTGTTTACTTTTCTCCACTTTATACTTTCAGGTATTTGCTAGTTAATCCCCGTGATTTAGGAAGTTAGGATTTATGCAGCAGTAAACTAGCGTATACCCAGTGCCCAAGGGTTGCTTCTAGCAAGGTCAATTTTTAAAAGTTTATGTGACTGAGAAAAGTAAACATCGTGGAGCTTTTAGATGATTGCTTAAGTTACTATTATATCCATATGTGTAAACACTGTTTCCTTAAAATACTTGGTTAGGATTTTTTAATATAGCTTTTTCTCCAGAAAAAAATTAATATAGACTTATATTTATCAGAACTAAAATTACATTTGTTTAAACAGTTTGCTTAATTAAAACTCATGTTTGTTGGTGAGCAGACGTCTTTGGCTTTTTTCCAGATGTATCTAAATTTTAGTGCTCTGGTATTTCAGTTGTATGACTAAGCCTGTCCCTATTTAAACTGATTGTTCTGGCAAGAATGTTTTCCTTTCGATTCATCATTCTGCAAAATATATTTAAGGATGAAGCCCAGTTAACACATTCACATCTGCTGCCTCTACAAGATTCTTCCCATGCTGAATATATTGGATTGTTTACCTTGCAAGTTATGATCTCTAGGTAAACTATGGTTGTCAGAAACAATTATGTATTATTCTTTAGCATAATTTAAATTATAGTACTAAAACATGAGTTGGTTGTTATTGAAAATACCTGTGACTTCAGTTAGCTAAATTTTACCCAGAGAGTTGTTCTAAAGTATAAAATTGTTGGCCTTCTTCTATTATTTACAGTATTTATTTATGCCCATTCTACCTATGGCACTTTATAAACTAGAGGGTCTTAGGTCACTATTTAATTTTTGTTATTCCTGATCACATGCAGTTCTGTCTTGCTGTCTAGAAACTGATGAGTATATATAACAGATGGCACCCAGATCTAAGTACCAATGATGTAGCTTTTGCCTTGCTCTGAGGAAACAAGAAGAAAGGAAGCTCTTTATTTTCTGAAGCACTTTAAAGATCAGAAGATTCCTTTTTAACTCATTGTTTGCCTGGGCCCAGAATTAGAACTTGAGCTGTGAATGAGAGGCTGCATTGAAGAGGAATAAAAATTTAAGGGGATGAAAAATTTTTGCAAGATTGCGGTCTGGAGAATTCATATAATGTGCTTTACTTGTGTTGGATCCATCTAAACAACCGTTCATGGTGGAAATATATTCTTCAGCACTGGTTAGCTGTACTGTAAATGTATTAATTAACATTGTGTAATTGGATGTTTGGTCTGAGTTTTACTTTATTGATACATAAATGCATTTGGAGAGGAAGAGGCCCTGGATTCCGTATTGAACCACACCCTCTTAGTAACCTGCTTGGTTACCACCTGTGAGATACCCAACTGATGATTACACTTTTATCTCTGTTCCATCTTGTCTTTGGAAAGCTTGATTTGCTTACAGCATAGACATCCTTTGCACACATTGTAAAGGCAATGACTTCATGGCCCTGCTGAATCAATCACACTGTTCTTTGTTTTGTGATTTGGTGGCTGGGAGGAAATGTAAATCCCTAAGCTGAGAACACAGTGATAACTTTTAGGGAATAGGAAGAAATCTCTATTTGCTCTGTGTTCTCGACCACTGCATACTTCTTGAGTAATTTTACCATTTGTGGGCACAGATGAGAGAGGAAAATTTTTGAAGCATCGACTTTTAAAGGGCTAATGAAAAATACCTTTTCTGAAAGTATGATGCAGGTTGTGGTTCTTAAAATTGGCAAATAAGGTATTTTTTCAAGACCTTAGACTTATACACGTGATTCTTAAACTTTAGCTGCATCAGAGCCACTTGGAGGGCTTGTTAAAATAGATGGTTGGGCCCCAGCCCAAGGCTTCATATTCACTGGATCTGGGGTGGGGCCTGAACATTTCCCATTCTAATAAGTTCCAGGAAGTTGGGTTTCTAACAAAAAGCTGATGCTGCTTAGCTGGGGCCACACTATGAGAGCACCTGTCATAGATAAAATGATAAATATTGTAATGAACCATCAGTTTCATTTGACATAACCAACAAATATTCTGATAATGTTTAAAAAATAGTAGTAGCTATTGCACCTCTACTGTAGGCTATGTTTATTAATTAATAATAAAATTTTAAAATTAATTTATATTTACAATATTAATACTATTACTACTACTACTAATAGCTGCTAATATTATTTGAGAGCAAACCACATGCCAGGCTGTCACTTTCACGTCTTAATGTATTTCTCACAACAGTTCATATGGACAGGACCTATTTTTAAAAATTTATTTAATTGAAGTATAGTTGATTTATAATGTTATGTTAATTTTTGCTGTACAGCAAAGTGATTCAGTTTTACATATATACACACACACACAACCATACATTCTTTTCATATTCTTTTCCATTAAGGTTTATCACAGGATATTGAATATAGTTCCCTGTGCTCTACAGTAGGACCTTGTTGTTTATCCATCCTGTATATAATACTTTGCATCTGCTAATCCCAAACTCCCAATCCATCCCTCCCCCACTCCTCTCCCTCTTGGCAACTGTGAGTCTGTTTCTGTTTCGTAAATAAATTTATTTGTGTCATATTTTATATTCCACATAAAGTGATATCGTATGATATTTGTCTTTGTCTGATTTACGTCACTTAGTATGATCATCTCTAGGTCCATCCATGTAGCTGCAAATGGCATTATTTCATTTTTTTTTTTATAGTTGAGTAGTATTCCCTTGTATATATGTACCACATCTTCTTTATCTATTCATCTGGATCCTGGCTGTTCTTAATCCCCACGTTACAGATGATGAAACGGATGCCCAGAGAGGTTCCATAATTTCCCCTGGTCACGTAGCTAATAATTCTCAGGATGTGTATGGAAAATAAGGCTAAGAGAGAGTACACCTGTCTGAGGAGGAAGGGAGGATGACACCCTAGTCTGGCTGTTTCTGGATCTTGTTCTCTCTCTACTGCACTAAATTTTTAAGGATGAATTTAGTGATCAAAGCTAAAGGGGGAAGCTGAGCTTATGACGTGATGTTTAAATTATTTCTGTTGTGGTGTAAGAGATAGTGTACGTACTAGAGGAAGGGTTGAAAGCGTTTGGAGGAAATGGCTGGTTTAAAGGCTCGAAGTGTAGAATATAGAAGCAAATCAGGTTTTTGTAAATGTGAAAAAATAGTCGACTTGGTAATCTTGACAACTTCAAGATTGTAAGAGGTAACACAGAGGAGTGTGAAGTCACCTGCTAGTATGTAGGTGACTAGTAGCTTGGGATTGAGAAACTCTGAATATCTTCTCATCATAAAGAATAACAATTTCTTTGTGATAAAATTCCTCATCAATAAATAAAGGTCCAGAATAACACTCAGTTCACTTTCAGCAGGGCTGTGTTGACCTTTGGTATAAGCAGGGCTGTATCTGAAATACAGTTTAGAAAGTACTGTTTTCATGCAGCTTCCTGTTTTGTTGGAGACATTAAATACATTTGTGTAAAACCATTACCAGTTATGCCAGGCAGCATAGAATGAGTAGGAGACAGTAAGCGTTTTACGAGATCAGAGCCAGGAAACTTGGGCGGCCCTGAATAGTCAGGGACTGGGACAGGGTAGGGACGTTGGCTTAAGCTGCGTGCAGAGGAGGGGATGGGTTGGGGCCATGTGCCGTGCGCCTGATGTACTGGACCACTAGGGTTTGCTGGAAGGAGACCAGGTTGGATAGAAATCGTGAAGCCACACCTGAAACTAACACAACATTGTCAGTCGACTATGTTTCAGTAAAAATTAAAAAAAAAAAAAAAAAAGAAAGAAAGAAAGAACTGGTGAAGCCAGGTAAGAAGCAGATGTGGTGGGTTAGCCAAGGATGTCATTGGAAGTTTTTGAGGACACAAGCAATGTAACTGGCATTTTAGGAAGAACTGTGAATTTCGCACATAGGCATTAAGGAACTAGAAGTAACTATATTGTGAATTCTATGAAGGGACTGACTGTGTTTGCTGAATGAGGGAACCTACAGGGAGGGGACTACAGGGGCCTCTTAGTTCTTTCCTTTGTTTTGTAGCAGGTACTGAGATGGAGTTGGAGAATGCCTGCTGATCAGATTATAGGTTGGAAGGATACTTAGTGTAATAAATAGATCAAGAAAGCTGGACCTCTAGTCTCATCAAAAAGACAGAACTTAATGGTGGAAAATGTAAAGTTCTGCTCAAAGATTGAAAAATTTCCCTGTAGGACACAGAAGGTCTGGTGGGGCAGCGATTCATGCAGTCAGAGCTGGGGGGTCCTGCTGACTGCAGATTGACAACAGTGATGCACCTGCATGCAGTCTCAGGCCGTCTTAGCAGAGCTGAATATGCTCTGGTCAGCCCACATCCAGGGTGTTTTGTTCAAGTCATGACAGTGAGTTTTAAGGGACAGTCAAAAGGAAAGTGACCACAGGAGGCAACCATGATGGTAAGCGTCTGGAAACCATCTCTCAGATGAGGGATGACAGAGACAAGTGGGGAAGGTGGCTTTGAGAAGAGAGGATTACAGAGAAATGTGTTTTCAGATATTGACAGGGTAGTCATATAAGAAAGAGTGCAGTTTGGGGTTTATTTGATCCAAAGATTATGAATACTTTCAAGTTTGAAGATTTAAATTCAGTATAAAACCTCTCTCTAAACATCCGCAGTGCCCAGTACTAGGCATTCAGTTAAGTGTTTTTGATCTAAGGATATATTATTAGTTTCTGATGGCTGCTGTAACAAATTACACACACTCAGTGACTTAGAGCAATGAAACCTATGCTCTCACAGTTCTGGAGGGTAGAAGTCTGAAATCAGTTTTTCTGGGCTGAAATCAAGGTGTTAGCAAAGCCATGCTCCCCCCAGAAGCTCTCGGGGAGAATTCCATCCTTGCTTCTTTCAGGGTCTGGTGGCTCCAGCATTCCCTGACTTGTGGCCACACCATTCTAGTCTGCCTCCGTGGTCACAGCGCCTCCTCCTGGTCTATGTGTGTCAGGTTCCCAGTACCTCTCTCTTTTTTTATTTTTATTTAAAAAATTTTTTTAATTTATTTTATTTTATCTTATTTTTGGCTGCATTGGGTCTTTGTGGCTGCGCGGGCTTTCTCTAGTTGTGGCGAGCGGGGGCTACTCTTCGTTGCGGTGCGCGGGCTTCTCATTGTCGTGGCTTCTCTTGTTGCGGAGCATGGGCTCTAGGCGCATGGGCTCAGTAGTTGTGGCATGCGGGCTCTAGAGCTCAGGCTCAGTAGTTGTGGCGCATAGGCTTTGTTGCTCTGCAGCATGTGGCATCTTCCCGGACCAGGGCTTGAACCCGTGTCCCCTGCATTGGCAGGCAGATTCTTAACCACTGTACCACCAAGGAAACCCTCCAGTGCCTCTCTTTTATAAGGACGCTTGGAATTGGATTTCGGGCTCACTGGGATAATCCAGGATAATCTTCCCATTACAAAATTCTTAACACATCTGCAAAGACTCTTTTCCAAATAAGACAACATTCAGTTTCCAGGGATTAGGACCTGATATCTTTGGGGCCACAATCATCCTATTACATATGAACTATTAAAACTGCCTGGTGTGAAGTCAACCATGGCTTCATGGGACAGGCACTCCCCAGCTGTTATGAAATTTCCACCAAAATCCTGTGGAGACGTAGTTAGAGTCTATCAGAGATGGAACAGAAATGGTTCATGCATTGGTTGGAGGGTGGACTAGGTGGTGTCAAAGATGCTTTCCAAGCAGACCAAGATGATATAATCATATCATTTGTTTAGAGCAGTGGTCCCCCACCTTTTTGGCACCAGGGAAGACAAGTTTTCCACGGTTGGGGGGATGGGGGGATGTTTCAGGCCGTAATGGGGAGTGATGGGGAGAGGCAGATGGAGCTTCGCTCCCTTGCCTGCCTCTCACCTCCTGCTTTGTGGCCTGGTTCCTAACAGGCCGCAGACCGGTACCCGTTGGGGATCCCTGGTTTAGAGGACAAGATGTGCGAAATACTAATTAACAGCGATAGACCAGAGATTTATTTTTCTATTTTTAAATTGTTGGAAATAATTTTATGCTTTAACAAGTTGTAAAAGTAAAAATAGTACAAGGAACCCTGCCCTGGTATGCTCTTTACCCAGATTGACTCTTGTTGACATTTACCCTGTTTTCTGTATCATGACCCCGACACGGTGTGCGTGTGTGTGTGTGTGTGTGTGTACTTTTTTATCTGAACCATGTGGGGGTAAGTTCTATACCCCATGGCCCTTCCCCCCTCAGTACTTCAGCATTTCCCAAGAGTAGGGATGTTTTTTCATAACCACACATCTACCCACTTCATAAAGCTATACGCTGCTTTACAGTCTGTTTTCTATGCCCCAGTTTTGTGGTTGGTCCTTTACCAACCACATTTCCCCAGGGCAGCATCCAGGTCATGGTCAGCGTTGTATTTAGTTGTCATGTCTCTTTATTCTGCTTTAACTGGGAACAGTTTCACAGCCCTTTTACAGACTTTTATGACATGAGAATTTTTGAAGACTACAGAGCAGGGGTTTATTTATAGAGAATGGAGGATGAGTTAATAGTAAAATATATTTTGAACTTAAATCTATTTTATGACAAGAAGACAAACCTTTTTTTCCCAGGGAGAGTCATTTAAGTAGTTACAAGTGATTTTAGTGTTTTTTGATATAGTAGTGAATTACCTTTTCAAATTAAGAACACCAAAATTTGACTAATTTCATCAGATAACTTTAGTTCCATCTTGTGGTCAATTATAATTTTTCTTCTTCTTGATTTTCTTATTGTTATTATTACTACTTGTGCTCCCAACACTGCCATTTTAAATGTTTAGGCTGTGCACGTCCTGGACGGGATGCATAACATGGGTTGTCTGGTTGAATCCTTGTTTAACCAGTGACATTTGGGAAGCTCAGGGAACACCGTTAACCTGCCCAGCGTGAAGGGGCTGGAATGTGGCAGAGCTGAGGGTCAGTCCTTGGTCCTTCTGGGGCCACAGAAAAACTCTGTCATCCTGCCCCATTTTGCCTCAGTAGAGTCACAGGGCTAAAGAATGATCAAGAAATGAAGACACAGAAGTAGGGGTAAAGCACTATGCTGAGGTACGTTGGTGCTTTCCTCAGTTCTCATCTCTCCCAGCATTACTTCAAGTCTTTGCCATGATGGTTCAGCCATAAATTTTTATTTGCATTCTTCTCTAATCAATACACTTTGCAAGAATTTAGAGATATAGATAAAAATATATGAAAAAGCCAAGCAGCATTCCTGAAGGTGACAGTTTAATCAGAGAAGGGCACTTGACTAAGGCATTTTTCAAAGAAAAAATTACACTTTGATCAGCAGTGCTGACACCTCCTAAGTCATGTTATATAGGGCGTTAGCTCAGCGCACGCATTCTTTTTTTTTTTTTTTTTTTTTTTTTGTGGTACGCGGGCCTCTCACCATTGGGGCCTCTCGCCGTTGGGGCCTCTCCTGTTGCAAAGTACAGGCTCCGGATGCGCAGGCTCAGCGGCCATGGCTCACGGGCCTAGCCACTCCGCGGCATGTGGGATCTTCCCAGACCGGGGCACGAACCCATGTTCCCTGCATCGGCAGATGGACTCTCAACCACTGCGCCACCAGGGAAGCCCCAGTGCACGCATTCTGTAGTGGGTGGATTTAAGCAGAAGACTTGGCTTGTTGTTTATACTGGACTCCAAGCCGCATGAGGACAGCCCTGTGTTTGTCTCACTAAACAGGGCCTCTCAGCCCCAGTGCAGTGCCTGATACACTGTTTCCCTCAGATCCCTGAGGAATTTTTTGCTGCATGAATGAATCTGAAACCAGATGAAACTTCCCCTCCCTAGTTTATAATACAGAACTATGACTACTGTGATGGGAAAGTAAAAAGTGTTGCTTTGTTGGGAGTGAGATAAAAGTTAGTCTGGAAGAAAAATAAACCTGTGATGACTTCCTTCTTTTAAAGCTGAAGATACCTATTGGGCTACAGGGACAGAAACTGAGGCCCCAAGTCAAACAGGAGTATCGTCAGCACCATGTTTTGATCATCCTTTTGAGGCCTCTGCGTGTTCTTTCCATGGCACAATTCAGTTTCTCCATTCGTGTTGGTGGTAGGAAGTTTACTCATATTAATAGATGAGATTAATGTATTTATCTAAGGTTAAATACATATAAATAAATACATATAATAAAAATATAATATAATAAAAATAAATTAAATACATATGAATAAATAAGAATACACATAATAAAAGTATAATATAAAAATAAATTAAAGGCATATAAATAAATAAGTAAATAAATAAATTAGCTTTGCCATACTTACCCACAGTTATTTTCCTCAGTTCAGAATTTAGCAGATACTGGCTAGAGCTAGATTTTCCTCACTTGGGAATTCTCTAATAACATACTGATAATATTAGTAGATTCTCTGTAGCCTTATTGCAGGTAGAGAAGGAAGAAGAAATCTTTTCCTTCTACGCTTCTACGTTCTTGGTTGGGCTGTAGAACAAAAGACAGATTAATAAGAGAAAAGCATACAGATGTATTTCATAAGAGTTTTATGTGATCCAGGAACCTTCATGAGGAAATGAAGACCCGAAGAAACCGTTAAACCTGAGTGTTTTTAACACTAGATTTGATGCAGAGTAGAGGGTCCTGGGAAAATGTGACAGGACAGAAGGGTGTGAGCTGAGAGTAATAAACTGGGGAAGCTTAGGAAGGCCTGTCTGTTCAGATTCCTGTCACCTGCAGAGATAAGGATGCTCCTTTCCTCCAGGTACAGGGAGGGCACCTCTCACATGAGGGTCTCATGACCTGCTCAGAGGAGAGGGGGGTGGGGGGAATGACAGAGCCCTGCCAGCACCTGCTGTTTCCCAGCTTAAAGAAAACATTCAGTCTGTCCAGGTGCCCTGTTTGGGGTAGTGTATCCTGAGCCCTGTCATGCAGGTGTGGCTACGTTTCTCTGAAGGTTATCTAAGATGCTCCTTTCCATAGAATCTAACAGAAAGCCCTGTTTCCAGGCCCTGGTCAGTGTTTGCTGTGCTGCAAACCTGAGGGAAGATTCAGAAACTGGTTTAAAAGGGGCTGATAAGGAAGAGAAGTAGGAGGCAGAAACCAGTGATGAGAGAGCGCAGAGGGGCTGTGCTCTGCAGGGTAGGTGGGGGAGAACTTGACACAGAAAGTGGTCGGGGTGTCAGGGGCTGCAATGGGTCACATCCGTCTGGCCTAGGAGGTTGGAAACAGTTGCCTATATAATACAGTCATTTGATCAGAAGCCGTTGGAGCTGGGAAGACTATTGTGTACGTCTAAAAGTGCTAAACTAAATGCCAATGGCCTGGGCTGTGGATTCACAGTGCTAACGTATTCTGACACTGATGTTGGCTTAAAGAATTTCTTTTTTTCCCTTCTTCCAGTTTTACTGAGATATAATTGACGTACAGCCCTGTATAAGTTTAAGGTGTGCAGCATAATGATTTGACTTGCATACATCATGAAATAATGATCACAGTGAGTTTAGTGAACATCCATTGTCTCACACAGATATAAAATAAAAGAAAAAGATGTTTTCTTATGATGAAAAGTCTTAGGACTCACTCTTAACAATTTTCATATATAACATACAGCAGTGTTAATTATGTTAATCATGTTGTACTTTACATGCCTAGTATTTGAGAGTTTTGTTTAATTGAGATGATTGACATGTGGTTATAGGCTCAATTCAGTGCAGGTTTTTAACTGTTCTTTTATCTGTTAAGGATTCACGTGTGTATTAAAGCTACACCACCCTAAGTGATCATGAAGGGTATAAAGCTGGTAACAGCTGTGGAATCTAACAAACCTAAGTTTAAAGATGTGCAAATTTGGTCAAGTAATATGACTTTTTTTTTTTTTTTTGCATACGCGGGCCTCTCACTGTTGTGACCTCTCCCGTTGCGGAGCACAGGCTCCGGACGCGCAGGCTCAGCGGCCATGGCTCACGGGCCCAGCCGCCGCGGCGTGTGGGATCTTCCCGGACCGGGGCACGAACCCGTGTCCCCTGCATCGGCAGGCAGACTCTCAACCACTGCGCCACCAGGGAAGCCCTAATATGACATTTTTAAGGCTCTGTGTCCTTAGTTGTAAATTAGTTATTTACATTTACCTGACAGGTCAACTCAATTACTTTATAATCTTGAAAGTACAAATATACGAACAAATATCTCTCTTATTGATGATTTCCCTGAGTCTTCACGTGCTCTTGTCACTTCACTTGAATAGTTACCCTCAAATGACATGTTCTAAGGAGTTTTCATATTATTGGTTCAATTTATATCACATTAGTCTAGGTTAATGTTTAATCTTTCACTTATGATGTATTCATGTAAGACGTTCAGTTTTTTAATTTTAATTTTTAAAAATTTTATTGAAATATAGTTGATTTACAGTGTTGTGTTTCTGCAGTACAGCATAGTGATTCAGTTATACATATATATATATATATTCTTTTTCATATTCTTTTCCATTATGGTTTATCCGAGGAGATTGTTTTTGGTTCCCTGTGCTGTACAGTAGGACCTAGTTGTTTACCCATCCTGTATATAATAATTTGCATAAGATGTCCACTTTTAACAACTTTTTTTTACCTATTTTATTTTCAATTAAAAGAGGGATACGGGGCTTCCCTGGTGGTGCAGTGGTTGAGAGTCCGCCTGCCAATGCAGGGGACACGGGTTCGTGCCCCGGTCTGGGAAGATCCCACATGCCGCGGAGCGGCTGGGCCCGTGAGCCATGGCCGCTGAGCCTGCGTGTCCGGAGCCTGTGCTCCGCAATGGGAGAGGCCACAACAGTGAGAGGCCCGTGTACTGCAAAAAATTAAAAAAAAAAAAAAAAAGAGGGATACATTTCACAAATGAAAGTAGCAAAAGATCTACGCTTTTTTAGGATTTTCCAACGAGATGTGTATGATATGGTATACAGGAAATATAGAGCATTACTAAAATGCTGTTGCTTAATATTTACGCATGGTATTGAGATGCATTTGTGACAGAATCAATAACTGAAATAAATGTAAGAACATCTACCAACATAATATGGACAAGAATATATTTTTATTTTAATTACTTCCTCACAATGCATTTTATTCATTCATTGCCAAAATTTTCCGATTCCATTGGAATGAAAACAAAATTGATCCAGGAGTATGCCAACCTTTACGTGTCCATTATAGGGGTATGGGAAATGATATTTATTGGCAACCAATAGGTCTTTTAAATTTTTTTTTAAAAATTAAAAAATTTTTTTGACTGCGCCATATGGCACGCGGGATCTTAGTTCCCTGACCATGGATAGTTCCATGTCTCCTGCAGTGGAAGTACAGAGTCTTAACCACTGGACCACCAGGAAATTCCCCCCACATGTCTTACATTAGGAACTTTAAAATATATTATTTTGTTGCTTTCTTACCTGCTTAAAGAATTTCTTTTCAAAATTGTTCAAGTACTCTTGTTTGTGATTTAAAAAAAACTCTCACGGAAATATACTACTAGTTTTCAAATAAAGTTTAGGGACACCGTGGCATTCGTGATCAGATCGTTTTTTGATACTACGCATTTACACAGTCCTTCACATATGTCAGTCATTTTTAGAGAACTACATTTCCCCATGTGGTTGAACTAGGGTACTGGGCTGCCCTTGATGCAATCTAGTGCTTGTCCTGATTTACGGATGTTAAGAGCTTAATTAAGTCCTGAGATCAAGGAGCCATAACACACTAGAGCAGCCCCCCCACGCCCATAGAGGTTTAGGTTTCAAACATTGCTCCGTTTCTCTGTTCATTTCTTACACTCCCCCCGCCGTTTCCCCAGAGGCCCAGTGCGTGAGTGTGTCCTCCTGACTCTCCGTGTTCCATCCTGGACTCCCAGGGTAGCTGGTCTCTGTGAGGGTCTGGGGGAAGCCCTGATGGAAAAGACTGATGGGCACCAGATTCACTGCAGTCCATAAATATGTCTATGGTGGAATCTCAGATAGGCTGGAGGAAAAAAAAATGCCTGGGGGCAGGGCGGGTAGGAAGGCAGCATAGAAATAAGCTAGTCATGCCTGTAGTCTGTCCTGGTGGGTGGTTTTTCTAAGCTAGTCCTACTTGTTGCAACATCTTCCCTCACTGTGCTGTGGAGCCCAGAGGAGGTGGTGCCGTGTGGTGGTTGAAAGCACGGGCCCTGGACTGAGCTGCTTGGGCTCACATGCTAGAGATGTGTGACCTTGAACCTTTTTTTGTGTGTGTGGATTTATAAAAGCCTCTTCCTCTTTTTATTTTTATTTTAAAAATTTAAATTGAAGTATAGTTGATTTATAATGCCGTGTAAGTTTCAGGTATACAGCACAGCGATTCGGTTGTACGTGTGTGTATGTATGTGTGTGTGTGTGTGTGTGTGTGTGTGTATAAAATTAACTTTGAACCTTTCTAAGTTTCTGTTTCCTCATCTGTAAAACAGAGAATAGTGCCCTCTTTAGAGACGTTTAAGATCATCAAAGAGCTTCAGGTTTGTACTCCTCTCTTCCATAACAGTGGCACTGGTGGTCCTGATGTTTGCGTTTTTATGGGTTTGAGTCATATTATTGCCTATATATTGACAAGAGAGGACGGCCAGTATGTACAGGGGCAGTGTTTTTTTTTCTATTACGGTGTTGGATGCCAGTTAGATGGTGAACTCTAAATAAGAGAGTGTGTTTTTCATGGTCTGGCTGAGGCCCATGCTAATACCTTTTTCCTTCCTGTGGGTATGGCAGTTGAGGTGAGATGCTGTGAGTGTTGGCAGCCCACTGGATTATTTGTGTGCTATCACATCCCTGGTTGAGTTTAGCCTAGATAAAGTAATCCACAGAGCAGTGCTTTAAAATCTCCAAAAAACAGTACTACTTAATAAATTCTTAAAGAATAGTGTAAAAATTCCATTTCTTAGATTTAAGTACAGTTATACCAAAAAGATATAATATAGGTGCCCTGACAGTTTCTAAAAGTAGAAATGTTTCCTATAGATCTGTTGTCCAAGTTAATGAGTTTCAGGGTTATCCTTTTTCTAATCTCACAATATGTTATTGTTCCCAAATGTTTTAAACATCTAACTCTTATTATACATAAGCTTAAAAAACTTAAGAAGCCGTATTTGCAGACACTTTGATGTTACTGAGCTTTGTATATAACAGAACAATTTTTAAAAGTCAAGGTATAGTTGATGTACGATGTTATGTAAGTTATAGATGTACAAAATAGTGATTCACAATTTTTAAGGGTTATACTCCATTTATAGTTATCCTAAAATATTGGCTGTGTTCCCTGTGTTGTACAGTATATCCTTGTAGCTTATTTATTTTCTACATAATAGTTTGTACCTCTTAATCCCCTACCCCTATCTTGCCTTCTCCCCTTTCCTCTCCCCACTGGTAACCACTAGTTTGTTCTCTACACCTGTGAGTTTATAATAGAGCAGTTTTAATGTTTCTTCTTGGTTGTTAAATTCCAAACTTTTGTCTTGTAAATTAATTTCTGATTAAGACTTTTCTTGCTGGATTTAAAAATTAATTTTCCAGAGTTGACAAGATCAAATAAAAACATATATATATATACTTTTTGCAAAGAGCAGCATTTTTCAAATCAGCTTCCCAGGGACACCAGTGTTGTGAGATGCCTTGTGGGGATAAAAAGGTTTCCTTTGCCAAGAGAGTTTGGAAAGCAGCCTTCCCAGATTGAAGAGATTTACGGTACATATTAGCATATTAAAGACTGAACTTTTGTGGTAAAGAACCCTGTTAAATCCAGTGTTTCACAAATTCACTTGGTCATGGATTCTTTTTATCAAAGAATATCTATTAACATCCCTTTGAGAAATCCTGCAGGAGAATTTTGGAAATGACTGCTTTTAAGCAAGTTTAATTAATTTTGTGTTAATTCGAATCCCAGATTTGGACAGGATCTAGTTAATTTGGTTGTCATTGCAGGAATGTTTTCTCACAGCCTTTCTTATGGGTCATTGGTTTTCTAATTTATAGATAACTTACACTTTTGGTCTACTTGAGTTGTAGCTGAGCTATGTCTTTCATTGCCCAGAATTTGTCTATTATAACTCTCACCCTCTTATCTTGGGACAGCCCCTCAGAATGGTATAAAACACATAGGTCAGCTCTTAAATATGTGAAGAAATTATTTTGTCCCTTTCTTAAAACTTTTCTGTCAATACTTCCATCTCCTTTATTTCATTTTTATATGATAGGATTTTTGTCATATCTTTCTTTTTCTAGCATGTTCTGTTTGAGTTTTTACTTTTGAAATTGTTAAGATCCTTGAGTTGAAGGCAGAAAATGAGTTGAAGGAAAGTCTACCCAGTAATCACAGCTGTATAACAAGAGCGTGGGCCAAAGTTATCTACTCCATGGGTCAACTCCTTTTACATTATCTGTGACCTTCCACCTCCCTACCTTAGTATGTGTTGACCTGTTTACCTGTTTACTTACCTTTACGGATTTTTTCTCCTTTGTCGAAGGATAACTCCTTTAGTCTTAACCATTTTCCAGTTTTTCTACAAAGAACAAGTATTGATTTTATTTTCAGAGAAGAGCAAGATAATGTTATTTTGTAAATCTTAGTCTTTTCCACTCTGAATTTGCTATGGGAAGGGAAGGCAATTGGATAATTCATCTCCTTTGCAGGAATGGCCTGATAATGACTAATGTGTTGCTATTCCTAAGGGTATTTGTGTTTCAAATATCTTGGTGATAGTTCCCGTGGGAGGTCTGCAAATATGGCCTGAGGGCCAAACCAGGCCACGACCTGTCCTTTGGAACAGCCCATGAGCTAAGAATTATTTTTACATTTTTAAAGAATTGAAAACAAATCAAAAGAGGAATATTATTTGGGTACACATGAAAATTATATGAAATTCAAAATTCATTGTCCATAAATAATTATACTGAACCCAGCCAGAGCCATTCGTTTATGTATTATTGTACCACGTGACCCTTAAATCCAAAAATTTTTAACGTCTGGCTCGTCACAGAAAATATTTGTGGAGCTCTATCTCTGGGTGAGGTTTTGTATATATTTAGGGTAAGATTTTGTGTGTATTCACTTTCCTCCAAATCCATTTGTGAAGATGGCTTTCTTTTCCTACATGTAAGGCCAGCTATGGTTCTGTGAATGAAGTTTTATACCATAGCTGCAGTGACCTGAAACAAATTAGACTGCCAGATATTTCTCCAGCAGAGATGGTTTATTCAAGATCTGCAGACAATTGCAGTTCAGGGCCTGCAGCCTTGAGGAGCAATGTGCAAGTCCCCACATGGCAAGGGAGGGAGCTGCTTTTATAGAGTGGAAAGGAAGGTGGGAGGGCTGTAATTAACAAAGAGTCCATGGCTTTTCATTGGCTGAGCCTTCGCCAGCAAGGAAGATAAGCCTTCTTCCTGTTGGGCTCTGCTGTCATCACAGGGCTTGAGAGCTCCTTCTGCTGGTCTCCTGACTCTATTTAGTTGAGGTTTTTGTTTATTAATTTTTTTACAGCTCCTTTGCTGAATGTGCTTCCCTCTTTGATTTACTTAACAAAATGGTATTTGAAAAGGCCAGCTCAGTACATTGCTTTATTTCTTAGGCAAAATTTTCTTTCTGTGATAATCCTCTGTGAGTCAAGATGTAGTCATGAAAGATACACCCACTTCAAATAAGAGTTTATAGTAAGTAAGCTGATGAAAAGCCGAGAAAATGTGTCCCTTGTCCCTCAAATTAGATCTGTTTCCCAACTAGATCACTGGGTAGCCCTTTAAATTTGACTATTCCATTTACTCTTTGCCCTTCTAAGATAGATTCTCCTTTTTCGTTTAGATGAAAGGTTTTGTAGTGGTTGGCATTGCCAGCCTTGCCAGCTTTATTAGTAGTATGATTAGTCCTTTTATTTAATTAAATATTAATTATTTTTGGAACTTTTTTCAATAAATACAAATTATACATGCTTTAAAATGTATTTCTGTTGTGTGTACTTCCAGATTAGAACAGTCTGACATCCTGTCCTATATTCTGGGCACTGTTATTAATTCCTGTTGAATTGTGTTGAGTGTAAACATGTCCCATGTGCAAACATTTCTGCCACTCAATAACTCAAAGGGAGTGTGAGTTAAATATTTTTAAGAGCAGCTTTTAGGAGATATATTTTACATACCATAAAAATCACTTTTTAAAAGTGTATATAAAATTGAATGATTTTTAGTAAATTTATAGAGTTGTGACATCAACACCAGTCTAATTTTAAAGCACTTCCATTGCCCTGAAAAGAAACATTGTGCTCATTTGCTTTGTTCTTCCCACTCCCCTCAGCCCTAGGAAACCACTGATATCTCAAGAGATTTGCCTTTTCTGTATATTTCACATAAATAGAATCATTATGATGTGTGTTTTTTTGGCTCTGGCTTCTCCCACTTAGCATTGGGTTTTTGTTGTTGTTTTGCTGTTGTTGTTTTTCGATGTTTGTCCATGTGGTAGCAGGTATTCATTCATTTTTATTGTCAAGCAGTATTCCATTCTATTCATATATCACGTTCTGTTTTTCTGTTTAACAGTAGATTGACATTGGGTTGTTTCCACTTTTTGGCTATTATGAACAATGCTGCTATAAACATAAACATACAAGTCTTTGTATGAACACATGTTTTCATTTATCTTGGATATTCATCTAGGAGTGGAATTGCTGGGTCATTTGGTAAATCTAGTTAACAGTTTAAAAAACTGCAAAACTATTTTCCAAAGTGGTTGCACCATTTTGTATTTCTACTAGCAATGTGTGAGGGTTCTGGTTTCTCTAAATCCTTGCTAATACTTGTTCTTGTCTCTCTTTTTGATTTTAGCTATCGTGTTTCTCTAACAAGTAATGACATTTAGCCTCTTTTCATGTGCTTATTGGCCATTTGTATATCTTTGGTGAAGTATCTGTTCAGATCTTTGCCTATTTTTTAGTTGGGCTATATGCCCTCTTATTACTGAATTTTCTTTTATCACTTATGCTTTTGGTGTCATTTATAAGATATCTTTGCCTAAGCCAAGGTCGCAGAGATTTACTTGTATGTTTCCATGTAACAGTTGTATAGTTTTAGCTCTTATATTTAGGTCTCTGATCCACTTTGAGGAAAAGGTCCAAATGAATCCTTTTGCACATAGATATTAGTTTCCCAGCGTCAGTTGTTGAAAAGATTCAACACTGAATTGCCTTTGTTCTTTCATCAAAAACCAGTTGTCCATAAATGTGTGAGTCTATTTCTGGATTGGGTTCCATTGATGTATAGATTTTTACCAAAAACATTTTTTAAAAGATTCTTTACTAAGTCTTGAAATTTGATTTATATGAACACCATTCTGTCATTGGTCATTTATCAGACCAATTTAGATGGGTCAGGGGGAACACTTAGAAGACTTGGTGTTCAGGAATGGCGGTCTCCCTCTGCGTGTTAGTCCTTCAGCAGCATTTATTTAGCTCCACCTGTGTGATAGGGCACGATGCCAGGTACTAACTCTCACAGATGCCATGGTGGGCCTTGCAGGCAAAGACAAATCCCCTGCTGGGAAGTAGGTGGTGGAGTTCATAATTTTATTTCCTGAGTTTCTCTTTTTTCCCCATCACTGGGCAGGCACTCAGGGGCCCATAGCCGAGGGCAAGGCTAAGGTCACAGGCAAAGTACAGATGACTAATCTTTTATTTATTGAACAAAACTTTGAGAGTCTACTGTGTGAAAGGTAATGTGCAAAGCATGAGGCATTTATAGTGAGGCCCTAAGACACAGCTCTGTCCTTTTAAGGGGCTTATGCTTGTGTATATCATATATGTAAAACTATTCTTTAAGGAAAATGATAATCGGTGTCTTGGTATAAACCAAGGAATGTGGGAGGGCAGAAGAGGGAAGCCTTCATGGTTTGGGCAACATTAGAGCTTGACCTTGAAGGAAAAGTAAGATTCAATAGCTGTAGGAGGAATGGGACAGAACAGCATTTTGGGTAGAAGGAATAACCATGAAGCAAGCAGAGAAATACCACCGACAGTGGGGGCTTTGAGAATATGACCTCAACTATTCAGCCAACATTCCTTTCAAATTCTCTTAGCTTTTGGGACTGGACATGCAGCTGTCCCATTAAGGCATTGGGACCTACATGTCCTGCAGTGTACCCACAGCTGTGTCCTGGGTTCACCTTTGGAAATGTGGCCCCTGATTTGCTAGGTGGTACCTGGTTCCAGCCTACTCTTGGTGAAATGTGTCTGTTTAAAAGAGAGGATGCTCAGAACAGGGGCTGGAGGGGAAATAGTGTCCACTTAGATTTTAGGCTTTAGTATGAGATATACTTGGGCATCGCCTCTGATTCTGGCCGTGAACACCTGCGCGGAGTAGCCGCTGAGCATTTGTGGTCTATGAGTCTCTGTCGAGCAGGTTGGCATCTGGAAATTTGGCAAAATTGTAATGTCGTTTAGGAGATTATCACTTTTTAAAAATTGAAGTATAGTTGATTTACAATGTTGTGTTATTTCTGCTGTACAGCAAAGTGATTCCATTTTACATACATATACCTTCTTTTTTTAATAATTCTTTTCCATTGTGGTTTATCATGGGACATTGAATATAGTTCCCTGTGCTATACATATACAGTATGCTATATGCTATACAGTAGGACCTTGTTGTTTATCCATTCTATATGTAAAAGCTTACATCTGCTAACCCCAGCCTCCCACTCCATCCTTGGGAGGTGATCACTTTGATGAAATTGATGGCATCTTTGCAAGTTTGAATCTTCCCACAGAAGATATAATTCTGTGGCAGAGATTCGTTTCAACAACAGCATATATAACATTTGTCAAAAATTTTTTTCATTAAGTAATTAATGGAATAATCCAGTATTTATGATTCCCTCCAAACATATCTGTTTCCTAGATATGTTTAGCAGTGGTTTTAGTTTGGAAAATATAAATCATGGTACTGGGGGCCTTGGAGTTTCATCTAGATTTAAGGAAACATTTTAACAGGCAAGAGGTTTTAGGCATTAGCATGGATGAGAGCAGAGACAGAGGAATTGCATCGTCTGGGGGTGTCTTTAAAAATAGTTTCCGTGTTCATCTCCCCATTGCAGTTGTCTTGGTCATAATCCCGGGTTATTTCAAAGGTTTAATGAAGAGGATGCAACCAGTTGTTCTCAATTGTTTACTTGTAAGGACTTGAGGACATGGGCTTATGTTTAAAGAAGGGTGAATTAGTTGCATGTAAAGTATCAGAGAGCATCATGGTATGCTCAGAACTATAAAATGTGCTCCTGAGAGACCCCTGAGATTTTCCATTCCTTGAGACTTCAAAAGACGTGAAGCAACCATTTGTGTCATCCCCCTTTGGAAGTCTCTTGGCCAGTGTTCTGAAAGCGGCGAGGGAAGTGCCCGTGTTGGTGTGACCAGAAGGCAGCCCTGCTCACCGGCTCCCCCGCCCTGGCGCCTTACCCACAGTATCTGCCCCACTCTCTCCACGAGGGTCCCGCTTCCTCCCCAGCCTGCAGCCTGACTCATGTTATAACCATTCCAGCAAGTGGCACACAAGTGGCTAGTCATCCTCCTTGAAGGAGAAGAAGTTAGTCCTTCAGGGCTCAGTTGGTTCTTGGCTTTTCTGTGTGCCCTGTGATTGTGCTTCTTTTTGCTATAAACAGCTATGTTGTAAAAGGTATTTTATTCATTTAAAAAAATTTTAAATTGAAGTATAGTTGATTTACAATATCATGTTAGTTTCAGGTGTACAGCACAGTGATTCAGTTTATATATATCTATATATATATGTAGATATGTATATTCCTTTTCAGATTCTTTTTCCTTATAGGTTATTACAAAATATTGAGTAAAGTTCCCTGTGCTATACAGTAGGACCTTGTTGGCTATCTATTTTATGTATAGTAGTGTGTACATGTTAATCCCAACCTCCTAATTTATCCCTCCCCCACACCCTTTTCCCCTTTGGTAACCGTAAGTTTGTTTTCTATGTCTGTGAGTCTTTTTCTGTTTTGTAAATAAGTTTATTTGTATCATTTTTTTATATTCCATATTTAAGCAATATTGTATGGTATTTGTCCTTCTCTGTCTGGCTTACTTAGTATGATAATCTCTAGGTTGCTGCAGGTGGCATTATTCCATCCTTTTATATACACACACACACACAAAAACACACAACACCCCCCCCCGCCCCATATCTTAGTTATCCATTCATCTGTTGATGGACATTTAGGTTGCTTCCATGTCTTGGCTACTGTGAATAGTGCTTCAATGAACATTAGGGTGCATGTATCTTTTTGAATGATGGTTTTCTCTGGATACATGCCCATGAGTGGGATTGCAGGATCATATGGTAGCTCTATTTTTAATTTTTTAAGGAACCTCCATAGTGGCTGTTACCAACTTACATTCCCAGCAACAGTGTAGGAGGGTTCCTGTAAAAGGTATTTTACATGGTGCCAAAAGGAAAGAGGACAGTTCCTATTTGGGGCAAGTGTCTACTTCATTGTTGAATTACTGTGGAACAGGTTTGGCATTGACAGCCTGTAGGGCATTTGAAACAAGCCCCAAGGAGATGATTCAGCTCAAAAGTGTTCAGTAAGCAAAGTTTTTGTCACTCCCCTCTGTCCCTCTCCTGGACTCTTCTCTCCCCACTCAGCAGCTGCTGAGGGTCCTCCTGGCCCCTCCTCAGTGTTCAAAGCTCTTACTCTGGACTCCTGAGTGCCCTGCGGTGCCTCCCTCCCCCTCCTTCAACCCCCAAAATTATTCCTTCTTATTGCCAACCATGGTCGAGGCTTCTTTGAAATGGATAATAGACAGGTGTTAAGAAGAAAATCAGTCTGCTAAAGTGACTTGGCATTAAGGGGCAATGACTGGTATGTTTCTCTATTCCAGGAGCTGTCTTTATTTTCATCTGGGAACTGGATATATTTACCTGAATGCATCTCCAGTTTCTAATAATTAATCTGAACCTAACTTACGATGTTGGAGTCATTAAGTGGGGGTTTATTGAGGATATACACATTTTTTGAACTAGTTGTAAATTTTGGTCATGTCTGTAACTTAAATGAAAGTTTAAGAAAATAATTTTACATGATTTTTCTTGAAAAATATGCACAATTCTGTTTCAAAACTTTTCCAGTAAAAGCTAGAATTTGACAATACAGTGGAATCTGTTTAAAATGTTGGTGATAACGGAGCAGGACTTTGATACTGTAGCTATGGGTTACCTGTGTCAAACAGGCTCATTTTACATCCAGTTCTGTTTTTAGGACTTGACACATATGAGCTCATATAGTGCATCACTGGTTTAAAAGTATTCAGCAGAGTTGTCATCATTTGTCTTGTTACATCACTGCAGTCACACATTTACATTTATTTCAAAATTTAGTTTCATTGACTAGCTTATTAACTATTCATTAGAAGTGATTCTGATTCCCATTCTCCCAGCTTTTTCTTCCTTTTGCCCAAATTGTGAGAAGGTGAATGGGAAAGAGGTGAGTATAAAAATGCCAGTGATTGGTACCTTTCCTTTTTCTTGTGTTATCATTGAAAACTGTTCTGATAGATTAGGACTTGCTGTGATTTCTTGAAGTGATAAATAGTTTAAAGAAAGGTTTATGTAAGTAGTGAGCTAGGAAGATATTTTATAAACTTTTAAAAGGAGAGGCCCACATCCTCCTGCCAAAACATCGCTGTATTTGACCCTCAGGACAGTCTTGGGCAGAAACATCCTTTAGTCTCATCTGAAAAAGCCCCCTCCTACCTTTTAAAGCCTACATGGAATGGATGACGCTGTTGTCTTTGTGAACCCATGCTCCTTTGTTTGACATTGTAGTATAGAGGTTGTTTAGACCACATCTTTTTTTTTTTCAATAAATTTATTTATTTATTTATTTATTTATTTATTTATTTATTTATTTATTTTGGCTCTGTTGGGTCTTTGTTGGTGCATGTGGGCTTTCTCTAGTTGCGGCAAGCGGGGGCGATTCTCGTTGTGGTGCGCGGGCTTCTCATTGGGGTGGCTTCTCTTGTTGCAGAGCATGAGCTCTAGGCGCACTGGCTTCAGTAGCTGTGACTCATGGGCTCAGTAGGTGTGGCTCGCAGGCTCTAGAGCGCAGGCTCAGTAGTTATGGTGCACGGGCTTAGTTGCTCTGCAGCATGTGGGATCTTCCCAGACCAGGGCTCTAACCCGTGTCCCCTGCATTGGCAGGCGGATTCTTCACCACTGTGCCAGGAGGGAGGTCCCTAGACCACATCTTTAATGAAAATTAACTTCAAAAACAGTGGGCAGATACAAAATAATTAATATGCAGAGTAATTGATTTCTAAGTTCATTTTCCCCTTTCAATTACATTATTTATAAGTGTTTAGCACCAAGGCCTATACAGGTCTGCAGGCGATAAAAGATCCACAGGACAATGGGGAGACACATGCAAAAATAGATTTTTGTCTGTTTTCCTGTGGACTAAAGGGAAGACCTGGAAGGAAAGGTAGACCCAAATCAGACCAAACCAAACCAGAACCAGCCACCAAACCCCAAACAAATTGTTACAGAAAAGAGCTTCTTGCTTTAAAATTTCTAAAAATCAGAATCGCCTTTTGTAAAGGTTCCTACGACAATGGTGAAGCTGTACAGAAGAGAGTATAAGAAGTACCTGGGTGAAACCGTGACTAAAATGCCCCCAAATCATAAAGTGTTTATCAGTAAGAAAGATGCTCTTATTTTATTTAACAAGCTATAGTTCTACCTTGTAGTGAAAGACTAGAGAAGACCAGAGAAGACCTTGTTGTTTTTTGCTTGTTTTTTTTTTTTTTGATTTTTTTTTTTTTAAACATCTCTTTTGCTTGTTTTTTAATTGATTGTAGATCGTCAGCCTGAAAGCTTAAAAGAGAAATCTTCTTTATCCGAGAACTAATCAGGTCCAATATAGAGTAGACAGATTATTTGTACTACTTAGGGCCAACACTGATTTGTTTAAAACTCTTCATTATTTTATTCATTCATACCCTATGATGTATGACGAATATCTTTATTTTATGGTTAAAAAAAAACAGTGAAGGAGATAAGTTATGTATGGCCTTAATGCTGACCTAATATACTGCCTAGGAAAAAGCATGATCACCTTTTTATTACATCAGATAAGGATATTTCCCTTTTATATTTACCTGCACCAATTTAGAATTTATGGTAATTTAGGAAGAGTCTGAGCTGCGTTTTATTTTTTCACCATTCTTAAAGAAATAGTACTGAAATAAGTTTGTAATAACTGTTCAGATAAGGCACCTAAGCGAATACATTGTTTTGAAGCATTTCTGTGTATTTTTAAAGCATCAGTTTACTTATCAATAATTTATATGGTAACATATTAATAGAGTAGGACTTGTAAGGAGCTCTCCCAGGAGAATGTGGTTGCTTATTTTTCCTGAGTGTGTTTGTTTGAAGTCAAAAAATTACATTGAAAAACGTTTTCACTTATAGTTTTCCCTGAAGCTGACTGTCCCCTTTCTCTCCACCTAAGGCAGTGAGGCGCTCTCACTTGGGACAAGTCTTCTTTTATTATTTATGTGGCTTTCTAAAGATAGGGGTTGTTTTCCAGAATACTGTGTCCTTCAGATGTAGGACTGCTTTAAGAGAGGCCTGGCAGTCCTTTCTGGCATTTTGCTCCTTGCTGCTGGGTTGGGAGGCGTGCATTTTACCAAGTGGCCTCTGTTTGTTCCCCCCCGCCCCTCCTCCAGCCGAGATACCTTTCCTCCATCCTTGCCTACAGATTGGACCTTTGGGGGCTTTATCTGTGCTTCAGGTTTGCTCAAGATAGTTAGAAGGTTTATATTGGTCAGATACTCTGTCCTCATTCTGCGTGGAAGCCTTCAGTGGCTGTCTTTGCTTTGCTCTGGGAAGGTCTGTCCTTGTTCAAGTGGCAGGTCAAGCCCCCTCCACGCCCTGGCCCCCTTCCACCCTCATCCCCTACCTCACGTTTCCTTGGTTCACGGGCGCTTTCCTTCCCTGAAACTCACCCTACAGCTGCATGCACCCTCACCTGGCTCTTTGTTCTGGTTCTTTCTTCCGCCTGGAACACTCCCATCTTTGTGGGGGGACTTCTCAGACTCCAGACCCCTCTGTAAATTTCTGTCATCCTAGCCTGTGGGCCTCAAGAGGTGGCATGCTCTTACTCAACTTTGCACCCTTAGAAGTCAATTGATACCCTGGATGGATGCTTACTAAATATTTGGTGACTTGAACTGAACTGCAGCTCCACTGTGGCAGCAAGTTTAGGTATGGGAAGTAAAATTTTTGTGGAATTTGTCTAGATTGACATCAACCACTGCAGAGTCAGACTTTTGAAAAAGGTATCCTTGAACATTACATAAGCAGCTATATGATGATCTGATCTTCAAAGTTGAATTTGATTTAGCCCACGTAAAATCAGACAATTACAAGTTAACAAAATAAAAATTTTGAGTGGTATTTTGAACAGTTAAACCATTTAGATGATACAGACCTGGCATGATCTACTCTGTTCTCTATCAAAAATAAAACGGAAGTATTTAGTATGTCATTACCAGGACCTTGTTTGGAATCTCAGCCTAACCTCCTTCTACTTTTATTTCCCTTCCTTAGGAAACTTTTCTTAAGCAAAAGATGAGCGCCCTCTAGGGGTGAACTGTAGGTGCAATGCTGTACACATGTTTTAAAAAGCACTGCAAAATTCTGGGAGTATTGTATGAAATATAGAAAAGGATGCTTCATCCCTGTTATGTAATTCAAGTTATATAATTTAACCACAGAGTGTCTCAAAGTGCTTTCACGTTGCTCATCACTTCCTCGAGCACTGTTTATTCAGACAGTTTTTTGTCCCACAGGGAATATCCAAAATGGGAAGAAAGAATGTTTTATTAAAAAGTGAAAGCGGAAGGTTGAGACTGTTGGCAGTTTGCAGTCATCTGTGAAGGAAAGTTACCAGGCCAAATATCTATGACTCAGACTTTGGACAAAATAAAAGGCTTTTCTGTGTCAGCTTAATTATTTAATCCCTTCCTTTTTTCACCCCCAATTGATCACATGATCAGATATTTATCTAGGACCCCAGTTATTTCCACGCAGTTCATCCATTACCACTCCTTCCCCATAATGTTAATTTTTTATCTTTTGTTCCATAATGTTGATATTTAATTAACATTCTCTTTTACTCTATTCTTTTGTGAAGAAAATGAGCCATTACTTATAAAGCACTTAAACAGGGTTGCGTGCCTAGTAATAACTCATCGTGTATATATTTTTGTTTATTTTTGTTAATACTGGTGGCATTTGTTTTGTTTTTTTTTTGTTTTTTTTTTTTTTTTTTGCGTTACGCAGGCCTCTCACCGCTGCGGCCTCTCCCGCTGCGGAGCACAGGCTCCGGACGCGCAGGCTCAGCGGCCATGGCTCACGGGCCCAGCCGCTCCGTGGCATGTGGGATCTTCCCGGACCTGGGCACGAACCCGCGTCCCCTGCATCGGCAGGGGGACTCTCAACCACTGCGCCACCAGGGAAGCCCTGGCATTTGTTTTATACAGAGTAAGAAAGATGAGAATAATGGTATCTTACATTTATGTAGTGTTTTTCATATACAGTATTTCTCTGGACCCTCAGAATGATCTTCTGAGACAGGAAAAACAAGCAATATTCCATGATAACCAATGACTCAGGATGTTTTCAAGCATTATAGAAGCTAAATTATTCTATTTATGTATTTTTTTCTAAAATTCTTAAGAAATTAAGCCAGAAGGCTTAAGAGTAGCTTTCCGTTTTACATATTTTCTCTTTTAAGTTGACACATTGATTTTTTTAAAACAATGACAATTTTATTTTCAGATCACAGAATTTTTGTTCTCTGGTTTGAACTTGAGGCCTTCTGTTTTCAAACTTTCATTTTGCAGGTGAGAAAATTGAGGCTCAGAGAGTTTGGGCAGTTGGTACTAGTTCATGAGACCTGTGGCAGAAACATGACTAAAATCCTATTTTTTTCCCCCTTTATAACATGTTTTCTCTTTTCCTAATGTGGTTTTACTTGGCATAATCTTCTTCTTCTCTAAACATGCCTAATTTGATTTTTCTTTATTGTTGCATAAATATGATGGTGGAAAAGGACACCTTGCTGTGGAAAGTTTCCCTGATGTAGATGGTTTGGTTCAATCTGGCAAGTTGTGAAATTGCTTTCCTGTGAAATATGTGTTCAGAATCATACCCATCTTTTTTTTTCTTTTATTGAAGTATAGTTGATTATAATGTGTTAATTACTGTTGTGTATCAAAGTGATTTGGTTATACATATAAATAATTCTTTTTTATATTCTTTTCTATTATGATTTATCATAGGATATTGAATATAGTTCTCTGTGCTATACTGTAGGACCTTCTTGTTTATCCATTCTATATATAAAAGCTTACATCTGCTCATCCCAAACTCCCAGTCCATCCCCCCACCAACCCTCTCCCTCTTGGCAACCACTAGTCTGTTCTCTATGTCCGTGATTCTGTTTCTGTTTTATAGATAGGCAACCACAAGTCTGTTCTGTATGTCTGTGACTCTGTTTCTGTTTCATTAGATAGGTTCATTTGTGTCCTCTTTTAGATTCCACATATAAGTGATAGCATACGGTGTTTGTTGTTGTCTTTCTGACTTACTTCACTCAGTATGACAATCTCTAGTTGCATCCATGTTGCTGCAAATGGCATTATTTTGTTCTTTTTTTATGGCTGAGTAATATTCTATTGTATATATGTACCATGTCTTCTTTATCCGTTCGTTTGTCGATAGACGTTTAGGTTGTTTCCATGTCTTGGCTATTAATTACAACCCATCTTTAACTGTCCTGAAGTGAGAAAGACAGAGGAAGTGCATGTGGATTGAAGCGTGACTCAGGCAGGCCTCGGTGGGTAAAGGGGACCAGAGCGCATGGCATACTCAGCTCTATGTGTTGGTTACTGCCCTGCGGGACCCCATCCTGACCGTGCACTTGTTTCCTACTGTACCTTCTGAAGATGTCAGACGTGCACTATGGAGTTGTCTATTTTGAGGGATTCAGCAGCTGGCCAAGGGTCAGGAGCTGCATAATATTGTTTATATATATGTGATCTCTCATGTCCCTGCTCAGGCTCTTAGAGTTAGTCTGCTTTCTGGTTACACTGGAGATACATAGAGGAGTGCATAGATTTAAATGCCTTGATGTGCATGAAATTCACAAGCTTAGCTCCTCTGCCTTGTTTTTTTAATTGAGGTATAATTGACAGATAACATTGTATTGGGTTCAGGTGTTACATCATCATGATTTGATATTTGTATACATTGCAATATGATCACCACAAAACTCTGTAGTTACCATCCATCACCAGACAAAGTTACCTTTCAGGATTTATTCTCTTGGCAGCTTTCAAGTATGTGCTACAATATCATTGACTATAGACACCATGCTGTACGTTACATCCCCATGACTTACTTATTTTATAACTGGAAGTTGGTATGTTTTGATCCCCTCTGCCTGTTTCACCTACTCCCCATACCCCTTCCCCTCTGGCAACCACCATTCTTTTCTCTGTATCTATGATTTTTGTTTTGTTTCGTTTGCTCATTTGTTGTTTGTTTAGATTCCACTTATATGTGAAATCATATGGTATTTGTTCTTCTCTGACTTATTTCACTTAGTCTAATTCCCTCAAGGTCCATGTTGTTGCAAATGGCAAGATTTCATTTTACTGGCTGAGTAATATTCCACTGTGTATATATCACATCTTCTTTATTCATTCATCCATCTATGGACATCCTCTGTCTTGTTTTCAAGTAGGCCCTTAGGCTTATAAATTCAAGCTCATGGCTTGGAATGAGGCCAGGTGAATTCTTACAGTGGTCTAGTATGTGAGTAGAAAATTAAGTATTAGTGCTCATTTCATAAAGTTGCTTTTCTGCACACATGTGTGTCATGGATGTCATAGATTTGTTCCTGAAAAGATCCTTGGAAATTGGTTCATCTCTGAAATGTAATTGAGTACTTCAGGGGATTGTCATTTAATGGTATTTATTGAATGGAAGGTAAATACTGAGTTGGCTAAAAAGTTTTTTCCGTAGCATCTTACGGAAGAACCTGAACAAACTTTTTGGCCAACCCAATATTTAATGGAAGGAATAATCTCTTTGTAACTTATTTGGATATGTATTGATCTTCTAAATAAGGATTGCCTGAAATGTGTTATGATATGCTCTTTTTTTTAGAAAAATGAAGTATTTTTGAGCTTTCTATTACTGTTGTATCTTGTGACACCAAAGAGTCAGCTGATATTCCTTGGGAATTAGGAAATCAAAATAAAAATGTCAGCTTGTGAAAATGGGGACACTTGGTTAAAAGTAATTTGACTGTTTCAGTTTTCCTTGCCACTTTATAGGTACTATTGGAATTAGCAATTATTTAGAGCTGTTGGGCCTGAGTTTAATGCCTATATTTTTTGTAGTAATTATGCATAGATGGATAATTGAATATTAAATTAATAGAATATTAAAAGGTTCTGTGACTTAGGCAGAAAGTCCTAAAATACTGTTATAGGAGGTGGTAAATTTGATACGAAACTCTTAAGGGAAGTTTTTTCTTCACTAATCAAAAATATTTTCTGACGATAAAACATACTGCAAAACATGTAGATAGTCAGTTAAGATAATAAAATTTAGCTTCTTTTTTAGACCCAGAAGACTTACCCATCAAAGCCTTGCTTCTAGTTTCCATTAGGCCCTTTCTTGCTGGTTGCTCTGTAGTCAGAGAGTTTTGACTATACTTTGGATCTCTGTATTACTTTCTGCTGTATATTCACCTGACATTTTGCAAGCGCAAAGGAGTTTGACTCATGTGTATAAACCTCCAGAGTGTACCACACAGACAGGGAGCATGTAGGGCTGTGCCCAAGTGATACAGGGGGGATGCTGGTCTCTGCCTCTTTCTGGACCACTTCCTTGACTCCTTTCCTGAGAGCAGCGCAAAGTAACGCAGCCCAGAACCACCCAAAGGTGAGAACATGGAGATGAACCAGCCCACTGTGGGACAGCCATTCTCACAGCCTGCTCTGTCATTGTCTGTCTGGCAGACACCTTACAGTGGGCCAAGCATTCATTCACAGGAAGTGTCCCTGCGTGGCCAACTAGCAGAGTTTGGGGGAAATCTTTGGTGGTTTGAGCTCTAAAATCAGAAACTTAAACGAGGCCTGTTAACTTGCAGCTAGTGTAAATGTGGTTATGAAAACCCTCCAATGGGAGGGATAAATTAGGAGGTTGGGATTAACATATATACACTACTATATATAAAACAGATAATCAACAAAGACCTACTGCATAGTACAGGGAACTCTGCTTAATACTCTGTAATAACCTATATGGGAAAAGAATCTGAAAAAGAATAGGTATATGTATAACTAAATCACTTTGCTGTACACCTGAAACTAACGCAACATTGTAAATCAAATTACTTCAATGTAAAGTAAAATATTAAAAAAGAAGGTATCAAAAAAAAAGAAAGAAAGAAAACTCTCCACCACAGGAAGATTTACGCTGTGCAGAAGAATTTTGGACAGAGGTCTTATGTCCTCACATATATGAATTTTAAAAAACGTTTTATTTTGAAATTATCATAGACTGACAGGAATTTTCAAAAATAGTATACAGAGTCTCATGTACCCTTTCCCCAGCCTACATCTGTGGATTTTTAAAGTGTGGAGTGTGTGCCTCTGGCATCCTGGATTTTGTGGCCCAGAGATTAGGAAGACCAACCGGGGGATAAAAACTCACCTCTCTTGCTGAGGTGGCTTTGGTTGCTGTATCAGGAATCATGATTCAGGTCAGGGCACTGCCTGTATTTTGGAAATTGTAACTCTATGTAGTTGTCCAGATTTGTATATATTCTGTTGTGTTAAAAATTTAACAGTTTTACTTGTATGAATTATTAATCTGAAATTTATTTTTTAGTTTTTAAATTTTCTTTTATTTTTTTGCGGTACGCGGGCCTCTCAGTGTTGTGGCCTCTCCCGTTGCGGAGCACAGCCTCCGGACGCGCAGGCTCAGTGGCCACGGCTCACGGGCCCAGCCGCTCCGAGGCATGTGGGATCTTCCTGGACCGGGGCACGAACCTGTGTCCCCTGCATCGGCAGGCAGACTCTCAACCAGTGCGCCACCACTACTTATTTTTTAAGTAGTGAGAGAATACTAATATTTTTAAAAACACTACATGAGTGAACACATGTACATGAAGGAATGTTTTCTCCTTGTCCCCTTTCTTGTTTGAGTCTTAAGGGTGATCTGGGTTCTAGGACCGAAAATTTTAAATTGCTTTTTTCTGTGTAGGTTCGAAAACACGTGAATGATCTCTATGAAGACTTGAGGGACGGACACAATTTGATCTCCCTTTTAGAGGTTCTTTCAGGAGACACCTTGGTAAGTTTTAAATTTCATAATTTATTTTGAAGAACATGTAATCCTTTTTGCATATGACTAATTTGTTTTCAGCACAGACTGTTCAGAGTTTTGCAGCATTCATCTTTTGAGCTGCTGTGAATTCTGCCTGGAAAAAGTTCTGGTTAGATTATGAAGCATTTTCAGACTTTAAATGCTGTGCATTTGGGAGATGGAAGTACTTTGATGACCTTGCTTACATAATCAATTCTATAATTAAAATACTACTTCTGTTCTTTTTTACCTTTGGGTTTTTTTTTTTTCTTATCAGAAGTTAGATGCATAATATAACCCCCTATTAAAAGACTCACAAATAGCAAGGAAATAAGCATCACTTTCTGACAGATGGTGTAACCCCCTCCACAGGTGTCATCTCCTTTTTTGTGAACATTTCTCCCCCTTCTTGGTTACCTGGTCTCCTTCATTAAGTTCTGTTCATGCTCTTCTTTTCATTTCTGGTCTGTCTTGTGTCTTTGCTGTCCTATCTTCTGTCTGTTATATTCATTAGCCAAGGGAACGAGATTTTTTGAAGACCTTACGATTGGTGAGTGCCACAGAAGCATGCGAATATGAACAGCATGAGGATGTGGAGGATGAGGATAAGGGGGTAGGTGTCGCCCCCGTAACTCCACTAACCTAGCCTTACATGCGGTGAGCGCTAACACAATAGTGTAACCCACGGGTTTGGGCTCCTTTTTAGAAAACTGTAGAAAGGACCAAAACCTGCAGGGAGATGGATGTGTGTGTACCAGCAACTTGGACAAAGGACATATTTTCTCTTTAAATTTATTTCTGTATTTCTGTGCACTGCATGGTATTTGAACATATGTGGTTAAATTACAGGAGGGCATTTGAGCTAAAGAAATTTATATACCTTTTGTATAAGTATGGAAATCTTACAACCAGCCCACTAATTTTAATGCAGATCTGTTCCACTTCTGAAATTAATATTTCCAACATAACTGTCTTTTGTTTTATTTAAAGGAACTTACGGACATTTATTTAATGTTTAAGATTATGCTTTAAATCATTCCTACTGGCAGTAGGTATTTGAGGGACATTCTTTACCTACCTTATATGTCTCGTTTTATTTAGGGGGAAATACTTAAAATGCTAGAATCCTGACAGGGCTCACAGAACTGTTTAATCCCGGTGACACTCAACTGACTCAGCCTACCTTTGCAAGACAGATGTGCTTCTTTTGTCATCACGTCCCTAGAGCCCCCTGATTTTATTAGAATTTGTGCTTTTGTGGATCCAGTGGGGAATTCATCACCATCATTTCTCCTGTTATATGGAACTTATTTTCCCATTCTGTGGTCTGCTGTCTGTTTTAATTCTGCTGCCTTTGGCTTCAGCAACCTATTCATGTTTGAGCAGCTCAGCTGTCAGTTTTCTTTTTTCTTTTTTTTCCCTTTGGAAGATATTATGTGGTAAATTTCAGCTCCATTCTTTGCATTTTTGTTGAACATTTTCTCAGGTCTGTTTCCTTACGTTTTCCTTCTGCTAACTTGTGACATTTCTTAAGGGAAATGGCATCAAGGAAAAGAGTTAACGGTTTGTCAGTTTTCCTGAGACAGCAAATCATCACGTCCATCCCCAAGCAGTGTAAAACTATTAGCGAGTCCAACCGATTTTGTGCAAAACGAAAATAAAATAAAGAGGAAATATATTACATGGCCTTAATTGCTTTTCTCTCTTCCTCTATCATGGCTAAGTAAACCTCCACTGTCTTTCTCCTTCTTGGTGATTTTTATACTAACTGATGCTACTTTACCTCATTTTCATTAACATGCCATACATATATAATTATAAAAACCTTCTTGATTTAAAGTTTATTAAGAAGGCAAAATGGGGAATGGTATTTAATTCTTTTTGTGCATCTGTAGCTAATAACTGTAGGCTAGAATTATAAGATAGTGAATACGAAAAGTGTATATGTTCCGTGGTATTTTCTCTTTTTCTTTTGTTTAAATATTTGGAATAAAGGATATGTTTAAAATAAAAAAAAAACTCAGAAAAATCCCGTTTAAATTCAATCTCAGATAATACAAAAAATTTAAAATATCATTAAAATATTTAATGGATCTACCCAAGCAGTAAATACTGTTTTGACATATTAAGATGAGCATACAGTATATTTATATAGGATATTCAGCATACGTGTATTTAGCATGATCAGTGGTATCAGAAAATACAGTGTTTTTTATACCCTGCATTTTTCTATTCTTAGCCCAGAGAGAAAGGTCGGATGCGTTTTCACAGACTACAGAATGTACAAATTGCACTTGACTATTTGAAAAGACGCCAGGTATGATGTTTTTCAAAGACTGTAATCATATAAACATACGTGACTGAATAAATATGCATAGGACCATGTCAGGGAATGAAAAGGTTAAAGTTGACTGTGAATTATAATCATTAAACTTGTGCTTTCATGAGACAGATGTTTTAAAATGTTTTTAAACATTTGTTCCAAAGAAAAGGAGGTTAATAGTAGGTGTAAGTGGCTACATTTCCATCTGAATAGGAGCTACTGAGTTTTCCTTCTGTTGGAACTGGAATGCTTTTGCCTAGGAAGGAATTTAATGACATTTTAGTAGCAACAGAATGTTAAGAATGTCTATGAACAGTTCTTAGTAGTGGGGAGACAATACTTTATTTTTTATTAAAATTACCTTATTTTTATAAAAGATAGTTTACATAATACTTTTTAAAAACTTGGCATATGTATTTTTAATACATAGTAGTGAGGAAGCAATAGTTTATTTTTTATAAGTAGATACAACTGGTAATCTAGAAGTAGTTAAAAATAAAACAGTTCTGACAACAATCCCCGACTGGCTTGAGGTTTCAGAAGAAATGATAGAAAAGAATGAACAACGTATTGGATTTGATCTTGATTTGGTAACATTGTGTATTGTAGAGATATAAGGCAAATAATTGGTAATTTTCAATTAGTAGAAAAAGGAGGAATCAAAGAAACTCAGGATAATTGAAAGTTACTGAAAACAGTGAGAAATCAGAGGTGGCAAGAATTTCGCTTTTTAATGGAGTAGGAGGAAGAGAAGAGAGAGGAGGCAAGGAGGAGCAGGAAACACTGTCTGTTTATTAGTTCTTCATTTAGTTTATTATGGCATCAAAGTGCTTTTAGTTATTAAATTCTAGCAAATACTCAGTGCTTATATTTTAAATGATATTGGTATTTGCCTTACTCTTCTTAATTCTAGTGGAAGTTTACAGAAGGATTAATGGTTAATTATGTCTCCTTGTCGAAATATTTTTGGCAGTGATTTGTCTAGGAAGTAAAATGTTAGGTATCATTGTCTTGAATTCATGATAGATATTTAATTCTTTTACCAGGAAGTAAATGTTAAATATCATCCTTACATTTATTTACCTGAATGCATAATTGGACAGTTGATAAGCTTTAAGTCTGATTATTGTATTATTTTTAAAGTTTTTAACAGTCTTCCAAATGTCCAGTGAGTTATATAGTTACTTATCTTGGTAGCAATCTATGATAGACAAATAGAATAATAGTGCTAGTTGTTTTTTTTTAAACACTCTTTATGACCGAAGTGTAAGCAAGTTGTTAAAATTATTTGATGGTTCAGAATAGTTTCCTACTTAATTGTAAAATAACGCTTGTTTTCAAAAGGCAAAATTATTTCTAATTTAAAAATCTTAAGTATATAGGACTTTTCGCTTGAATTGTGTTTTTGTTTTGACAAGTGTATTTTAATACTTGCTGTAGAAGACAAAACCAAAATAATATTGAGTTTATTTTCCTTTGTAGTTTCTCTATAATTTGCAATCTAAAATGAGTGGGGACGGGGGTAAAACAGTAATTTAAGGATTACTGTTATTTAAATTATTCAGGCTTTTCTTTTGTATCTGTAATTTTGAATCACTTTTATGTAGGTAAAAATAACTCGTGCTGGTTTGAAAAATATTTTGTTTTATCTCTTCTTCACATACAAAACAGGTGAAATTAGTGAACATTAGAAATGATGACATAACAGATGGAAATCCCAAATTGACTTTGGGATTAATATGGACAATAATTTTGCACTTTCAGGTAAGCCTGATTTTCTTAACTGTCATTTCTTTTAGCCTCATTGCTAGTTTTCAGGTGGTTCATGTGAAGGGTGAATTACACATTCACATCCAAAGGAGAAAGATAAATTTCAGGCTTTCTTTCTTTCTTTTAAAATTTAATTTTAAATTTTATATTGGAGTATGGTTGCTTTACAATGTTATGTTCGGTTTGGGTGTACAGCAAAGTGATTCAGTTATACATATATCCATTCTTTTTCAGATTCTTTTCTCATATAGATTATTACAGAATTTTGAGTAGAGTTCCCTGTGCTGTACAGTGGGTCCTTGTTGTTTATCTATTTTATATATAGTAGTGTGAATATGTTAATCCCAACCTCCTAATGTATCCCTCCCCCCACCTTCCCCTTTGGTAACCGTAAGTTTGTTTTCTAAGTCTGTGAGTCTGTTTTTAAATAAGTTCATTTGTATCATTTTTTTTTAGATTCCACATATAAGTGATATCATATGATGTTTAGGCTTTGTTTCTTAAACAATGTATTTGTATTCTTCCTCTCAGTAACATGCTGCTAATGAACTTGGCGCCTCATTTCGTGTTGTTGAAAGCTTAAAATACTTGTAATCTCAGTGTTCGAAGACAGAGATTCCCTTTTTTTGAATGTAGCCACATTTCTTTGTTTATTGGCCAGCATTACCTGATTTAGATACATGAAAGTTTTATGATTCAATCCTTATTTAGAATGGGTTTCATTGATATTACAGTTTCTCAACTATGCCTGCTGTTTTCTCCTAGTTTTGTAGACACTAGGTGGCAGTATCGTTCTCATAAAGACATCTCTTGAACTAGAACCATCCATGTTTCCTGTAGAGCTGCACTTTCTCAAACTAGGTTTAAGGAGAGTAAAGGCAAATGTATTAACTATGAATTATTATCTAATTACCAGTGCCAGTTAAAGGCTGATCTTGATCTTTGGTTTTTATAAAATGATGCATTTTTTAAAAAATCATCTTCATTTGATTTAGGGTGAGTCCTAGTTTTGGAACTGGCTTTGGGTTTGTCAATCCCTTGTGTGACCACACAGCATTGTGTGTGCAGCACGCAGATCCTGGCCTGGGCACACAGCAGGTCTTACTGATTGACGGCTATGTGGTGGACCTTGCAGGAGGAATAGAGAACTTGCCAACTTCAGAAAGGAGCTGGGGTTTTGGACCAAATTTTGGGAAGAAGAAGACTTATTTCTAATCTTTAAAAAATTTGACTGGGATACAGGGTTTGTAGGAGAATGTAGGTGGAAAATAATGTAGTCAGGGCTCATTTGGGAACAGGATAAATCTGGCAGGGATGGACAGGTATAGGAAGTAGAGTCTTGTAGTTTCCAGGACCTGGACAGGCAACAGAGTTGCAGCAGTAGGAATTCGGAGGAGGAGACCCGGGTCCCAGGAGACCAGGTAACCAGGTGTCAGCCTGCCAGACGACAGGGCAGCTAATACAGGTGAATGTCCATTTAGCTGTGCTATTGATGGCTGGGAGATCCAGTATCAGGAAGTGGAAGCAGGACCCTCATTACTAGAGGACCCCATCCTTAGGGGACCTGGGGTACTGAGTACTTACCCAAGGCAGGGATTTGGTCATGGAGCCAGACCCCAGACCTTGTTACCAGCACAGGTGAAGTCTAGCTAGAACTGGCAAAAAAAGCAGATTTCACATGGTGTTTCTCAGCAGCTTTCTCAGGGATCCAGAACTTATAGGGTTGAAAATGCAAGAGCCCCATATAGGGAGGTTAGAGGCCTGTTGGATGGAACCAATCCCATCGTTACTGACAGCTGGTGATACAGGCTGTGTCTGGATTTTGAAGGTCAGAGTGGGAACCCCTGTGGGGCACACCCAGGCTCTGGAGGGAGGGAGAGCTGAGTGTCATCGTTGGCTCTTTTATCTGTGGCCATGATGGCATCGAGCAAGTCACCTAACCATTCTGTGGGCTCCAGTAGAAAAAAACAGAAATGATCACAGGCCATATCAGGGGTATAAGCTGAGAGGCTGAGGTGGTGCCCTCCGAGTGGAGTGATAGAGGCCAGGCAGGACTCAGATGGGGAAGAAAAGTTGAATCCAGGGGGTGGTGTTTTGAAGAAAGAAAGGAAGGGACTTGGTGACAGGGCATGGAGGATGAAGGAGGGGGATTAAAGATGGCTCTGAACGGTTAAGCCTGGGAGATAAGAACCAGTAATGGAGGTGAGGGTAAAGGGAAAAGTGACCTTCTGCGTGAGTTTGACGTTCTGGTGGGATACCCTGGGCTTCTGTCTGCTGAGCAGCTGGAAATGTGTGAGCAGAACAGAACTGGGGAGTCAGAGGTACAGGTGATAAACCTGGGAGTTTCCAGAATACAAGTGGTCCTTGAATCTGTCAGAGAGAAGGGATCTTCAGAGGATCCAAGGGAAGAGCACGTGTGGAGAAGAGCAGAGGGCAAAGGACAGAAATTTGGGGAAGGCACATGATTAGGGGTGCAGAAGGAAGACGTTCCATCTGGGGAAACAGAAAAGGAACAGTTGGAGACCTCTGGCTGGCAGCTGGCATCCATCTGGCAAAGCCTATCTCTAATATTAGTGAGCATCTCCCTTTTTCTCTAACACCTTTCTGATCCTACAACACTCCTCTACATCCCTCTTTTTATTTATATTGAGATAGATTCATCACGGCCCTAGATGATAGTCAGTTTTACCAACATTCTCCCAATAGATAGAGCAGCATTCTTCATTTCTAATTGTAGTAACAAGAAAATGTAGTATTGACTAAACCAAGGGAACATAATTGCAAGTAGAAAGGAACGGTGAGGAGTGTGAAATGCCACCGGAGAGCCTGAAAAAGTTAAGATTGAGTACGGGTTAGTAGTTTTGTCTAGGAAAAAGAAATTGGGGACCTTGGAGAAGGTCCCCCCCAAGTTCCTGGGAGCAGAAACCAGAAAGTAACAGACCAAAATGTGAGTAAATGGTTGGAAATTAAAGGCAGTATGGTTAGAACCTAAATTGAAAGAATTGTAAAGCAAAAGATCATTCAGAAAAGAATTACATATTAAGAAAGCTCTTTGGGGTTCAGGTGTCTTTGGAGGACAGAAGAGGACTAGCCACAGAAGTACCAAAGAAGTTTTGTTTCTTTTTTTTTTTTTTTTTTTGTGGTACGCGGGCCTCTCATGGTTCAAGGGCCGATCCGCTCTGTGGCGTGTGGGATCTTCCCGGACCGGGGCACGAACCTGTGTCCCCTGCATCGGCAGGTGGACTCTCAACCACTGCGCCACCAGGGAAGCCCGTTTCATTTTTTTAACATTTATTTTATTGAAGTATAGTTGATTTACAGTGTTGTGTTAATTTCTGCTATACAGCAGAGTGGTTCAGTTGTACACATATATACATTCTATTTCATATTCTTTTCCATTGTGGTTTATCCCAGGATATTGAATATAGTTTCCTGTGCTATACAGTAAGACCTTGTTGCTTATTCATCCTCTATATAACAGTTTGCATCTGCTAATCCCAAACTCCCAAGAGTTTTGCTTCTTAATATGATCCTGTGGCATATATTATGAAATCCAGTGTATTTTAGGACCTGAGTTACAAGATATTATGACTGTTAAATTATCACCAGTATTTAAAAGTTAGACTAAGATTTATTTAAAATGAAACATAAATTTTTTGGTAAAATTAAAATGTTCCTTTTCCTTTAAAGAAATACTTTTCTTAGTCCTGTGATAATTTAAGATTAGAACGATTTTACTGGTTATGCCAAGACAGAGCCTTATTTATTGATTTAAAAATATTTGAGTATTGCAAATTGAATATGTTACAGAAGGTAAGCATTATCAATACAGTAATCCTGTATTATTTACCATACACTAGATCCAGAGATACTAATTGTTACTGACCAGGGTTCTTGGCCTCCTTAATCAATAGAAATTGACTAGAGACCAAACAAGAAATTCAGGCAAGGCTTTCTTGGGGCCCCTGCAGCAGCAGGGGGAACAAGCAACAGGTTCCGTTGCTTGTTCTTGTTCCCTGAGGCGGGACGAGCTTGTTCCTTAAATGGGGTGAGGGTAGGGGTGTGTCCAGGAGTCAGGCGGAGGGGTGGCTTAGGTGATGTTGAGTGCAGGGGCACATGCCCGTATCCTGCTTTTTGCTCCGGGCTCTTCAGAAGTGGCAGTTGGGTTTTTTGGGCTCTTTGTATCTTTTGTCCAGAATTTGCCCCAACTGCAAAATGCACACAGTTATTTTTAGTCGCATATAGTTTCTTTGTATTTTGTTGCTGGAGGAGAGGTGTGTCCAGGTGCAAGCACTGCAGCACTGCAGCAAAGCCTGTCTCATTCAGATGATGAAGTATATTGTTCTATACTTGGGAGACTGCTTGTAAAACTGACTGTAATCTGGGGTGATGAGTCTATCACAATACAAATAAGAATAGGGATGTAGAGGAGGGTGTGTTGTGGTAGGATTAAGAAGGTCTTAGAGAATAAAGGAAATTATCACTGATGGGCTTTGCAAGAGGAATGCCAGTTACCAGGCAGAGACTGAAGTGGGGCCATTCCTGGGGGAGGGAGCAGTGTGCAGTGGCCTGAAAATGGGCATTTGCTCTGTTTGGCAGGGCTGGAAGCAATTGCAAATCACTGGTTTCGCCTCTATCATCGTGTTAGTGCAAATACCAGCCATTATACTTTGAAATTCTCTTGAATAATGTTCCATTGCCAATGAAGACATTGAAAATCAAATTAAAAAGAAATAAACCAACAAACCTGAAGCTTTATTTTTACCAGCTTGTCTTCTACGATACTCAGTTATTTTTCTGTTGGAGATTAATTTCCCCTTGAAATGATTAAGGGAAACCTCACCATGCAGGTCTGTTATTGACAGATATCAGCCACATTGCTAACTTGACTATTTAATTGAATATTTTTATTTAGAAAAATGAGTTCCATCTTTGATCAGTCTAAAGACAACCTAGAGAAAGGCAATTATCAATTTTCTTTACATTTTTTAAGATAAATTTATTTATTTAATTAAGTTATTTTTGGCTGTGTCGGGTCTTCGTTGTTGCGCACAGGCTTTCTCTAGTTGTGGTGCGCGGGGGCTACTCTTCATTGCCGTGTGCAGGCTTCTCATTGCAGTGGCTTCTCTTGTTGCGGAGCACAGGCTCTAGGCATGCGGGCTTCAGTAGTTGTGGCTCGTGGGCTCTAGTCAGCTTATGCATAAGACTAGTCATGCAATACTAATTTCCTTTTTACCATATTGATGACTCAGTGTTAGAAATATGCACACTTTAGGTCATCGGGTTCCATACTGATTTATTATGTATACACCATGGCCCTGGTAAAACTGTGTAATATTTAACTAGGGTACAATTATAAAAGTTACAAGTAAAGTTCAACTGCCTTAATTCATGTATAAGTACACACAGATGTTTCTTCTGGCTAAGAGTTCCATGCTTTAAATCATAAAATTTATCAATTTCCTCATATGAAAATCCTAATGATCATAAAAAGGGAAATGGCTTGGAAATTTGTCATATGACAAGTATGACAAACTATTCGAAGAGATTGATTTTAGAAACAATTTGAATCGAGTGTTTTAGGCATTTAGCACGTATTATCTCTCCTTCAGCTGTTGAATCATCCTGTTCTTTTTTTATGGCTGCTGTTTTTGAATAAGATTCAGTACAGTTTATAGAGGTTTTTGAGCCCTTTTTGGGGAGGCAAGTGCCAACATTAGATTGTGTTTCTTAAGGAAAAAAATTGTATGGTGGAGAATCTCTGAAACTAAATTTGAAAGGCACTTTGAAACTAAGTTTGACTGGCATTTGCTTTCTGTTTGTGCTCATGTTTACTGAATCACCAGTGGTTCCAAAGGTTAATTCAAACTTTGGTAGTGTAACCGCATTTCAGAAAACTGAAAGTAAAGCAAGGGTCAGAATTTTTTCGTGCAATAAAGTTAAGGGTTTGCCTTGAAAGCTCACCAGTGTGTCATTTGACAGTGAGCAGTGATGTTTGTCTAAGAGGATTGGTGGCCAGAAGTAAGCCACGGGATGTCTAATGAGACCCAGGGACCGGCTGGGCAGGATGCCACGGCATTTCTTGCGGGTGCCTTTCTCATAAGCAAAATGGCCTCATGCTGAAAAGGATGGTCATGAAGTCTGAGGAATTAGACTGCATGGAGATCTGAGTAAGCCCTGGCTTTTGAAATGAGTGACACTGAGCAACTGTGATTTCCTGCAAATCACATGGGGAATGTCTGTGGATGTGTCCGAGCGGAGAAAGAAGAACAATATTTAGATCCTGCCAAAACTCCTCTGAGCCTTGAAAAATATTCTGCTGGAAGAAGAAAATACTTTAGAAGAGGACCGACCAAGAAAACTGTAGGTGACACAGAGTCAGGAGAGCCAAACCATGAAAATAAAGGGAAGAGGAGTAGCATCCTGGTCTCCAGGGAGCAGGCAGCCCCCTGGTCCAAGGGGCTGGTGCAGGAGGGATGTGCCAGCCCCAGCCTCACTCTGGAAGCGGGTGTCCAGCATGAGATGGTGAGCGGTCGGTGTCACCCTGGGAACCCTTCTCCTCCTCAACACCAGGAAACAGAAGTCAAAGTTAGTGAACTAGAGGAAAGGATTTCAGAAAAAGACAGCACTCCCTACTGTGCAAAGAGGAAGGACCATTTCGATGATGTCAACCCAAGAGAAATAACATTCCAGAGAAGAACTGATCATTTTTCTTTCCAAAAGGCAGCCAGCTTAAATTCCATTCACTGTGGTACAGAGAGAGTGCTTGAAAAAAGTGGGTTTTCTGAAGACCCATCAAAAAATGACTGCGGTGTTCAAGAAAAGCAAAACATGGAGAGATCTTGCCCTCATGCAACACATCATTTCCAGTTTGAAAAAAAGAGATGTGCTTCCCTCTGTGATAATGTGTCCTTTCCTTCCAAGGACACAAGTGGAAAGGAGGTAAGTGCAGCACAGAGCCTGAGTTTAACGTGCAAATAAGGACTCCAGGTGCTCACACCTGGCTGAGGTTCCGTAATTTGTCCTTTGTAAACATTCTTTTCATATTCATTTATGTGAAAGCTGTAGAGTTCTTGGTGCATTTCATTTGTAGCCTTATGTTTGATTACTATGATTTTATTTTTGGTGGTACATTCTTTAATCCCACCTTTATTTCAAACCCTATACATTTTTGTTACTGTTGGAAGACTTAGTGAACCACTGCTCTAAGATAACGCACGTCTTTTGAATTTCTGTAGTTCATGTGTCTTGACTTTTCCGATGGAATAGCCTTTGGAAACAAAAGTTAAATCAAAAAGCAGTTATGACAAGACAGATGTAGGGAGGAGATACTACAATGATCAGTCAGCCCTGACCTGCTGATCTGTAAGTTTGATTGCTGATCCAAAACCCCAATTCTAGTTCTCTGTCCGTTTCCATACACAGGGACACTGACATAATTGCTTTCAGTTCCGTGTGTGTATCTGTGTATGCTTCTGTGTGTGTGTGTGTGTGTGTGTGTGTGCGCGCGCGCTTTGGGGGTGACAGGCACAGATGAAACTGCCCAAATCTATTCTGTCTCTTTGTTACGTGAGTTACTCCCCGGCCAAGTCTAAAATCAGAACTCACTTGGGCAACGGGTCATAGGAATCTGAATATGACTCAGGCTGCCAGGAAGTTGTGATCTTTATTCCTAACATGGATATTTAGCTTTAGACAAGTTGCTTCTCTGGGGTTTTTACTTGTCTTTAAAATGTAAGTGAATATTGATTTACTTGCCTGAGAAGTGCATCACCCAAGCAACGTCCAGTACATGGTACCCCTTGGCAGCTGATGGCTTTTTCATTTAAGCTGTTCCTAACTTTGCCTTTTAGGAAAAAATCTGGAAGTTAAGTGGTATATGGAACATGAAACATTCATGGCAAGATCGTTGTATTGCTGGGCAGAGATCCTTGACCCAGTGGTCAGATGAGGTTTTAGTAGGGTCTAGGTGTGCAGTCATCATTGGCCTTGGCCGCTTGTCCTCCTGAAGCTGGTTCCCCTGTTTGTATCCACCAACACGCCTTGCCAATGTTATGTCGTGCATTCTATTTACATTTTACAGTGGTTACATTTAAAAAGAAAGCATCCGGTCTAGGCCTTGTCTATGTAGGTCTGGCATGAAGGTCAGTGAAAAAGAAAGCCGCTTGGCTGCTGTGTGTTTATGAATGTAACCACTTGCTTTGCTCACATATGTTTTCCATCTGTTTTTTGCATAATTTGGCTTCAAGTAAGCCTCACATGTTTTCATTAGTGGAAACTCATAAAATCTGTTTCCTAGTGGTGCGTAAGCCTTTTTTCCCACTTGAATTATACTCATGCCAAGGATTTTACCCCTTCTTTCTACTTTGTGTAGCTAATGATTTTTGAAACTTCAATAGAAAATACATGTGAAAATAGGTCATAAACCTGTCAGTCAGATTTGTTAAATAATTGTGATATGGAGGTACTTTATTAAAGCCTCATATCTTCTAGGGAAATGCTGAATGAGATAATCCTTATTTTTTTCACTTTAAAAAAATTTTTTATTTTATATTGGAGTATGGTTGATTTACAATGTTGTATTAGTTTCAGGTGTACAGCAAAGTGATTCAGTTATATATTTATATATATCCATTGTTTTTCAGATTCTTTTCCCATTTAAGTTTATTATAGAATATTGAGTAGAGTTCCCTGTGCTATACCGTAGATCCTTGTCAATTATCTATTTTATATATAGTAGTGTGTATATGTTAATCCACAACTCCTAATTTATCCATTCCCCCCACTTTCCCCTTTGGCAACCATAAATTTGTTTTCTAAGTTTGTGAGTCTGTTTCTGTTTTGTAAATAAGTTCATTTGTATCATTTTTTTTAGATTCCACATGTAAGTGGTATCATATATTTGTCTTTCTCTCTCTGACTTACTTTAGTTAGTATGATAATCTCTAGGTCCATCCATGTTGCTGCACATAGCATTATTTCATTCCTTTTAATGGCTGAATAATATTCCATTGAATATATGTACCATATCTTCTTTATCCATTCCTCTGTTGATGGACATTTAGGTTGTTTCCATATCTTGGCTATTGTAAAAAGTGCTGCTATGAACATTGGGTTGCATGTATCTTTTTGAATTATGGTTTTCTCCGGATATATGCCCAGGAGTGGGATTGCTGGATCATATGGTAGCTCTGTTTTTAGTTTTTTGAGGAACCTCCATTTCTGTTCTCCTTAGTGGCTGCACCAACTTACATTCCTACCAACAGTGTAGGAGGGTTCGCTTTTCTCCACACCTCCTCCAGCATTTATTGTTTGTAGACTTTTTGATGAGGGATAGTCTGTATTTTATCTGAGGAGTTTGACATCTTAACTTCCCCGTGGTCCAGATAAAGACTGGTGGCAGAGTCAGACCAACAGCTTGGCTGCTCGTAAATGCATTCTTCCCGGTACTTTGGAGGTGGACTCTGCCTAATTATCTTTGGTTAGAACTGTGCACGGCCCTCTTTATCTTGCATTGGATTCTCCATTTTTCATTGCAGAATTGGATGCAAATGAGAGCTCTCAGCCCCTTCACTAGTATTCCATCCCAGAAATGGCCTGTTAGCCAGCATTCCTTTGCAAGACATTGTCCCTTCAGAATCTTTTCCATATCTTCTCTATTTGAGCCATTTTTACTCATTCATTTGTGTGTGCAGGGTTGGGCTCAGTGATGTTTGGGTTAATCTCCAAAGTAGAATATTGCACAATTCTTTGAACTTATCTTAAGCTTAGACTTAGTTTAAGCCTCTGACTTGAACTTCCCAGGTCCTGTGATATTTGTCATTCTTAGTCTAGGTGACCAGCCCACCTCCTCTTTAATCCTTGCCATTGTAAGCCAGCCTCGGGTGGCCCTCCAGGCCCTGGGGTTCTGTGGAGCAGACTCAGCCGCCCCTTCTTGGGCATCTACTGAATGTAAATCTCATAACCTGTGATAACTTCACTAGGGTAAAGAGGTGTAAGTAAACAAAGGAAGCATCTTCGATTTGCATATTGCTTTGGAAGTGGAAAAACACTTTCAGACACATTGTGTCTTTTGATCATTCTTAACAACTGTATTAAATAGGTGAAATAGACAGTTCCTCTTTGGAAGGAAGAAATGGAAACTCAGGTTAAATAAGGTCCTTAAGGGAACACAGCAGATGGGAGTAGCTGAGTTTAAATGATGGCACAGCATCCTACTTTGATGAGCTGTCAGAGTTCTGAAGGAGATGCTGTGAACTTGGAACAGGGGTTGATGTTTATAAGAGCTGATGTTCATCTGGGGAGGATGAGTGTTGCCAACAGAGGTGGCAGAGGCAGAGCACATTTGGGGACAGGGAGTGATGAGCTCAGGGTCTGCACCTTGTGCAGGGTCCCTTCTTTGTCTGACTCACATGCTTCCCGGACTTGTGACGGGGAGTCCTGCCTTTCCCCTCAAGCTGTGCCCACAAAGCATTCTTCTTTCTTGAGTTTCACAAATCCCACCTCTTCCCAGTCTTGTGATGTTGCTCTCAGCCAAGATTGTTGTTTTCTCTATTTATAGGTCATTGGTTCTCTAACAGACCACATGTAAGTGTCACCTAAGGAGCTTTTAAAAATATAGGTCCCTGGGGACTTACCAGTGGTAAAGAATCCACCTTCCAGTGCAGGGAACGAGGGTTCAATCCTGGTTGGGGAACTAAGAACCCACATGCTTGGTGTCACCTAAGCCCGTGTGCCACAACTACTGAGCTTGTGTGCCTCAACTAGAGAGCTCACCTGCAGCAAACTAGAGAGCCCACTTGCTCTGGAGCCCACGCACCACAACTAGAGAGAGAAAACTCGTATGCTACAACTAGAGAGAAGCCTGTGCACCACAACTAGAGAGAAGCCCATGCACCACAACTGGGAGACCTGCATGTCACAACTAGAGAGAAGCCCGTGCACCACAACTAGAGAAGCCTGTGTGCTGCAACAAAAGATCCTGCGTGCTGCAACTAAGACCCGATGCAGCCAAAAAATAAAAAACAAAAAAAAAAGATAAATAAAATAAATATTAAAAGAAAAATATAGGTGCCCGGATGTCAACTCTAGTGATTCTAATATAATGGATCACCGTGGGCCAGTGATTCTGATGGTCAAGACTGTGGCTAGGGTGCTCGTTACTCTTCATATTCTCAAGTGGACCCCAGGGTCCCTGTGGTGCTAGAATCATCTCCAGATGAAGCTTTACCCTGGATTTAACCGTATCAGAATATCTTATGACGGAATGTGAGAGCACTGCATATGTTTCAGGCGCCCTCTCACATGTTTCTTGAAAACATGCTAAGTTCTGAGAACCAGCTTCACCCTTCATTTTCTCCTCATCGTGGGTTTTCTGACAAGCAGCGTGGATCACGGGCCTGGAGGCAGGAGGTGTGAGTTCTCGCCAAGCTTTGCCGCCAGAGAGCTGTGTGCCTTGGACGCATTCTTCATTTCTCTGGGTCTCGGCTTCATTTTCCAGAAAAGGAGGATGTGGGACTGGATGACGACACGACTGTTATTAGGCGTGGTGTTTGTGGAGTCCTACTGCATGCCAGACACCCCCCACTGTGCTGTTTAGCCATCATGAAATGGTTCTGTTGTTTGCTGCATTTACAGAGGAGGACATACAGCCTCAGGAGACGTAGTGACTTGCTCAAGTCACTCTGCCAGGACGTGGAAGGGCTTGGATCTCACCCACAATTATCTCCAAGCTGAACTTTGAACTGATGTCATTTCCCTACCTTTCCCCACATACAGCTCTTTCACTTTTAAATTCCTACAAATCCATGCATTTCATTACATACCTTTCTGTTGAGTGTTTTCACCCCTTCCTCCATCCGTCACTTCTTTGATTCCTCTACCAAACATTTATTAGGCACCTGTGATATACTGAACCAACACTAGGCACTTATATCCCATTGTTTGTTCATTATAAATGATGGGGACCGTGGCTATAAACTTAGTCACCTGAAAGGCTTTGGGGATGAGGATGCTTAATATAGTTGTTCCCCCTTTACCCGCAGGGGATACATTCCAAGGCTCCCAGTGGAGGCCTGAAACTGGATAGTACTGAACCCTCTGTGTATGTACTGTGCTTTTTCCTGTACTTACATACCTATGATAAAGTTTATACATTAGGTACATTAGGAGACTATCCAAGTTGCCAGCATCACTGCTTTTGCACTTTGTTATTAAGTTATTAAGTAAAATAAGGGTTCCTCGAACACAAGCAGTGGGATACCGCAACAGTCAGTCTGATAACCAAGACATATACGAAGTGACTAGTGAGATGATTCCTGTTGGGGGTGGGGCAGACCGGGATGGTGCAAGATCTCATCCTGCTCCCCAGAATGTCGTACCATTTAAAACTTAAGAATTGCTTATTCTGGGAATTTTCCATTGAATATTTTTGGACCGTGTTTGACTTTGGTTATTGAAACCACGGAAAGCAAAACTGTGGATAAGGGGGACTGTTGTCATTTTAACGTCCCACCCTGTCATATAGCTGTGTTAACTACTGAACACTGAACTCTTTTCATGTTCCTTTTCATCCTTTAGTGAATTGCAATAAACAGGGCAGTGACATACAGTAGAGAAGCCAAGGAGGGAAGGGTGGCGAAGGGTGTGGATAGTGTACAAATTACATTATCAGCATCTGAGTAATGATGGGTTAGATATTTTCATTCATTGACTTTCTAAATTATAAAAACAAAATAATTGAGAGCTATCTCAAAATGTTAGAATAATACATTAATATTCAACCTCACTGAAATGTAATATTCAGTATTTTTTTCTTTAACGAAGTCTTCTGTGAATCTTAGGCTATAGAATCGTGCTTAGAATTCAAGGACTAGGGTGAAATCTAAATATTTCTACTTTTCCACGGTAGCTTTGCTCTATAGATCTTGAAAGCAAAGGTCATTTGGTTTATAGTTGACTAATTAGCATTTCTTTCTGAACCATTTCATCTTTTTTAATGAAAATGAGTTTATAGATTTTTAAATTTCTAGTCTTCATTTGGATTTCATGACCCAGTTTGTGAAAGTTTAGTTATAAAATCGTTGCACAGAATTGGATCTCTATCAGCAATAGAATGCCTCTATCTTTTCAGTTAAATGAAGAACATGCCAAGTTTAAAATCCTTTACTATACAAGAAATATAGTCATATCTGTGTTAGTTTTCCCCCATAATTTGAATAAGAAATAAATGAGCATTTGCTAAAGGTAGCCATCAATGTAGAGCATTAGCACTTGAACTTTATCAACTTTTTACTTTTATCCTCAATTTAACTCTTCCTTTTAGGAAGGCAGTTTTTTTAACCAGATAGCATTTTCAAAATATGTGTGCTGTCTTTACAGTTAAGAATATTTTGTGGAGCCTTTTCACACATTTTTGAAACTTGGAAGCAGACTCTAAAAATGTGTTGATTACATTGGTTTCTGCCAAAATAGTTGAAACATCGTTAAAGAGATTATCTTTGGAAGCAAACATCTTGGCTTGGAAATATTTGAGTGTTTTGACACATTCAATGTGGTATTTGCTTTTGCCTGAATACAGTGTCAAGCAATGTGAGCAAAAAAAATGTAGGGAATAATCCTCAGTCTGGTGTAGTCACTTCCACTCATGTGGGGCAGGCACCATTCTGAACCATGTGTGCGTGTCGGCATCTTGATGAGAGGAAACCAAGGCCCAGTAAGTGGTGGGGTCGGGGATGGAACACGGGTCACCACCCTCCACAGCTCTGCAACAACCTTGCTCCCAGTGATAAACTTTCACTCTTGAAATAATTATGTTAAAAGAGGTGGAAGCATCTTGAGATCACCTTTTCCAACCTGCTGCTTTCATCCTTGTTAATACCTGAACTCTCTCAATTAGAGTATGAACTGTCGTTTATTTTAACAAAACTATATGAAGGAATTGAAATTCCCTGGATGATACTCGTGACTAGCCAGTAGGGATTTGGGTTCTGCAGGAAGAACATTTGACAACTACCATTCCCATATCCACTGTGTATCCCTTAAATCAGTATTTCCTTCTGTAAAATGAGCTGGTTCATTGATAGATAAAACTCTTGCTGAAATGCTGTAGGGCGTCGCTATAGATTGGGTGTAGCAGAGGAAAGGGGACTTAGGAGCTCTTGAGTCAGAGGACTTAAAATTTTCTTTTTAAGTTTTATTTTTTTAATTGAAATATAGTTGATTTACAATGTTGTGTTAATTTCTGCTGTACAGCAAAGTAATTCAGTTATACATACATTCTTTTTTATATTCTTTTCCATTATGGTTTATCACAGGATATTGAATATAGTTTTCTGTGCTACACAGTAGGACCTTGTTGTTTATGCATTCTATACATATAAGCTTACATCTGCTAATCCCAACCTCCCACTTCATCCCTCCCCCAACCCCCTCCCCCTTGGCAACCACCAGTCTGTTCTGCATGTCCATGAGTCTGTTTCTGTTTTGTAGATAGGTTCATTTGTGTCCTATTTCAGATTCCACATATAAGTGATATCATATGTTATTTGTCTTTCTCCTTCTGACTTACTTCACTTAGTATGATAATCACTAGTTGCATCCATGTTGCCGCAAATGGCATTATTTTGTTCTTTTTCATGGCTGAGTAGTATTCCATTGTACATATGTACCACATCTTTTTTATTCATTCATTTGTTGATGGACATTTAGGTTGTTCCCATGTCTTGGCTACTGTGAACAGTGCTGCTGTGAACATAGAGGTACATATATCTTTTTGAATTATAATTTTGTCTGGATATATGCCCAGGAGTGGGATTGCTGGATCATATGGTAATTCTATTTTAGTTTTCTGAGGAACCTCCATACTCTTTTCCACAGTGGCTGCAACAACTTACATTCCCACCAACAGTGTAGAAGGGTTCCCTTTTCTCCACACCCTCTCCAGCATTTGTTATTTGTAGACTTTATTTATTTATTTTTGGCTGCGTTGGGTCTTCGTTGCTGCACACGGACTTTCTCTAGTTGCGGTGCGTGGGCTTCTCATTGCGGTGGCTTCTCTTGTTGCGGAGCACAGGCTCTAGGCTCACGGGCTTCAGTAGTTGTGGCTCACGGGCTCTAGAGCACAGGCTCAATAGTTGTGGCACATGGGCTAAGTTGCTCTGCGACTTGTGGGATCTTCCCAGACCAGGGCTTGAACCCGTGTCCCCTGCATTGGCAGGAAGATTCTTAACCACTGTGCCACCAGGGAAGTCCCTGTAGACTTTTTAATGATGGTCATTCTGACTGGTGTGAGGTGGTGCCTCATTGTAGTTTTGATTTGCATTTCTCTAATAATTAACAATGTTGAGCATCTTTTCATGTGCCTATTGGTCATCCGTATGTCTTCTTTGGGGAAACCAGAAGACTTACATTTAATGCAGGTCATACTTCCCATGTCTGTGAACTAGGATGGTTTCTTGTTCTGAGGATTCAATGAAGTAGTATGTGGGAGAAAGACAGGAGGTTGTAGGCGCTTTATAACTTCTGTCTCACCACTGTCTTCTGCTCCTGTTAAAAAGAGGACACATGTTGTGACCATCTGTTGTGAAGAGCACTTCTTTCTTTTCTTGGACATAAGGTATCCTTCTGCACCAGCAGAGCTGCCTCTCATTCCCCTGGTCCATTCTTCTTTTGACCGTTTCTTCAGCAGATGTTTAGTGAATACCTATAACGTGTCAGAGAGTGTGTTCTCTAATTCCACCATTAGCTTAAAATTCTGTCAACCTCTTGGTTGACAGAAATAACCCCTGGGAGGGACCGAGTCGTAAAACTAATACGTTTATTTGCAGCTCAGTCCAGATGCATCCAGAGGGCCTATTGCAGCAGCTCTGGGAGAAGAGGAAGGACGTGAATCTAGGGACAGCTCTGCTGCTCTGTGGCGAGGCTGGCAGTCAAGGGCGTGTGTCTAGTCTAGTGAGGGAACCTCTGTGAACCCTGACGTTTGGTTCCTGTGAGAGATCCAGGGGTGGGTCCTCCTCTGAAAATGAGAAGTGTTCTCTGTAGCAGCTGCTTTGCCAGTGTAGAGGCTAGGAAGCTCCAGGGGAAGGGTCATGGCCTTAGGGTTGAGGGGAGCTGGGGGCTACCCCTAACCCTAACCCAACCCGGGTGCAGACATCTCTCCAGCATTGAAGAGTGAGCACCCACTGGGCCTCCTGAGGAAAGATCAGTCTGAGTTGTACGGGTAGATTTCTTTTCTAAATATGAAGGAGAGATTTCACTCTCCTCTTGCAAATTCTGAGTTGGAATTTAGGAGACATAGGTCCATCCCCTCGGCCCCTTCCTGCTCGAGTGCTGAGACCCTGGGCCAGTCCCCTCACCTCCTTTGGCCTCAGCTTGTTCACCAGTGAAACCAGGGAGTTGCCAGAGGGCTTTGTGACCTTCCAGTTTGAGTTCCCCGGATTCCTTAATCCTTTACTATTTTTATAGCCTCTCTAAGTTAAATTTCTCAGTTCTCTTAACCTCAGAGACATTGCCTTTCTGGTGTCACATGTCGATTATTTAAATAGTAAATTTGATTAACTTTCTAACCTTTTCAATAAATTATAGTTATTTTAAAAATTTTTTTAAGTTGCATATTTGCCTTGTATAGAATAAAATACAATAAAAATGTGAATAGTGTCCTAGGGAGTATGTGAGTCAGCTTTGGAAGTTGGCTGTTGGTGTGCCCTCCCCCGCCGCATGCCAGAACCATGACAACATCCATAAAAATCAGGTGTGGCTGTTGCCCAGTCATCTAGTGGCATTGACTTTACTCAGAGGACTTCCAGGCTTGCAGCCTCAGCTGACCAGAATCAGGAGGCTGTCAATTCCCGCAGCAGGTAGCGGGCCAGTCCGCTGTCAGCTGGGAGTGAACTCTCAGATGGGGGGTGATGGCTTGTTTTCTTCCATTGAAAAGGCATTTCAAGGCTATGTCCTGGGTCAAGTTTATGAAACTGTTTTACAGAAATGATTTCGATGACACTTAGGTAATGTGGGGCTCTCACTTTTTTTTTTTTTTCTTTTTTTTTTGCGATCCTCAAACGTTTTATTGACAGCAAAACTTCCAGCAGTTGAATGCCAGCCACGTGAGGGTGGTGGGCGGGCGCTTGCGAGGCAGGGAAGGAGATGGGCAGAGGGCTCCTGGCAGGGATGCCCCTCCTCCCTTGGGACACTGTGAGGGGCATGGCGGTGGCTGTCACGGGTTGGGGGGGCATAAATAACACTGTGCAGGACTGGGGCAGCAGGAGGGGGAGCGTGGGGCAGCCACCTCAGAAAGTGTGGGCGGCCACCCAGGCCACAGAGACACCCAGGGACGTGGGGCCACGAGACACAGACATGGGGACACATGGGGCCAGAAGGACGCAAAAGGGGGTGATGGGTGGCTGGAGACACAGAGGCGGACACACCCAGAGAAATGGGGATTGGTGGGCAGGGCTCTGGAGAGTAATCTCCGGGGCTGGGCTCACCGCCCCGGGCACTCCTGGGCAATGGGCGGGGTGTTTGGTGATGATTGCAAAGTGAGCTTAATTGGCAGCCATTTACTTTCTAAGATGACAAGGTTTACATGAGAGGCTAAAACCCATTCATACCAAATGAAAACATGACACGTTTTTCTGATCTTTCCTCCCCTCCTCTCTCCTCCCTCCTCCCTCCTTCCTCCCTCCTCCCTC
>NW_020174103.1:1312053-1560311 GCF_003031525.2 Neophocaena asiaeorientalis asiaeorientalis | reverse complement strand
CTCCCTCCCTTCCTCCCCCTTCCCTCCCTCCCTTCCTTCCTTCCTTCCTTCCTTCCTTCCTTCCTTCCTTCCCCTTCCCTCTCTGTCTCCCACCCCTTACTCAGCAGATGGTAAGTGAGCACCTAGTCTGACCACGTTGGGCAGGGTATGGGGAGGATGTTCCAAGGGGAGAAGTAGCCTGAACAGAGGACCCGAGGAGAGAGGGAGTGTTTAGTCCACATGGTCTGACGTTCATATGGTTTGATCGTGGAATAGAAGGAGAATGGCTTGGGTCTGGGCAGACCAGCCAAGACTGACCTGGATTAATGTGCCTGCGGAGTGAGAGCAGGGCAGACGTGGTCCAGTGCAGCTGGTTAGGAGGCTGTTACTCGTCCCGACACTGAGGCTTAGTTCCAGGGGAAGGGGAAGCTCTCCTGAGCCCGGTATTGTTGGTATTGACACTGGAGACTAGAGGCGATGGTCCTGAGTAAAGATAATAGTTGCTTCCTCATCGTTGGCCATGGGGAAACAGAAGAAATGGGGCTATAAGACCCTCTTCTTCCTTGAAGACAGTCTTGGGGCAGCTCATGCACCCCTGGAATCAGGTACTTTGGTCTCCCCAGGTTCGTGGGAAATTCACGGATGAGCAGGTTTGGCAGAACTGCTGCCTCGGCAAGGTCAGGATGTGGAACTGGAGGAGAGACCGATGACCCTGTGCCGTCTCTCAGCGCCTGATCCCCTCCTGTGCCCACCACTTCCTCTGTGATGTTCCACCAACCGTCTACTTTCCTTCTTTCCTGAGAAAACAGAATCATGAGCAAGAACTCCCTCCCTTTTTATCTGGTCACCTCTCCTTACTTTTCGTGGAGTGTTTGGGGTGGAAGCCAAGTCTGGATGGGTTGAGGAGTAAAGATAATAAAGATTATAAAACACGGAATGTTTTTTTTTTCCAGTTGCTTTACTGAGAAGAGAGTTGGTGCTAAGTACAGAGGAAACTGGGTTTATGAGGGTTATTTGTTTTTATTTATTTTAGGATGGAAGAGCCTTGGGCATCTTATATACTCAGAGCAAAAGACCCAGGTGAGGGGAGGGTCACTGATAGTGAGACCACCCTCCCCCCCAGGAGGTGGAGGATTCACAGGAGGGAAGCAGGTCAGGAGGAAGCAAAGGTCAAGGGTGACAAGGTGGGACAATGAGGGGGCTCTTATGTGTGTCACTGTTTTCTCTGTAAAGAAGATGAAAAAGTGATGCCAGACGTGGAAAGAAGAGGGGGTGGGGTGCGAGTTTCAGGCATTTCGGGAAGAGTTGGCAGAGATGCTGTGAGGGATAGAAAAACCGGCTGTTTAGGACACTGAAAAGAAAAGGCAAGTTTCCTGGAGCCCCCGGCTGAGATCAGAGCTGGGATTCGTGGAGGCAGTAGTCCACGTGGTGGTATGGTTTCCTCTAGTCCAGGTGTATACTCAGGGCAGGGGCGGAGAAGACTCAGGGCAGGGGTGGAGAAGACATACTGCTGCCTGGATCAGGGTTGAGGTTTGGCTGGGTGGTTGCGAGGTGAGGACGGAGTGAGGGAGTTGAGGATGGTGGTTGAAGTGATGGATCATGTGGTGCAAACCAAATGGAGAAGGAGGTAAAGAGAGCAGAGGGCTCAGAGACGGGGCAGAATCAGGCCAGTGGAGGAATGTGAGATGTTTCTGAGCCTGGTGGTTGGTCCAGCTGGAGTTAAGGAATGAAAGTACTGGAAGAATGGACATTGCTATCAGAAGGTACAGACCTGAAGTGGACTAGGTCGGGTTCAAGGTGACAAGATCCAGGCTGTGGCCACAGGTGTGTGTGACCGGCTGACATGGAGGGAAGACAAAGTCCTGTGAGGATGGGGCCCTGGATGCAGACGGGGACAGCCAGTCCTGTGTCAGACCACTGGGGAGTGTGGGTCATCTTGAGGACAGCAAGAAGGTGGTGGCACAAGAGTGACCTGCTGTGTGAAGGCCAGGTCTTTGTGCCCATGGATAATGGTTTGAAAACTACTGGTTTTCACTGGGAGCATTAGAAACACATGCCCTGCCCGTCGGCCCGGTGGTGTCCAGGACTTGAGTTAACGCAGTGCAGTTGGGGGGGCCTGGGTTTCAGTAAAAAGGCAGAAGCGGGGCAGGGTAATGATGCTGAGGCGGACTTGGTTTCCCGTGGAATAGATACTTCCGGAAAGTTGGGAGTGGAGGCAGTCTGGGTCTGGGAGATGAAGCAGAGATGAAACGTGGCCGGAGAGGCTCAGTGAGAGGAAGAACTTGCACTTGGGGGGCAGCAGCAGTGACCCGGATGAGAGGCATGAGGGCTTCCAGTTTCAAAAAGGAACTTGGGTCTAAACTATCTTGTTTGTGTTAGATGCGAGCTGACAGATCGCTGGTGAGAGGCTTGAAGCAGCAAATACTGCTCATGAAGTTGTGGGAGAAGCTGACATTTGTAGAGTTTCCTATCTGCCAGGTCCTGTGCTGAGATAATGCAGATTATCTTGTCTAAACTTTAGAACTGCTCCAGGAGGAAGATGTTATTATGGCATCATGTAAGTTTTAAAAATGAGGAGAATCTTTTCTTTGTTTTAATTGAAGGATAGTTAATTTACCAAGTGGTGTTGGTTGTAGGTGTACAGCAAAGTGATTCAAGTATACATATATTTATATATATTCTTTTTTAGATTCTTTTCTATTACAGGTTATTACGAGATATTGAATAGAGTTCCCTGTGCTGTACAGTAGGTCCTTGTTGTTTATCTCTTTTATATATAGTCGTGTGTATCTGTTACTTCCAAACTCCTAATTTATCCCTCCCCCCTTTCCCCTTTGGTAACCATGTTTGTTTTCTATGCCTGCGAGTCTCTTTCTGTTTTGTAAATAAGTTCCTTTGTATCATTTTTTTTTAGATTCCATAAATAAGCTATATCATATATTTATCTTTCCCTGTCTGATTTACTTCACTTAGTATGATAATCTCTAGGTCCATCCACGTTGAGTAGCTCTGGGTCTTAATCCTTTTAGTGGTTGCAGTTGGGATTTGAACGCAGGCAGAGGGAATTGAAACCATCTCTGCTCTCTGTGTACCTCTAGGATTCGAAGGGAGGAGCCTTGGTTACTTCCTAGAATCGCACGTGGCCTGCCCTAGATGGAAGAGTCAGGCTGTTTTGCTGAATGCACAGATTTTACATTAGGAGTCATGAGTGGCAACTGCAGACCTAACAACGTTTAGCGTTTGGTTTATTTTGCTTTTTAATTTTGTTTACACCGTATCATGAAAAGTTTGATAGACTCAGATAGGTAGTGGCTAGTGGTAACAGTATATCTAAAAATGCCTTGATTTCCCTGTGGGGTTACTACTCAGTTAATTGGAAATCCCAGGAGAAGCTGAAAGACTTAACGTGATAGTGGTCTTCGATATGTTAAAGTTTGGTTCAGAACATATTTGAAAATACCCTTTAAAACTATAGCTTTTGAATCAGTGTATGCATGTGTAATGGTCTGATACGGTGTGTGTGAGAATAACGTGCTGAAATATGATTTGGGAACTTTTGGGAACTTATTTAATAAAATATATTATTTTCTCCTGGTTGATGTTTAGCCATATTCAGACCTCTAAACTCTTCTTCCTTAATATCTTTCCCTGGGTGTGCTGGGCAGCGCTGCAACTATTAAACTTACCGTGTGGTTGAAATGTTTTGGCAGCCCTTGTTAATAGGCAGTTACCTTTGTGACTGGACTGGCGTGGAACGTTCTTGACCCGGCAGAAACCAGTCCCCGCCTCTGCCCAGCTATTGCCCCTTTCTTCATATAACTAAATATCACCCACGTAGCTCCTGCGTTCTTAGGGTTCCCAGAAGCAGCTGATTTTATATATATATATTTTTAATTTTATTGAAGTATAGTTGATTAACAATGTTGTGTTCATTTCTGCTGTACAGCAAAGTGACTCAGTTATACGTATATACATTTTTATATACTTTTCCATTATGGTTTATCATAAGATATTGGATATAGTTCCCTGTGCTGTTTATTATACAGTAGGACCTTGTTGCTTATATCCATCATATATATTCTAATTTGCATCTGCTAATCCAAAACTCCCAGTCCATCCTTCCCCCACTCTCCTCCCCCTTGGCAACCACAAGTCCAAAAGAAGCAGATTTTATAATCTGTAAAGGCTCTTGTGAAATTTTGCATAGAGGTTCAACTTTTCATTTACAGTTTCCTAGATTCGTTTCTCTGAACCTTGTTTTCAGAGATTTCAATTGGTCTGAGGCAACAAATTTGAAAACTTCTATCTTTTACTCCTTTTCCTAAGAGAATTGGGAGAATAATAAAGCCAAGTATTTGCTTCTCCCTTTGTCAAAAAAAAAGAATAACCATAGCAATAAAATAGCCAACAAATTGAAAGTGTACTTATTGTGTGCCAGACATTACTCTGTGTCCGTGTTGTTGAATTTGCACAACACAGTGTAATGACTGTTATCATCCTTGTTTTACAAGTGAGAGAACGATCTTAAAGTAGATAAGTAACTTGAACATGTAGGTGGTAGAGGTGGGATTTGAACTCCTGGGATGTGCTGGAAAGGCTCGCCAGCATGATTTTAGGGCAGAATGTCAGTTGGAAGTTGGGCGATGTTTCTGCTCTTTTTTTTCCCCCATGTTTTAAAAAAAAATTACCAAAGGGGAGAGGCGGGGGGAAGGATAAATTAGGAATTCGGGATTAATAGATATACACTACTATATATAAAAGAGATAACCAACAAGGACCTACCGTATAGCACAGGGAACTGTACTCACTATCTTATAATAATCTATAAGGGAAAAGAATCTGGAAAAGAATATATAAATATGTAACTGAATCACTGTGCTGTACCCCTGAAACTAACACAGCCTTGTAAATCAACTATACTTCAATAAAATGAAAACAAAAACAAACAAACAAAAAGAAATCCTTCCCATATATCCTATATAACATGTTCATGCACACAGTTCTTTCCTGTGCTGTGGAGATGAGCACAGATTCCTAGGAAAGATGACTAAATTGAGATACACCTGCACTTTCAAATACTGGCCCTGTGTGGGGAGCCTTGCTCCGGCTGTGTCTGGGTGTGAGCTCCCTGGCACGGCTGCCTCACCCAGTACCGGATGGAGAAAGGCGTGTGGGCCTACATCTCTTCCACGGGGTGCTGGCAGAGCTGGTAGGCCTAGGGTGGGCTTAACTGCCACGTGTTCCTGCCCCACGTGGTGGGGCAGACCTCTAGTCCTCTGGCTCCTGGAGCAGCAGTAGGAATAAAGGGCTTTCTGTTTGTACCAAGCAATGGCCAGTGTAAAAGGCTTTCTTTGTTTTATTTTATTTTTTTAAATGTTATTGAAGTATAGTTGATTGACAATGTCATGTTAATTTCTGCTGTAGAGCAAAGTGACTCAGTTATTATACATATATATTATTTTTCATATTTTTTATTATGGTTTATCACAGGATATTGAATATAGTTCCCTGTGCTATATACAGTAGGACCTTGTTGTTTTTCCATTCTATGTATAATAGTTTGCATCTGCTAATTCCGAACTCCCAGTCCATCCCTCCCCCAGCCCCCCTCCCCTTGGTAACCACAAGTCTGTCCTCTGTGTCTTTGAGTCTGTTTCTGTTTTGTAGATAACTTCATTTGTGCCGTATTTTAGACTCCACATATAAGTGATATCATATGGTATTTGTCTTTCTGTGTCTGACTTAATTCGCTTAGTATGATAATCTCTAGGTCCATCCATATTGCTGCAAATGGCATTATTTCTTTCTTTTTTTCAGCTGAGTAATATTCCCCTGTGTGTGTGTGTGTGTGTGTGTGTGTGTGTGTGTGTGTGTGTGTGCCACATCTTCTTTATCCATTCATCTTTCTAGGCTAAGGGCTATGTTTGGTCTGGGTTTTCTACTTTCAGTTGCCTGACTGCCTGTTTGGACCTTTGCCTTCTGTGTTGTTTTTACAGTGTCTTAGCCTCTCAGGGTTTAGACTGAAAAGAGTCTTGAACATTATCTGCTTCTGCCTCCTTCCTCCTCATAGATGAGAATGTTGACTCACAGATGTGAAATGACGTGTTCAAAGCTATGGGACTAGCTGCCAGGACTGGGGCCAGTGTCATGACTTCAGGGATTTTCTTCCTGGTGCAGTCTGACCCTGGCTGGCTGCCTGTCCTCTTGATCCCCTGGCTTTGCTCCTGCACTGGCTGAGGGAACAGTTTGCCGGTGTTACTCCCAGTTTGGAAATCACTGTGTGACCCCTGCCGAAGTCACTTGGTGCCTTAATGTCATTATCAGCAGGTTAAGTAGGACCCTTATCAAAGGGCGACTTGCAGATGTAAGTCGTGTGAACTGGGGACCTGTTTTATTATCGTTTAATGGAAGAGACTTTAAAAAATTAATGAAAACAAAGTATAGGGAAAATTATTTGGTAAAAGTTTCCCATTGAGTAAGCTGAATGAGGATTCATGAGAAAATTAGAGAGACCTCAAGCCAAATTGTTATGTAATGTGGTTAATTGGAGAGGGTGCTGTTTTCCTTTTCTGTTCTTTACACAGAATACCTGTTGGATCAAGTTCTCTGCAGGTAGTAACGTAGATTAATTTGTAGGTTCTGCTTTGATCCATTTGAACTTGGAAAAACATGTGCTTAAGTTGTTTGAACAGATCTAATTAGTAAAGTGGAATGGAGAATTTTCAACACTGGGACATTTTGGAATTAAAAAAAAATGAGATGCTTGGGTTAAATCCGACTTTTCCATCTGTTAACCTCTTTGAAACTCAGTTTCCCTATATGTAAAATGGGAAAAATATACTCCTCTTACAAGTGAGAGTTAGGAGGATTAAGTGAAACAGCACTTATAAAGTGCTTGGCACATAGTAGGTTCTTAATCTGTGTTAGTTTCCTTCCTTCCTAATGGTTTAATGTTTTCTGTTCCATTTAGATATCTGATATCCATGTTACTGGTGAGTCAGAAGACATGTCTGCAAAAGAGAGATTGTTACTGTGGACACAGCAGGCCACAGAGGGTTATGTGGGGATTCAGTGTGAAAATTTCACCACCTGCTGGAGAGATGGAAAACTATTTAATGCCATCATTCATAAATACAGGTATGGAATTTGTTGGTTTTTTTCCCCCTTTGACAAATCTGAGAAGTGTTTCTTTCATTTCCAAATTTTAAAATAACCTTTTATTATTAGACAAGCACTGAATGTGTATGGCAGAACATTAGAAATACAGACAAGTGAAAAAAAGTCACATTTCCACTACCCAGAGATCGTCACTCAGATACACAGAGCTATGGTGTGTCTTTGGATTTTGTCAGTGACTTAGTGGAGAGTAAGCTCTGATACATAGAATCTGTAGGTGGAGGACCAAGATTGTGTATGTAGAGAACTGTTGATTAGTGAGGTCAAGGTTCAGACTAAGCCTCACAAGTTTCCATATCATAGCGTCCTCATCTAGTTACTCTAGTAGCTAGCTGGGTTTAACGATGGCCAACTTCGGGGTGGTAATCAGTTTCCCGGTGAGAATTGTTAACCCCAAGATCTGAGTTAACACTGACATAGCACCTACTAAGTGCCTAAGCAGTTTACATATGTTCATTCACTCAGGCCACACAGCATCCCTAAGGGAATCTTGTCCTCCCTGAGTTACAGACAGAAACTGAGACCAGAGTAAATACTTGCTTCAGGTCACAAAACCATCGAGTGTCGGGCTTGGGATTCAAACCCAGGTACTTGCCTGTTTAGTCCGCACTCCTATTGCCTTATGAGAAATGAAATCCCTGGAAATTCTTTACTGAAAATGATGTATTGATCTCTGTTATTTTTCTTAGTTTTGCAAGGATTATGTCATGTCGTTGAAGAACTGAATATCTTCCCAAATAGAGTAACTCACTAAACTGACAAACTTATTGGACTGCAATAAAAATGATAGGCGGAATAGGTCATATTTTGATAACTTTCTGCATGTGAGGCATTCTGTTAAATGCTTTCCTTATGTTATCTCACTCATCTCCCAGAGTCCCATAAAGCAGGAGCTGCTGTCACCCACTTTTATAGATGGGGAACTTCAGGTTAGCCAGGGTCACACTGCTACCAGCTTGCAGAGCTAGGTTCTCACCCAGTCTATTTGCCTGGAACCCCATCTCTCCCTTTCTCTTTCTTCCTTTCCTTTCTCTCCCCTTTCTCCCCACTCTTTTTTATTTTGGAGACTTTGACATCTATAGAACTGAACTGAGTCTCCCATGGGTCCACACCCAAGAGTCCCCTTTAAACGCTGTCATAGTCTGCTTCCTTTACAGGACAACATTTCAGTAGAGGTAGGTGTAGATTGCTGAGTTAAAAAGAAAATCCTGTGCTTGCCCAGAGTAAAGTGCCAGCTCTCCTTGAGGGACACGGTGCCAAGAGGGCTTCATGGTCACAGACAGTGTGATGATCACACTGTGTCCCATGGGACTTAGACCACAGGCTGTCGGAAGTCTCACCTGTTCTGTACCTGGGGTGGAAAGGTCTTCTTAGCCTTTGAATGACAGTATTTGGATTGTTACACCAAAGGATGTGTGTCACGATGCATTTTGAGGGTGTGCTCTGCTCTCTGAAGTTTTTTAGCTTAGAAGCAAAACATTTAGAAGCCAGCTATTCTTCTAAAATAATTGACTTTTAAAAACAACTGATCTCCAGGCATTGTCTCTTCAATACTTAGGAAGGATTATGAGTACCAATTGGTATATACCTGCTGTGCATTTTTATACTTAAATAAGTCACTGCTGTGTCAAAGATCCTAAAATTTCCTGTTTAATGTTACAGAACTCACGTTGCTTTAGAAGATTTGGATCTTGTGAAAGTGATTTGTTTTGAACTTTTATTTTGACAGAGTGATCATTTTAGAACATTGCTTAGCTTTAACTTTTTTTTTTAATGGAAGTATAGTTGATTAACAACGTGTTAGTTTTAGGTGTACAGAAAAGTGATTCAGCTGCATATGTATCTGTTCTTTTTCAGATTCTTTTCCCTTATAGGTTATTATGAAATATTGCGTAGAGTTCTGTGTACTGTCTATTTTGTATATAGTAGTATGTTTAGCTTTAACTTTGAACTTGGATTTCCTAGTGTGCTTTGTTTTCCCTTGCTGGAGTTCATGGTAAAAATACTGAATATCAGGTTTAAATACTTCGAAGATATCTTTGTTGCTGAAGTTTTGTTAAGTTACCCTATGCCTAGAATTACTGTGGTTTCTTTTACTAGAAGAAATCTTTCATCTGTAGAACTGTATTTTTTGTAAGTTCTTGGGCCTTTCTCTTTACTTTAAAAACAAATGAGTACTTTTTTTCCTAGTATGTGTAAGAATTAAGCAGGTGGCATTGAGCTCCACATGGTTTTCTTTGGTGAGAGCCTTGATTTACTCTAGGAACAAAGGAGACAAAGTTATGAACAATTATGAAATCACTGTTAGCGGATTTTTGGCTATTGGGCAGTACTAATCACATTTAGAGAGTAGTGTTTTACTTAACAGTTGTTTTTACTTGATAATTATTCTCTTAAATTTTGTAATGTATTTATTTGGATTCGCTCTGGAAACATACCCACTTCATTGGGCTTTTTGGATTTTTTCAGATAAAACGTTTTATTATTTATATGAATTTTACTTGACTTCTGTAATAAAAATCATCTGAGGTGGCACATGGGTTTGGTTTCTACTCAGATGCCAAGTCTAACCATATAGGATACTTTGTTGAGAAGGCCCTTAAGAGGGAAGGAGGGCTTCACAGGAAACAACCTCGTGATTGAGGCAGTGGATGGAAAGAGGGTTATGGTACCCCGATGTGACAAGGTCACCTGCAGTAGATAGAATGCGAGAGATTTCTCTGGAGATGAGAAGGAAAATAGTGTTTATCATTTAAGAATAAACCAGTATTATTTGTAATAACTGATTTAGTAAGGTTTTTGTGTACAATTGTCCCCTGGTATCTGCCGGGGGTGTTGGCTTTAGGACCCCCGCAGATAACAAAATCTGTGGATGCTCAAGTCCCCTACGTAGCGTGGTGTAGTGTTTGCATATAACCTCACACATCCTCCATATACTTTAAATCATCTCTAGGTTACTTCTAATACCTAATACAATGGAAATGCTGTGTACATAGTTGCCAGCACACGGCAAATTCAAGTTTTGCTTTTTGGAACTTTCTAGAATTTTTTTTCAAATATTTTTGATCTATGGTTAGTTGAATTTGAGGATGCAGAAACCGTAGATACAGAGGGCCAACTGCATTTAGTATCTTCTAAGATTTAGAATTAAGATCTGAAATGGGAAGGTAATAGCATCCTTCAGATTCTGTATTGATGTGAATACTGTCAACAGTTGTGAGTCAAGCACTTGATTGTCTAGCATATTTCTATTAGTGTCCCCTCATAGATTATGACTTTTGAAAGTGGAGAGCGTGTTTGTTAACCCCAGTAAACAGCACTTTACTAACAATTTACTAACTTTTATTCTAAAAGTTCCATAGAAGCTTAATTTTCTAAAATTCTGTTTTTCGAAAGAACTACTATATGAAATAAAAATGAAGAGAAATTTTCATAAGACTGATTTATAGATGTTACGCACTAAGAATGTTCCATGGAGGTGAAAAGAAAGTAACTGTCACATAGCAGGTACCCAGGAAATAGATGCAGGATGTTGACCAGGTATTAATTCCTGTCCTGCCTGTTTTTAATATATGGTAGCTTTTAAAATTATCACAGTCCTGTGAAATAGATGGCACTATTTCCATTGTTATCAATTTGTTATCAAATTGTTAAATTATTAAACTGAGGCTCAGAAGGTAACTCATGTGCTCCATATCACATACACTTTTAAATAATGGAGATGATTGCTCTGGATTCTCAAGTCCTTGTATACTTCTGTGTAAATACTTAGGTAATTTCCTGTAGGCAGACTACATATCAAGAAATGGAACTTTTGGCCAGAGAAGCTGTGGTAGTGCATCCTTGAAGACTAATGATATTCAGCAAAGACATGTGAAAATTCTTGATGGATTTAAGAAATTGTTACCTGAAAACTGGGTTTGCCTTTTGGTGGGTGTCTAGCCAAAAGACACAACCAAACCAAAGATCAGGAAGGATTTATTTTACTTGCAGCAAGTAAGGAGAACACTGGAGATCTTTCCAGAAGCAGTGTCTCCACAAACAGCAAAATTGGGGAAGTTTTAAGTTAACAGTACATGCATATTCATGAAGGGGCTTGGGTGGTGGACAGAGCCCAAGCTTTAGTTGATTGAAGTCACAAGTGTCAGAATAGGTCACCATCTTCATCCCTTAGGTTCTAGTTTATCTGGTGATTGAGCATTTCAGGCTCATCTTCACCATTGAAACAGAACTGGGAATCTTTACAACTGATATATTATCTTTGCTATTGTTACTTCTCTTGCCTGATAACAGGCAATGTTTCTGCTTTCTTTTGTTCCATTAAGATCATTAGTTACTGAGATCTGTTCAAGGGCAAGCACTGTGGCCAGTCTTAGATCACAAAATGGCTTAGACCAAAAATGGCTCCTCTTATATAAAGAAAGCCGTGCCTGGTTCTCTTTCTCCGGGGACCCCCTACCCTATCTGCTTACAAGATGACCAAATGAGCAGTATCATATATAACTGCCAGCTAAGATCTTGGTCCCTTGTAAGAAATTAATGAGGACAGCATTAATTGTTTAACTTAGAATCAGCCATCTCTGAAAATAGCATCACCAACAACTGTAATGTAGTGAGGAAAGTTGTAGATAATAGAACATTAAAATACTTAGTACCAGTAAGAGGAAAATCACAAATGGACTATTCTGTAGTTTTAGTGTGTCATGTTATCCTACAGAGGGTGGATAGCCTGGATTGTGCAATGGATAGTGATGCTGAAAACTCAGCCTCTGTGTGCCGGTGCCAAACTGAATCTCAGAGACAGGGTTTTGGGTAGGGTAGGAAAGAATAGCTTTATTGCTCTGCCAGGTAGAGTAGGAAAGAATAGCTTTATTGCTCTGCCAGGTAAAGGGGGCCACAGCGGACTTGTGCCCCTCAAAACTGCGTGTCCCATCCCAGGAGGATTTGGTAAGGAGTTTTATAGCAGTGGTACAAGGATGGGGTTGCTGATAAGATTAGGGTGTGTGCAGGGCCTGCACTCCTTTAATCTGGTCTCAGGTGATCTCCTAATCTTGATGAGCTTCTCTGGTTCCTTTAATCTGGCCTCAGGGGGTCTTCTCTGGAATGAAGAATGCTGACACCTTCCATTTATTGGGGGTTTTAGTTCTGTAAAGAGCTCAACGATGTTGATACGTGTATCCCTTGAGGCGGAACCAGGACGCTGCCCCAGGGCTGGCCCTCTCTTGTCTCTGCATCCCCCTCCCTTCCCTGATTGACAGCTGTTCAAATCTGCCCTTTGGGACTCAGGGAAGATCATGGAGGCTGGAATCTGTTCCCTACAGACGAGAGACGCGGGACAGAAAAGCTTCCTTGCCCAGGAGCCCCACAGGGTCCTGCTCGGTTTCAATAGTAAGGGTGATAAAGTAATATGATTTAGTAGAAGAGATTATAAGGAATGGTTCTGTGGGTTCTATTTAAGTAGGTCACTGATAAATACATTGTTTTTATATTACTTCTGTCTTAGGAAATTCTGTTCCTAATTCCTTCTAGGCACGTTCATTTGTTATATTCAGTTTTCCATGCAAAGAGTTCAAATAATAAAAATACCATATATCTATACTAGTTTCTGCTTATTTTGTCTATATAGTTTAAATTGTCTTTAAAGCATATTAAAACCTTTTCACCAAAAACCACAACTGGTAAGACATCTTACCTTAACTTTTCATTTGAAAGAATAACAAAGCAGACTTGGATTTGATGGACTTAGATGACAAGCATGTCACAAGAGCATTTGATGAGTAAGGAGCTTAAAAGCGAGAGAGGATGAAGTAGAATTAACTGAGAACCAATAGCTAGGGGATTCTAGGAGTATCCTCTAGACACCAGATTGGTAAGTCACCAGGAGTTAAGACACACACAGAGGAGTGAAATTCCTGACAGTAGCACACGTTCTTTAGAGGCAGGTGTTAACAGTGGAGGGTTCAACTGAGACTTCTGTGCTCTCAAGTATGCTCATACACACAGGAAAATGGACTTTTTCCTTTCTGAGAAATAAAGCTCTGATTTCCAGCTTGAATTCAGCCCCCAACTTGTCTGACGTTATCAGTCCCTGCCCTGGAACACTGATGAATGCCAAGTTCCAACTCAGCAGCGCCCAGCATCACTCAGCGTGAAAACATTTCTGTCCGACAGGCAGAGGCAAGAATGGGCACCCACGGGCCAGAACAAAGAGCACAGACTGTGCAGTGGGGCCAGGCGAGCCTCAGGTGGCCACACGTCAAGATACTAATAAGTATGTCAGGACTGAAATGCTGGGGGTGTTTTGAAGAGAAATTATTTCAGCTCACTAGTTTCTACTTGTCCTCTTCTTGTTCTTAATTTATCGCATTCATTTATTTAACTCTCCTTTTCAAGCCCCTGGCATTCTTTTCACAAGCATGTTTTAAATCTATTACCAAGTAAGACAACATTTTTGGAACTGGTTGTGTTTTAGAAGCATGCCATTTAAATATTTTCTAATTAGGCAGCCAGAAAATTTTCACTTGTCTGAGTGTGCAGTTGGGTAGCAATGATTTTGTTCATCGTGTTCATTTGGAATTAGAATTTAATGGGACCATCCTATAGCATTCTATTAATTCTTTAAAGATGCTGTAATTGGGAAGGTTAGGCTGTAAGGCCGTGGTCAGAGTCATCTTCTTTAATAGGACCTGGAGGCTGTGATTCAGCCTTATACCTGGATTCAGTCACACCTTACAAGCTATACTGGATTGGACTGGTTTAATACTGGGAGGAGGCCCTTTAGGGTTTGAAATGTTCCCATAGGGAGTTGGATTAGTGTTAACTAGGGATTTTTTCTCTCTCAGAACCTGGTCTGCCCTCAGGCTACAGAACCCAGAGGTACGAGGGTGTGTGTGTGTGTGTGTACACAGGTAAGGTTTGTATGGCCATGGGCTAGACACAGACAGAGCCTTGATGGTTGTTCATTTTTTAAAAAGTCACAAACATTTCAGTTTGTGAGGCTAAATCAAATTGCTTATTTACCTTACCAAATAAACTTAAAACACTTGAACTCTGAGGGGGCGTATGTGGGTGACTTGTAAACATTATCACATTTTAAAATCCATAGGGAGCTCACATGCATGGCTGGTAATGCATCTGTATCCACGAGAGGCCTGTGAGTTAGTGTTCATATCCGGTGACCTTTTTTAGTATTCTTCTGTGTATGTTTTCTGTGTATTTAGAATACTAGGGGGGAGGGAGGCCGGTGTCTTGAAATAACAGATGAGAACGTGCCTGTCACACCAGGTTTAAGAAGCATGTAATAAATGTCAGTTTCCTTCCCTCCCTCCAGGCTGCTGCTGACCCACTAATAACAGGGCTGTGGCTAGGAGGCTCCGGAGAAGATGGGCTTTGATTAAAGCCTCCCCTTACTGCGAACCTGATGCATTCTTCCTTCATCAGCTTCCCCTCAGCATTCTCTGACCTTCTCCTACCCTGAGATTTCTCCTGCAGTGCAGGACCAGTGGCTGTGTGCTCTCCATCTCTTGTTTCCTGATAGGTCCCTCTGTTTTGTTGCAGCACCTCTTTTATTTTGACTCATTGATAGATTCATATTCTCATGTTATTCTCTGAAAGAAGTAGTTTAATATTTCCTCCCAGAGTAAATAAGCTGATTCATCCCACACACACACCCCTTTTTTTTGTGGGGGAGGGTGGTATCTAGCCCCTAGATTTACTTACAATTTACTCTCATAAGGTCACTTAAACATAGGAACTGAAGGAGTTACTCTGTCAAAATCAATACTATTCTCTATGTTTAGTAAAGTCTGTGAGGCTGTTATGGGGTTAATTGTTCTTTGTGAAGAAGTGAGAGTTATAATTCATTAGGTATCTTCTAATGTCTCACGTTAGATTCTAATCTTGAAGTCCTAACAAAGCTTGCTGTGAATTATAGTGTTTCTTTTCTTTTTTTTTATATTTCTTTTTTATACTGGACTGGAGCATAGTTGATTAACAATGTTGTGTTAGTTTCAGGTGTACAGCAAAGTGATTCAGTTACACATATACATGTTTCTGTTCTTTATAGTGTTTTTCATTCTTTGCTTTCTGCCTGGTTGGTAGGAGAGAGTCACTTTGTAGGAAAAAAAAAAGAAGAATATTGGAAGTAAATTCATACATCTCCTTTTGAGAAAAGGGGAAGTTACTTTTATAGCTTGTTGCTACCTTGGAGCTCTTGGCTTTGTTTCTTCAACACTATGTACCCAAATATGAGCATAAAGGACTGTCTACACCCAGTTACACAACTGTGGGTGGGTCTCCTGCACATTTGTAGTTATTTGCTGGGGGAGGGGAAGGACCATATTACAGGTCTTTTTTTTTTCCCTCTTGAGGGGAAGGGGCTGAGGTAAGATGCTTTTTCCCACCAATAAGAACAGTAAGAATATGCTAAGCCTGAACACGATTTAGTCCAAACAGTCATCTTCAGGAATTTGTTACGGTGACTGTCCTGCCATCATGGACTAAGTGAGGCATCGTTAATGCATGTTTGTGTTGTGTGATGTATCTGAGAGCGGATGGAAGTGACACGGGTGGCTTCGTGCATCTGTGTGTGAGTTGGTGTGCTGTGTGCTGAGCACAGAGGTTGGGCTAAGACTGATGTCTAGGTGAATGGAGTGGGTTTCTCCCTCTCCCTTTCAGCTCCTTCCGTACTGCTGAGTACACACCAGTTTCCCAGCAAAGCCTGACCGGTCTGAGCCCAGCTCTCTGTTTGCTCTGTGCCTGTACCCAGCAAATGAAGCACAGTGGAGAAAGTCTGACTTCAGGGTGTATTCCCAATCTCATGGTTCTGCCCAGCCGTCTCTTCTATACATGTTAATTCACCCCTTCTCTCCCTCACACCCTCTGTCCTTCCTCACTCCTGCTTTCAGAGGATTTTGAGGCCAGAAGGTAGAAAGTCTTTCTTTTGGCTCCCAAAGGTACAAACCTACCTTCCTCTACATCCATCTCGCCATCTTTTCCCTGGTTTGATGGGCGTCCTCCCTCCACCTGTCCAGGGCTGTCCCCTCCTCCCCTGCTCTGGACCACATCCCAACTGTTGCCTCAGAAACCTTCTTTCTCCTTCTAGTAAACTTTTCTCTCTCAACAGATCTTTCTTACTGGATTTTAAGCCCACTGAAGCCTCTTCATTAATAAAACAATTAAAAAAACCTCTCTCAACCCCATGCTTTTTTCCATCTACTGCCATAGACCATTTCTTTCCTTAAAGGGGAAGACTTCTCAAAAGAATTGTCCGCACCCTCTGTTTTCATTTCTTCACCCCATACTTATTCTTCAACCCACTTGAATCTGGCTTCTGGCCCCCAAATCCACCAAAACCACTTCTTCTAGGGTCATGAGTGATTTCAGGATAAATGTGGGTATCCAGGACACATTTTCCAGGCCTCATCTTATTTGTCAGTATTTGACCCTACTGACTGCAGGTATCTTTTCTTCATGAAATGCTCTTTTTCTTTTCTGGCCCCACCCTGCCCTGGTTTTCCTCCGTTTCCTGGACCATTCCTGCTCAGGACCCTTTCCACACTCGGACTGTCTCACAGGCTGGTGGACATGGGAGTTCTTCAAGGTTGCCTGTCTGCCTTTTTCTTCTGTGTTGACTCTCGTCCGTATCTACACCCCTGGCTCTATGCATTTGACCTTCTGTCTCCCAGCCTGTCCACTTCTCCCCACTGCTGCCACGTTCTTTTGCAAGTCACCCTGACCTCTCCCTGGATTCTCTGGGAGTACTTTCACCCTTTTACATTTCTTCTCTGTCTGACCTCAGAGCTGAAAGCTTAATCTCTTAATCCTCCTTAATGCATTTTAATAGTTTTCCATAGTTCTTGGGAAAACGTTCAAAATCCCTTAAGAAGTTCATGAGATTCTGCATCATCTTGGATCCTGCCATTCATCCAGCCTCGTCTCTCCCTGTGTCCCCCTGCTGCTTGCTGGCTTGTGGCCAGAGCACTGGTCCCCTTGTATGCACGCTCCCTCTAACACAGTGCACGTGTGTGCTTTTGCCTCCTGCCTGGTACTCTTCCACCAGGTTTTCTCCTGGTTTCCCCCCAGCTCCCTTCAGAGCTCTGAGCTCTCCATACACAGGGTCCAATATTCTTTAAAATTTTTTTAAATTTTGTTGAAGTATGGTTATTTGTAATGTTTTGTTAATTTCTGCTGTACAGCAAAGTGATTCAGTTATACATATATATATATTCTTTTCCATTTTGGTTTATCACAGGATATTGAATATAGTTCCCTGTGCTATACAATAGGACCTTGTTGTTTATCCATCCTGTATATACTAGTTTGCGTCGAAAAACGTGCAGAAGACCTAAATAGGTATTTCTCCAAAGAAGACATACAGATGGCCAGTAGGTACATGAAGACATGTTCAAAATTGCTAATTATTAGAGAAATGAAATCAGAGTCCTGTATTCTTAAGGCCTTACTGCCAGGCACATAGTAGATGCTTATTAAATATTGAGTGAATGGATGAACACCTAGTTTGTTGCCTGGGAAGGATTATTTATAATTAGCATACCAAAGCACCACATTCTGCTTCTCTGATTACATTGTGTTACATTGTTTGTGTGCCCATAGATAACTTCTTAATAACTTCTGTACATTGCTCTGTATACTTAGTTCCCCAAGTACTTTCATATGGATCTTCTCTTGAGACTTTGAGCAAATCAGTGGGGTTTTTCAAACCATATGGTGCAGCAGCCCCCAATGCCCTCCCTCCACCCCATACACATTTTTTGTAGACGGGAAGTGTGACACAGGTGTCTGGATGTGTGTTCAAAGTCAAATTAAGTTAGGACTAAATCACAGCCCTTTGACTTTTTCCACCTCAGTATAGACTTTTTCTCTCAAATATGTAACAATTTGTCTTTAATAATTTTTGGAAACTTTAAAAAACGGTGGTAAAATATACAGTCAGACCTCAGTATCCATAGGTAATGGGATCTGCAGATTCAACCAACCAGGGATCAGAAATACTACACGATCTGGGGCTGGTTGTATCCACTTATGCAGAACTGCCTATACAAGGGGGCTTGTAAAGGACTTGAGCATCCGTGGACTTGGGTGTCCTTGTGGGTCCTGGAACTGATCCACCGTGGATGCTGAGGGACCATGGTACGTAACGTGAAAGTAAAATTGGTCATCTTAACTATTTTTAGGTATACCGTTCACTGGTATTAAATACATTCACAATATTGTACAACCATCACCACCATCCGTCTCCAGAACTGTTTTCATCTTGCAAAACTGAAACTCTGTGCTCATTAAATAGGAACTCCCCCTCCCCCTCCCCCTCCCCCTAGACCCTGGCAACCACCATTCTACTTTCTATTTTTTTTCCAGCTAAGAAAGGAAATTATTGCTCAGTGTCCTTTCAGATGATCAGATATCTCAAACCACAAGGTTTATTTCAGTGGTTTTGATTTTATTTTTAAAACAATCTGTTATGAATCATGGACATAGAGAACAAACTGGTGGTTGCCAAGGCGAAGGGGGTTGGAGGAGGGATGGGGTGAGAGGTTGGGGTTAGCAGATGTAAGCTTTTATATATAGGATGGATAAACAAAAAGGTCCTACTGTATAGCACAGGGAACTGTATTCAATATCCTATTATGTTCTGTAATGGAAATGGAAATATATATATATAAAAGAATATATATGTATAACTGAGTTACTTTGCTGCACAGCAGAAATTAACACAACATTGTAAATCAACTATACTTCAATAAAAAAATAAAAATTAAAAGTTAAAAAATATGTTACCAAATGGTATCTTTTCCCGAAGTCATCATTTTATAGTGTCTTCCAGAGTTAGACCAGCAAGAAACACCCCCCTCCGCCACTCCAGGCCTAAGTGTGTTCTTTGCCTCTAGATTTAAACAGTAAAAATCAACACTGGAAAAGAATGAAAAGGTTTGCTGTCTCCTGGTTGAGGGTATAAGGCATGTTTGTGATTGTCCTGTTTGTCTTGTTATATCTGATATTATTGAGGATTTTTTTTCCAGTACAAAATGTTAATAATTTTGAAGGAAAGATTAGAGACTAGGGGAATTCTAAGATGGTTTAGTTCCCAACTTCCCTGATAAGATTCACCTGGAGGAAGGGGAGAACCTTGTTAAAATAGAGATGACCAGGCCTTCCACAGTCTGGATCAAACCATTCCAAGTACGGGAAGCGTTCGTATATTCGATGAATACTGTTTTGTTAACAAGCTGGAACTACATCTTAATTCTTACAGTTTATTTTTCTGAGTATGCCAGTGTGCACACATAACACTTTGTGGTGTTTCTTTCTGGGAATTACCGTCATTATCATTTTCCCCAGTAGCAGAAGCATGAATTCATCTGTATTTTCTTTATCCTGATTTTTCAGCTTCATATTGGACACGACTGTTTGATGAGTTCTCAGTGTATAATGCCAGCAGAGTGCAGCATTTTGGCTCGGGCTTTGCATGGAGACAGAGCTGGGTTCAAATACTGACTCCTCCTTGTCAGATTCTGCCCTTGTCCAAGTTATGTAATGTCCTTAAGCTTCAGCTTTTCCGTCTGTAAATTCAGGATAATAACACACCCTGCTGCTCAGGGTTGTCAAGAAGATAAAAGTGAAACAGTGCCTTTAAAGCCTGTAGTGCACTGCCTGCCACATAGTAGGTATCAATACATATGAATCCCTATTGTTGTTTTGTGACTGTTATTATTTTATAAGACATCCCAGCTGGGAATATGGCCAAAAGCTGAAGCTGAGTGCACATGAGAACATGAGAAGGGAGGATTCAGAGCCCAGGAGCAGTAATTAGTGCTTTTGAAAATGTTATAATTGATCCCTTGCATGTTGTTTTCACCCCACGCCTATTTTCCAGATTGTTTTCAGTAGAGAAAAGCCCTTGGGAAACCTCAAAACCATGTGTATTTGTTTGGGTGATGGAGGAGCTGTGATATCGGATCCTGTTCCCTATGGATTTTGATGAGGATTTCAAATCCTGATTGGAAGCCTTAGATGGTGGCTTTGTCTGTAGAAATTAGTGAAAAGAAAAGGATCAAATCTAAAATGGAGACTATCTCCAGAAATTTGAATTAGTGGTACTTTTCAGTCCCCAAAGCTCATCTGTTCCTTTATTATCCATTCATTCTTCAAGTGTTCATGTGCTGGGCATTAGGCTGGATATTGAGGATAGAGATGTGGCTAAAACATGGGTTCTGCCTTCAGGAAGCCCACAGTCCACTGTGAGAGATGGACAAATGCATAGTCGTAACGAACTGTGGTAACTACAGAAATAAAGGTAGCACAGAGCACTGAGAACAGAGAAGAGCATTTCCTGGAGGAGACGGTGGTGGAACCAAGTCTTGCAGGAGAATTTGAGTTGACCAGGTCGTGTCATCTCGTTGGGGTGAAGTGTGCAGTGGACATTTCCTGAGCAAAGGAGAGATAAGAAAAACTTGATGTTTTTATTTTGTATTAATGGACTCTGCTTCTCTCCCTCATGTTTGTAAAAGGGAAATTTCTCAAACATAGGCTGAGGGTTCAGATCCTGGGTAGCCAAGACTTAAGTCTATACTCACTCCATAAATGACTGCTGAGTGCCAACTGAGAGCCAATACAACCCAACGAACTCTATGAAATTTCTTTTTATATGTACCACATCTTTATCCATTCATCTGTCATGGACATTTAGGTTGTTTCCATATCTTAGCTACTGTAAATAGTGCTGCTATGAACATAGGGGTGCATGTTTTTTTTCTTTTTCCTTTTTTTTTTTGCGGTACACGGGCCTCTCACTGTTGTGGCCTCTCCCGTTGCGGAGCGTAGGCTCAGTAGCCATGGCTCACGGCCCCAGCCGCTCCGCGGCATGTGGGATCTTCCCAGACCGGGGCACCAACCCGTGTCCCCTGCATCGGCAGGCGGACTCTCAACCACTGCGCCACCAGGGAAGCCCTTCCTTTTTTTTTAAGTGAAGTGTAGTTGATTTACAATGTTGTGTTAATTTCTGCTCTATTGCCTCTGCTAATGGCAAGCTCCCACTCCTACACTCGCCCACCCCCCACCCCCTTGGCAACCACCAGTCTGTTCTCTGTGTCTATGAGTCTGTTTCTGTTTTGTAGATAGGTACATTTGTGTCCTATTTTAGATTCCACATGTAAGTGATATCATACGGTATTTGTCTATTTCTGACTTACTTCGCTTAGTGTGATAATCTCTAGTTGCATCCATGTTGCTGCAAATGGCATTATTTCATTTTTTTATGGCTGAGTAATATTACATTTTGTGTGTGTGTGTATATATATATATATATATATATATATGTCACATCTTCTTTATACATTCATCTGTCAATGGATATTTAAGTTGTAACAAACTCTATGAATTTAAATCTTTTTTTTCTATACTTTGGAAACAAATCCTGATTTGGACTTTGACTATTGATATTTCTTATATATGTCCTTTCAGCAGTTGTCACATTTTTGGTTCAGGATTTGGTAATCTTGTGTCTGCACTAATGTATTCTTTTCTTAGCTAACTTTTATCAGTGCCCTCTCTGGTATGTTCCGATGGCAATTTCTAAGGACTTTCTTTCCAGGTATTTTGACTTTGCTTCATGCTCCTTGTAGTTGGGCTCATTGGTGTTCGACATGATAAAATATGGAAGCCTAATCTTCAGCCATTTGTGACACTAAGTCACATTTTCTCTCAGAATCATATCTAATTCTTATGTGAACTAATATGTTAATAAAGTGTTTGAGGACTGCAAAGTTACTTGGGGTGTCTATACCAAAAAATCTCATAGAATTTTAATGTTCCATTAGTTTGGCTATCAATGTGGGTGATGATATCTTTATATTTTATACACACACACACATCTCTCTCTCCAAATGCCTCTATATACATAAATACCATACATATATATGTATACTTGCTTGTGGGTGTATATATATCTTATTTTGTCCAGGGAGAATGCACTTTTAAAATGGGTGTTGTATGCAAGATAAGCATTACTTTTATCCAAAATTATTTTGCATCATGACCGTTACTGTTTCATTTGATACCTTTTTGTCCTGTATTTTTGGGAATAAATCAAAGACACTAAGCATGCATAGAAGTGGTTTGCAATTTTTGGCCTTTCTTTCAACTTCATCGTATGGCCTTATCTTGGTTTTATGTTTCTAATTTAAAATGTATGTGACCGTCTCTTGTTTTTATTTCTTTGTAAGCTGTTTTTACTCATTTAATGGGAAAAAGGTGGTATATAAATATGTTTTAAAAACTGCTATCAATGATGATCGAGTCATTTAGAAAAGATTACAGTATCGTAGAATAATAATACAAGTGAGAGTCACAATGGTTTTTTTTCCATAAAAAGACTAGTATATATTATTTTAGTGGCAGAGGATTACATTATACGATTTTCAGTGGTCTTCAGTGAACAGGGAAATTACACTAGTTAACACTCAACTATCTAAACTAATACAGGAACTTCATTGCTCACAGCCTTTGCTTAGTCAAACCTCAGATGGGAATAAAATTTCCTGTAAAAGTGCCCCAAAAGGGAGATGTTACAGTGAAATGGAACCTTTAGAATGAAAATAAAAATCTTCTGTAGGTGGAAAATAGTTGAAGTTTTTAAGGGTTATATGATCCCAGTGAGGTGATGAAGGAGAAAGAAAGGTAGGTCACAGCACATGTGACTTCCGGAAGCTCCAGACAACTGAGGAAAAGCAGGATGGGAGACTGAAAAGGGACCCCAGGGGAGGGTAGAATTATGACACCTTGGAGGCTGCTACTTTTTCACAGTAGTTTTAAAAAAGCATTTTCCTTCATTAAGGTTTGTCTACTGCAGTCTTTCAGTGGAGGAAAACCATTGCAGCTTTTGTGCCATTAAAGGGTTAAATATCATGAAAAAAGAGGTGACTTACCCCAGATTGATGCATTACACAGCTGCTTTTGTGCTGAAACAACTATGTCATTCTGAAGGAGGCTTTATGTTTTGTTCTCTCAGTGGAGAACTAAATTCTTCAATGACTTTATTCATTCTCGGGGATTACTCAGTGTTTACTTTCTTTGCTAATGGCAGGCTTTGCATGGTAACGTGCCCTTTCTTGTCGGGAGATTTGGCAAACTCAGAAACGTTGGTTTTTTATTTCTTTAAAATGTCAGAACTTTGTGGACGCAAAACAATTTTTTGAACTTCAGAGGTTTGTTTTTGTCTAGACTATCATCCACACCTGTTTAGTAATCTTGAAGTTGGAAGATTCTTCAAAATACTTCTGTGTGAATAAAAAATGTTATTTTTAGGTATGTCATTTACTTATGTTGTTGTCAGTAGATTCATAGTTCGTGTAATCAATGTGGGTTCCCTTTTCAGTGATCATATTGGTGGTAATGTGAAAAGAATTTCCAAATAATTCCTGGGAAATAGGTAGGTAGGTAGTTACATTTCAAGGTTATGAACACTTCTCGACTTCCCTGGTGGTGCGGTGGTTAAGAATCTGCCTGCCAACGCAGGGGACACAGGTTCAATCCCTGGTTCTGAAAGATCCCACATGCCGCGGAGCAACTAAGCCCACGCGCCACAATTACTGAGCCTGTGCTCCAGAGCCCGCGAGCCGCAACTACTGAGCCCATGCACCACAACTACTGAAGCCTGTGTGCCTAGAGTCCATGCTCCACAACAAGAGAAACCACTGCAGTGAGAAGCCCACGCACCACAATGAAGAGTAGCTCCAGCTCGCCACAACTAGAGAAAGCCCACGTGCAGCAATGAAGACCCAATGCCACAAAAAAAAAAAAAAAAATCCAAAAAAAAAAAAAAAAAAAAAAAGAAATCAAGGTTATGAACGCTTCAAAGGGCTGTAAAACTGTGAGTAGATTTCTTTGGAGGTCTGCTTTCTCATCAGATAAAAATAAGAGTACAGATTTCTGTTTCCCTCCCTAAGATAAATGATATATTTTCCTCATGTAAACAGTCTTCTCATAGTGTTCAGAATAATTGTGTTTCATCCTCCCATACTACCTCTGAGCCCTCCCACTCTTTCTGCAGACCCTCAAAGGGTTATTTTGAGAAAAGCAGATTGCCTTTGGTGGTTGGAAAGAGAGCCTTTCCTTAGATGTTGAGAAACAGGTTCTTAGAGATTTTAGAGGTGGGTGCCACTATTTTTGAAGACTTTACTGTTTGCACATTTGTTTCTGCATTCTTTTAATGCTTTGGTTTTGAGAGGAAAGTTTCTTGACTGGCTTCTGGCCTTGAGTTAAGTTTCCAGCTACCGTGTTTTGTCACTTTGTATTCAAGGAGTATTCAGGAAGTCTTTTCTTGTCTTATATGTAGATAGAGCCAGCCTCAATTATCCCTGTGGTTTAGAGCATCATGGAAGTCTCACAGATTAGAAAGAGGTGAAATCTGGGGTGTGTATGTGTGTAATGTGTGCTCGTGAAGATATAAGCTAATGCTTATTTTAGTCTTTCATTTATAGTTCAATTTACTAACCAACCTACTTACCAATTTATTGGTAGATATTTATTAAGTGTCTACAATGTATACGCCACTCTTTATCTCAGCAGAAGCATAAAATACAAAGGTTCATTAAAACCACATGGTTCTTGCAGTCTTAGAGTTGACCAGTCAGGAGAAACAAGATGTGCCTGCGCATTGAACAGTGAATTTAGAGGGCAAAGAAGTATGTGATTATTCCAGGTGCCAAATTAACTGACACAGGCCCAAGACTATAAAGAGTTCAGGGAACAGAGGGGAAAGGAATGAGGGCTGCAAAGATGAGTGAAGGCACCACAGAGGAGGTGGGGCTTGATCTCTGCTCCCAGGATGAGAAGAAGTTGGATTAGATGGATGCTTTTGAGGTAGTGGGGTTTAAATAGATTGAATGCGACACATATTCATATATTGAGTAGACCAAAAGATTTGTTGCTTTTTTGCATTAAGATGCCTCTAGTAGCGCTTAGTTGTCTTTAACTTCATTCGAAACAATTTTGTTAGCTTGTATTGTGACAGCTATCATATCAGCGTGCATTTAAAAAAAAGAAACTTGTCAAAATTGGTGAATTTTTGTGTAGCCATTTTAATATTGAACATGGAAGAAAAAAAGCAACATTTTTGGCATATTATGCTTTATTATTTCAAGAAAGGTAAAAACGCAACTGAAACGCAACAAAAGATTTGTGTAGTATATGGAGAAGGTGCTGTGACTGATCGAATGTGTCAAAAGTGGTTTGTGAAGTTTCATGCTGGAGATTTCTCACTGGACAATGCTCCACGGTCGAGTAGACCAGTTGAAGTTGATAGTGATCAAATCGAGACATTAATTGAGAACAATCAACCTTATACCACGCGGGAGATAGCCGACATACTCAAAATATCCAAATCAGGCATTGAAAATTATTTGCACCAGCTTGGTTATGTTAATAGCTTGGATGTTTGGGTTCCATATAAGTTAAGTGAAAAAAAACTTTCTTGACTGTATTTCCGCATGCAATTCTGTACTTAAACAAAATGAAAATGTTCCGTTTTTAAAACAAATTGTGATGGGTGATGAAAAGTGGATACTGTACAATGATATGGAACGGAAGAGAAATGAACCACCACCAACCCCACCAAAGGCCGGTCTTCATGCAAAGAAGGTGATGTTGTGTATATGGTGGGATTGGAAGGGAGTTCTTTATTATGAGCTCCTTCCAGACAAACCAAACGATTAATTCCAACAAGTGCTGCTCCCAGTTAGACCAACTGAAAGCAGCACTCGACAAAAAGTGTCCAGAATTAGTCAACAGAAAATGCATAATCTTCCATTAGAATAACACAGGACTGCATGTTTCATTGATGACCTGGCAAAAACTGTTACAGCTTGGCTGGGAAGTTCTGATTCATCCACCGTATTCACCAGATATTGCATCTTCGGATTTCCATTTATTTCAGTCTTTACAAAATTCTCTTAATGGAAAAAATGTCATTTCCCTGGAAGATTGTAAAAGGCACCTGGAACAGTTCTTTGCTCAAAAAGATAAAAAGTTTTGGGAAGATGGAATTATGAAGTTGCCTGAAAAATGGCAGACGGTAGTGGAACAAAACGGTGAATACGTTGTTCAATAAAGTTCTTGTTGAAAATGAAAAAATGTATCTTTTATTTTTACTTAAAACATGAAGGAACTTTTTGGCCAGCCCAATATATTCTGATCATGAGGAATTTGTAGACTTTGCTGAAAGTTTATACATTAAAATTGTTATATTTTCCTACATTTGCTTTCGGCACACAAAAGTTTATGAGAGAAGCGAATGTCGACTGAAAAATGTACAACCTAAAAGTTGAGAGTTGTGTTTTATTCGGTGGACAAGACTGAGGACTTAATCCCGGGACACAGCATCTCAGATAGCTCTGAGGGACTGCTCTGAAGAGGCAAGTGGGGAGCAACAAAGACCAGGGAGTTGGAACATCAAATGATTACTGTTAATTAAAGAAAAGCAGACATCTCAAGTTAAGGAATTTAGCGCTTTTCTATGGGAAGATGCAAGAGTCTGGGCTTACTGAAATCATTCCTTTGATATGCACCTCAGCTGTCTGGGGCCAGTATCCTGCTTTTCTCATTCTGAGTCTTCTCAGGGTGCATCATCAGGGGTGACTGCAGTGTCTAATGGTTTGATGGCGGGCATCCTGTTTCCTTCCTGAGCTCCCTTAGGACTCAAGGTCGGGGTGGCTGTAATGTGATGGCTTCAAGGCTTCAACATACTTCGTTTACTGATATGGCAGGGGTCGTTTTTAGTTCACAGACTGGTAAAGACTGGATGAAAAACTCTGTATTTCAACACAGGCTTCGTAATAATATTTGCAGGAGTTGTTCTGTCAATATGTACACATGTAAATTTCATGTTGAATTGGCAAGTGAAAAACACCATTAATATGGTGCATTTTTTCCTAGGCCGGACCTGATAGACATGAATACTGTTGCTGTTCAAAGCAACCTTGCAAATTTAGAGCACGCTTTCTATGTAGCAGAAAAAATCGGTGTTATAAGACTTCTGGATCCTGAAGGTGAGTGATTATTTTGACCAGATGTCCACGGGCTGGAAAGTCTGATACAAAGTAATTGATCAGCATTTTGAAATAATTCATGTTGCTGCTTTTAGATGTTGATGTCTCCTCACCTGATGAAAAATCAGTAATAACTTATGTATCATCTCTCTATGACGCATTTCCCAAAGTCCCTGAAGGTGGTGAAGGCATTGGTGCAAACGTGAGTATTGATTTTTCCATTCTGAAGCTGCTGACTCAGAATTGACTGAATTCTCTGACAGTGCTTTTTACAGTTTTTTTAATATGACTTTTTTTAATTGAAATATAGTCGATTTACAATGTTGTGTTAATTTCTGCTATACACAACAAAGTGATTCAGTTACACACACACACACACACACACACACACACACACACACATTCTTTTCTTTAATGTTACTTTCCATTATGGTTTATCATAGGATATTGAATATAGTTCTGCTAACTTCAACCTCCCACTCCATGCCTTCCCTAACCCCCTCTCCTTTGGCAACCACAAGTCTGCTCTCTATGTCTGTGATTCTGTTTCTGTTTCATAGATAAGTTCATTTGTGCCATATTTTAGATAGCACATATAAGTGATATCATATGGTATTTGTCTTTCTCTTTCTGACTTACTTCACTCAGTATGACAATCTCTAGGTCCATCCACATTGCTGCAAATGGCATCATTTCATTCTTTCTTACAGCTGAGTAATATTCCATTGTATGTATACGTGTCACATCTTCTTTATCCATTCATCTGTCAATGGAGATTTAGGTTGTTTCCATGTCTTGACTATTGTAAATAGTGCTGCTATGAACATTGGGGTGCATGTATCTTTTTGAATTAGAGTTTTGTCTGGCTATATGCCCAGGCATGGGATACCTGGGTGTTTTTTTTTTTTTTTTATATATATATATAGTTTCCTTTGCTGTGCAAAAGCTTTTAAGTTTCATTAGGTCCCATTTGTTTGTTTGTTTGTTTGTTTGTTTTCATTTCCATTACTCTAGGAAATGCGTCAAAAAAGGTCTTGCTGTGATTTATGTCAAAGAGCATTCTTCCTATGTTTTCCTCTGAGAGTTTTATAGTGTTCGGTCTTACATTTAGGTCTTTAATCCACTTTAAGTTTATTTTTGTGTATGGTATTAGGGAGTGTTCTAATTTCAGTCTTTTACATGTAGCTGTCCAGTTTTCCCAGCACCACTGTTTTTCACCATTGAGAATGATGTTTGCTGTGGGTTTGTCATATATGGCCTTTATTATGTCGAGGTGGGTTCCCTCTGTGCCCACTTTATGGAGAGTTTTTATCATAAATAAGTGTTGAATTTTGTCAAAAGCTTTGTCTGCATCTAATGAGATGATCATACGGTTTTTATTCTTTAGTTTGTTAATATGCTGTATCACATTGATTGATTTGCATATATTGAAGAACCCTTGCATCCCCGGGATATTGGTGTATTGTGTCATTTAAAGCTTGTGTTTCCTTATTAATTTTCTGTCTGGATGATCTGTCCATTGGTGTAAGTGACGTGTTAAAGTCCCCCACTACTGTGTTACTGTTGATTTCCTCTTTTATAGCTGTTAGCATTTGCCTTATGTATTGAGATGCTCCTATGTTGGGGGTGCATATATATTTATAATTGTTATATTTTCTTCTTGGATTGATCCCTTAATCATTATGTAGTGTCCTTCCTTACCTCTTTTAACATTCTTTATTTAAAGTTTCTTTTATCTGATATGAGTATTACTACTTCAGCTGTCTTTTGATTTCCATTTGCATGGAATATCTTTTTCCATCCCCTCACTTTCAGTCTGTATGTGTCCCTAGGTCTGAAGTGGGTCTCTTGTAGACAGCATATATTTGGGTTTTGTTTTGGTATCCATTCAGCGAGCCTGTGTCTTTTGGTTGAAGCATTTAATCCATTTACATTTAAGGTAATTATCAATATGTATGTTCCTATTACCACTTTCTTAATTGTTTTGGGTTTGTTTTTGTAGGTCCTTTTCTCCTCTTGTGTTTCCCACTTAGAGAAGTTCCTTCCACATTTGTTGTAGGGCTGGTTTGGTGGTGCTGAATTCTCTTAACTTTTGCTTGTCTGAAAAGCTTTTTAGTTCTCCATTGTATGTGAATGAGATCCTTGCTGAGTAGAGTAATCTTGGTTGTAGGTTCTTCCCTTTCATCACTTTAAATATATCGTGCCACTCCCTTCTGGCTTGTAGAGTTTCTGCTGAGAAATCAGCTGTAACCTTATGGGAGTTCCCTTGTATGTTGTTATTTTTCCCTTGATGCTTTTAGTAATTTTTCTTTGTCTTTAATTTTTGTCAGTTTGATTACTGCGTATCTCGGCATGTTTCTCCTTGGGTTTAATCTGCCTGGGACTCTCTGCACTTCCTGGACTTGGATGGCCATTTCGTTTCCCATGTTAGGGACATTTTCAACTATAATCTCTTCAAATATTTTCTCTGGTCCTTTCTCTCTCTTTTCTCCTTCTGGGATCCCTATAATGCTAATGTTGGTGCGTTTCATGCTGTCCCAGAGGTCCCTTAGGCTGTCTTCATTTCTTTTCATTCTCTTTTCTTTATTTTGTTCCATGGCAGTGAATTCCACCATTCTGTCTTCCAGGTCACTTATCCGTTCTTCTGCCTCAGTTATTTGCTATTGATTCCTTCTAGTGTATTTTTCATTTCAGTTATTGTATTGTTCATGTCTGTTTGTTTGTTTTGTAATTCTTCTAGGTGTTTGTTCTTTAATTCTTCTAGGTCTTTGTTAAACATTTCTTGCGTCTTCTCGATCTGTGCCTCCATTCTTTTTCTGAGGTCCTGGATCATCTTCACTATCGTTATTCAGAATTCTTTTTCTGGAAGTTTGCCTGTCTCCACTTCATTTAGTTGTTTTTCTGGGGTTTTATCTTGTTCCTTCATCTGGTACATAGTCCTCTGCCTTTCCATTTTGTCTGTCTTTCTGTGAATGTGGTTTTCTTTCCACTGACAGCAGGATTGTAGTTCTTCTTGCTTCTGCTGTCTGCCCTCTGGTAGATGAGGCTTGATTGCTGGATCTTATGGTAATTCTATTTTTAGTTTTCTGAGGAACCCCCATACTGTTCTCCATAGTGGCTGCACCAATTTACATTCCCACCAACAGTGTAGGAGGGTTCCCTTTTCTCCATACCCCCTCCAGCATTTGTTATTTGTAGACTTTTTAATGATGGCCATTATTAAAATGACCAGTGGGAAGTGGTACCTCGTTGTAGGTTTGATTTGCATTTCTGTAATAATTAGCGTGGTTGAGCATATTTTCATGTGCCTGTTGGCCATTGGTATTTCTTCTTTGGAGAAATGTCTATTTAGGTCTTCTGCCCTTTTTTCGATTGGATTATTTTTTTTGCTGTCAAGTTGTATGAGTTTATAGTTTTTAATTATCAAATATTTTTTAAAGGATTTGAGTTAATAGGTCACTTAATTTAGAGATTTTCTTTTTAAACTTACTGCTGTTTTACAGCTGCCCTACTTGGTATCCTTCTCTGCAGAGAAGGTATGCAGAGACTATCTCACTTTTGAAATCACTTTCAAGTTTTTTAACTTACATGATCCCAGGAGATAAGGTAGCTCTGAGTTGGTTTCTCATTTAAAGGTGAGGCCTGAAGGAGGGCGATTTGATTTTGCCAAATTAACGGAGCTTCTTCGTAGCAGGACATGGTCTCTGACGAGTAGCTTTGGGCTCTTTATTTAGTCCACTGCTTCCCAAAGTCTGTGCAGTTCATTTCAGCGGTGCATTTTGTGCTGGTCCTGCTGCCAAGTGCTGTGCATTTCTGGAGGACGGGACACTCTGTACATGATGTGCATTTGGGGGGACCCCCCTCACCCTGACTTCTCCACTCCTCCTGCAGATTTCTCCTTTATTCTGTCTCACTTTGAAGGTTTGGGAGCTCCCCTTTCAGGTCTCTTATTTCGCCTCTGTGTGCTATTGCTTGAGGCTTGTTTCCATTCTCTCCTCATGTTCTTTCTCACAAAGGCTGGTCCCCAAGTGACTTGGTCCCATGCTCCCCCTCTGCTCCAGTGTCTGCCAGTGACTCAGGGTTGAGTGTTGCTCCAAAATGTTATTGTGGCCATTCCTTGCTTGGTCTTCTCACTGCCTGTACCCAGTTCCTCACTCTTACCCCTTCACTAGAATGAGGATGACAGCTTTCTTTTGGCTTACTTTCTCCATTGTTTTTCTCTTCCCATAACTCTGCACATTGTCGCCACATGAGCTAGAAAAACTTCCGTGGCTGCATGTGGCTTGCGAGGTTCAGCCCAGTCTGGATGTTCTGACGTCCACAATTCTGCCTTTTATCAGTTCTGCTTACCCACATCATTCCCCACATGAACTGTTTGTGGTGTCCGGGGCATTTCTGTTTCAGAGTCCTGACTCCCTTGACCCCCATCCCCCATCTTTTCTCTGCTCCTTCTGCCAGCCACCAACAATTACTGGTCATGGTACAACTGCTCAGGGATTCCCTCTCCCAGGAAACCTTCAGTGATCATTTTGAGGCACATTTATGCTCACCTGATTCTTACCTCAGCGCCTCACATGTACGTACCCGTTTCCGTTATTTCAGCACTTCTTAAATGCTGCTTTTCATTTTGCGTAACTGTTTATATTATGACTCTCTGAGTCCTCATCTAGACAGAAAATCTTTGATAAAAGAGATCATGTCTTGAAGTATTATATTTTTATTACAATGCTTAGCACAATGCTTTGAACATCATAAGCAGTCATCAAATACTTAATTGAGTAAGGCAGTTTACAATTTTCCAGTCTCCTCCATTTTAAAAAAAGTTTGCCTAACAGTACTTGAATCATCCCACATGTACATTTCTTCTAGTTTTCACTCCTGTCTGGTTTCCTATGTATCGCATAGCTCTTTGACTTTCAGATATAAGGTGGACTTAGAAAGGTTGGCAGAGAGGGCAACTAACCTGGCTTATGCAGGCTAAGCCTTTTGAGTGCCTTTCTTGAGTGCCTGGAAAACACCCCAAATTGATCACAGTGTTCTTTTTTTTCTGCTACATTTCAATGCAGCCTCTGAAGCCTTTGTAACACAGTGCTTCAGGCAGCCTAGATCCCTGGATCAGAGCTGGCACTCCTTAGGCTAGTCTTAGTGGTCAGATGTTGATCGTGTGTTTTTAAGGCTGTTTAAGTGGAAAGGATTGGGACTGGGTGGAAAGGAAGAAAACATGGAGCTGGTCCTCACCGTCAGGCTTAAAGCCCTGCAAATCCACAGAATGACCTCTGGCCAGATTGTGTTAGACGTGAATGTTAACAATCTGCAGATATAGACCTTCTCTGCCATCTTCTCGTTGTAGGATGTTGAAGTCAAATGGATTGAATACCAGAATATGGTCAACTACCTCGTCCAGTGGATCAGACACCATGTGACCACTATGTCCGAGAGAACATTTCCTAATAATCCTGTAGAAGTCAAGGTCTGTGTCCCTATAGAAGTTAAGTAGGATTGAGTTTATTATTAAACTTTTAAATAATGCTGAAATGGTTCTGTCATTTCAGAAATTGAAGAAAAATTGCCCTTGGCAAGGTACTAATCATCAGGCAAATTATTTATTTATTCGTCTCCTATTGTACAGAGAAAATGGAAGTCAACATTAATAATTAAAAGATAATAGTGACAACATCTTAAAGAAATTTATAGTCCCTTTGGTCTGAATTGCTGAGAGTTTTAAGGTTTAATTTGGGAAGGTTTCTGGAAGTGACGTTGCCAGATTCTTTTTGGTGCCTGGGAGATGCCTGGAGCCAGCAGATGGCTGGGGCACGATGCGGGGCGGGAGCTTGTGCAATGCGACCATGGCAGGGCCTGTGCCTGTGGTCACATCCTGTTAAAAAACGGCCTCAGAGGCTCCTGTGGTACAGCAAGAGGTACATACCGTCTTTCACCATGAATTCGAAAATACATATCTGACTCCCAGAATAAATGAGTTCCTGGTTTAGTAGAACATTTACTACTACCTAAGAACCTGGGTCCATCTCTTTGAGCAGAGACATTATAGAAATATTAAAAGATAGTACAGATATAGAAACGTATTGAAAATAAGTTGTCTCATTTTGTACATTGGGATTTGTCATAGCAAAGTAGTGTACTTTATTTCAAGAAATGGGTAATGCGAATATGAAAAACAAAGTCTAATTCCTTGAATTGCAGACTTTGTTTTCTGGATCAGACTAGCATTGCAAAAAATGGTCCTAACCCAGGGTGGGCCCTGTTAACGTTAGTAATTGTGTCCATGCGTCTATACGGAACATCTGTGGAATAGCTTTTATTCACGTTGCCACGGGGAACTTGTCCTTGGCACAAAGTTCCTTGGTGTGTGTCGATGTGATGCTGTTTTAAGTTCTCTCTGAAGCTGTTTGTGTGATGTCTCCCTCTGTGGCTGGAACCTCTCCTGGCAGGAAAGCTTTCCTCCCCCTTCTATTAGCATGTCTACTGTGAACAGTGGGTAGCCCGTGATGGCATTCCGTGCTTATTCACCTATGGACATCCTGAAATGGTGCATTTTGAGTTTAAACCAATTTTCAGATTTCAAGTTCCATTTATTTCCAGATGGATTCCTTTTGTCCAGACATTTGAGTAAATTCTTGCTGGCTTCTGATTAATACAGATTCTTAAATTATTAAAGAAGTTCAAGTGACTACACAGATTACTGACTGTTGCCTGGGATAGGACGTGATACAGGAAAAAAATATATTGTGGGGAAATACCAAATAATTTTATTAGCCAGCAAAACATGAAATGGAATCCTTCAAAGAAATGTGTCTGCCTGAGTGTTTGCAGGGACTTGTCTTAAAGCAGCATGAATTAGGATGAAATAATTAGTATACACTTATTAAATGTGGAGATGCTTTATCAACATAATTTTTATAAGGTCCTTGTTAATAAATATAATAAACATATTTAAGAGATTCCCAAGTTAATATCTATAAATTAGATAGTAATTTAATTATATGGTTCAAACTTTTATAATAATAGCAGCAACCAATAGCATCTGTCTCATTTACTTATAAGATCTGCTTAATTTAGCCAATGGGATATTGAAACAAAATTTTAGTCCTATCTATCTGATGAGAATTCTGTTTTCAAGGGTAGACCATGAAATAGAGGAGAATGCTCCCCACCCCTTTTTATGGGAATTGCATCAGATGATTTTTCCAAAAACTAAAAGCTAAAGTACGGCATTTGGGAAGTGGATCTTTTAAAGTATGTATTTTCTTGTTTGGATAATGAGAGATTGTCAGTAGAGCCATAGTAGATACTGCTGTGGTTTTCACTATCCAGATGGCTGGGTAGCCTATGTTGAATCAGGGCTCATAGCCATAATTACACCCTCCTCAGATCCCATACAGCCTGGTTACCGACTGGCTGGGAATCAGCAGCGTCCTTGAGTGTCTGTTTTATAAAGGAATGCCACCGAGGGCACGCGACAGAGTAAATAGCGTTTCAAGTGGTGACATTATGTGATAATGAAAACAGGTCTTTGAAGTTTGGCCCTTCATTTATTTTCCCTTTCTTTTTAGGCACTTTATAATCAGTATTTACAGTTTAAAGAAGCAGAAATTCCACCAAAGGAGACAGAAAAATCAAAAATTAAACGCCTGTATAAATTATTAGAGGTAAGAAGAAATTTCCTTTGTATTGTCAAATGTAATATTTTAAAAAAATTTTATTGAAGTATACTTGATTTACAGTGTTGTGTTAATTTCTCTTGTACAGCAAAATGATTCAGTTATACATATGTGTATATTCTTTTTCATATTCTTTTCCATTATGGTTTATCACAGCATAATGAATATAGTTCCCTGTGCTATTATACAGTAGGACCTTGTTGTTTATCCATCCTATATATAATAGTTTGTGTCTGCTAACCCCAAACTCCCAATCCATCCCTCCCTCACCCCTCTTCCCCCTTGGCAACCACAAGTCTGTTCTCTGTATCTGTGAGTCTGTTTCTATTCCATAAAGTTCATTTGTGTCATATTTTAGATTCCACATATAAGTGGTATCATAAGGTATCCAATGTTATCTTTAATAATATACCTTGATGTAAGAAACATAATTTTTTACATCTTTGCTTCACATTAACTTTTATGTTGTTGTTTTCTCTAGATTTGGATAGAATTTGGACGCATCAAACTCCTTCAAGGTTATCATCCCAATGACATAGAAAAGGAGTGGGGAAAGCTCATCATTGCCATGCTCGAGAGGGAGAAGGCTCTTCGTCCCGAAGTGGAAAGGTGAGTGGGGATGGCCTCTGCCCTGGGTGTCCAGTGGGAGGGGTCAGCCTGTGTCGTGGAAAGAACTTAAGCTTTGGAGACCAACATTTACCTTTTACATTCACTTGGCTGTGTGACCTTGAATAAGTCACTTAGCCTTTTCTGATTCTCCATTTTCTTATCTAGAAACTCTTCCAGGAGGTTTGAGGAGGGATCGGTGAAGTAGTGTTTGAAGAGGGCCTAGGTTGGTGTGTGAAATCTCATCTCGTACAATGGTTACGGTTTTAAAGCCAATCAGGATGACCCATGAGAATTTCTCCAACTGACTTTAAAGTTGCCAGGGCCTGGATCCAGAAGTTCATCCATACATAACATAGACTAACCATGAACTTATCTTGTTTCTTGTTGTATTTTTGGCTACGGCCCTCTTTCTACGGGGCAGTGAACCTTCTATTTGAAGGGCAGTGAGGCTGCTTCTAGAGAACACTTAGTAAATGCTAGCTTAAGTTCCCTCTCTGCTTTTTTGCCCTGAAAACATCACTGACCTTCATCCTTTCTCTCCCGCTACACCCAGCTGCCAGGGAAGGTCCTGCTTGGTCTTCAGGACACATTTGTTGGATGGATGTGTCTCTGGGGTAGTCCTTACATCCCAGCCTGACTTGTGGTGTGTGGGGCTTGTGTGGCCTGAGTCCATGGGGCTGGCCTTACAGCCTGGGGACCGGTGGCCAGGCCAGGCATCACCCTCAGGCCCGACTGGCCCCACGCCGCCTCGCTTCTGCAGTGCGGTCACGCCATCTGCCTCTCAGGAGCTCTGACTTGCCAAAGTCCCAGCCTCCCCCATTTATGAGATCTCTGCACTGTCTGATCCTTTGGCTGGGAAGTCTGTTTCATCCCATCTTCACTCCTCGTCTTTCTCAGATCTCGGCTTCAATGTAATTTCCTCCAGAAACTTTCCACAGTCTCCCAGGTTGGTTCAGACGTCTTGGTGATAACCCTCCTGTTTATATGGATTGCTCCTTCATAGCCGTCATCTCTGTTGTAATTTTGTATTTGTGTCTGTGATTGGTTAAGCGCTGCCCATTCTACAGTTGTGAGCTCTAGTAACGTGGAGACAGATTCCTGTTTTTGTAGTTCCTCGTGGCGCCAACACTTAACACCCTGCCTGCTATCAGTATCCTGATGCTCTCTGCGCCTCCTCGTAACTTCCACATGGAAGAAATATGAACTAATGTGTTGAAGATACAGGGGCAGGTCTAACTTGTCAGGCCTTTCTTAAATCACTGATGACACTCTTGTTAAGCAGCCTATTCTGTCTACATAACTAGATCATTAGAACCAGAACAAGCTCGAAATACCCAGGATGGACCTTTTATGGAGGAGATAATTCTGGGTGGTTCAGATGGGGCGCTCAGCATCTCATCAGAAAGAGTGGAAAAGGATGCCACAGAAAGAGTACGCGGTAGATTTTAGTCGATAGACTAGCAGCTGGATTTTAATATATGTTAACGAAAGAATACAATGGTTAAGAGTTCGAGGTCTAGGAGCCAGTCAATCCTGGATGAATTATTAGCTCAGTGTACAAGCCCTGTAATCTTAGATTCAGTAACCTCTCTAAGCTTCAGTTTCTTCCTTTGTAAACAGGATGTAATAGCACCTACTGCATTTGGTGGTTCTAAGTATGTCTGTAAAATGATTAGTTAATTTCCTGGCATGTAACAATTGCTTCAGAAATGTTAGGTGCTGGCTGCTATTACTATTTGTGCTTTTCTTTTTACTAACTATATCTGACATGGCACTCTCAAATTTCCTTTTCTTGCCTTGTGAAAAGAACAGTATCTACCTCTAGATGGAGAAGCAACAGTTTGGCCTTGCAGTGTTAGGGACAGGAAAATATTTAGGAGCTTGGCTGATTCAATGCCTTCATTTTTCTTGATGCAGCAAGTTTTTTTTGGCATTAACTCTGTATTGCAAAATAATAGCTGTGCAGCGTGGGAGTGTGTAAAAAACAGATGCGAAAGAGCCAATGATCTTAGGCCAGGTAATAACCTATAGAAAGGAAAAATAAGCACAGACAAATTAAATTTGCAAGCATTGCACTGATATTCTTCTTAGCACCTTGGCTTTTAAAAATGTAAGGTAACTTCAGTACCATTAGACCTAATATTCCTGGGAGCTCATCCTATAAAGAAAGGTAAACGGACAATTTTCCATTAATTTAACCTAATCAACAAACACCATGGTGGTTAAAAAGGAAAAGTACTTTGCTTCTCCTCAAACTCATTTGTTTATAGGTGCTTGTAAGTATCAGTTTTTAACCCTGTGTTGTTCAGTACAGACCTGGCCTTTTCCAAAAAGCTGTGATCAGGATCTGATTGACTCTTTGTGTTCTTTTAGCTGATGATTTGCCAGAATAACCTTTTCTAATCGTACCTGGGCTCCTGGGAGGCATCAGAGTTGTTTTTGAGGCAGTTGCAAATGGATGACTCTTGGTGAAAATATTTGGCAAGTCTTCTCCAGTGACGCCCCAGTCAGCCTGCCTTGTCCATACTTGTAGGGCTTTAGTGCAGGCTACAAAAGGGAGACCTCAGCTAGTAAACCCATGGCTCTAGGCGAGATTCTTCTGAATGGCTATCAGTGTATTATTTGCTGTGTGTTGAATATGCACGTTGGAGGATATATAAGGAGCCATTAAAAGCTGTACCATTCAGCCGCCACTCTTCACCGTTAGAAGTAGCGCTTTTTGTAGACCTTCTACTTTTGAGTCTACTTTTAATGGTGGAGGAAAGAACATCCTTGCAAGGATAAGAATGCACAGCAGTAGTTACAGTTACCGTAGCAGTGATTCTGTGTTTAGTAACACGACTAGCACACGAACCAGTCTTGATTCAAATGAAAATTTCCTCTCAGTTCATTGTGGTCCAACGCTGATCAATTCCTGCATTAGCTTTGGCAATGAATCCTTTGATGGACACAGGTATGGAGTCATTGGTGTGGAATTGTGTTTTTTCTTTTGGTGGGCTGCATTTTTCAGGGATGGCCAACTCTATGACCTTAGAGGGAGAGGCTTTATTTTATCTCGTTCCTTCTTTTAGATTGGACATGTTGCAGCAGATTGCCAGCCGAGTTCAGAGGGGCAGTGTCATTTGTGAAGACAAACTGATGCTTGCTCGAAACGCTCTCCAGTCTGTAAGTTCATTTCAGGAGCTGGTGGGATTGCAGTAAGTGGGTCAGTGTGTTCGGGTGAACTAAAACTTTGCATAACGTTGGGTAGATTGGTCTACTGAAACAAAGTTAAAGATTATGATTACTTTGCTTTCTTGAGGGAAAAGATGTTTTTGAAGCAAAAGGGAAAACAGAGAAAATCCAAGTGGCTTCTGTTCTAATACTTCGAGTTTTATATTTGAGGCTAGTTTTGAAACTTGTTTAATTAATTAATTAATGTAGAATTAATATTGAGTTCTTTTAAAAATACAGGATTCTAAAAGATTAGAATCCGGGGTGCAGTTTCAGAATGAAGCAGAAATTGCCGGTTATGTCCTTGAATGTGAGAACCTTTTACGCCAGCATGTAATTGATGTACAGATTCTTATTGATGGAAAATACTACCAGGCAGACCAGTTGGTACAGAGGTAAGAGTGCTTGTTGGTCAGCCCTGTCCTTCTGGGTGACTGTTTCATGGCACCTGCATTAAGAATTTAGAGTGTGACAATTTTATGAACTATTTCTTAAGCTTTTTTTTGTTGAAAATGTGTGTCATGTTAATTCTGTCATATTTGGTTGTGTTTAGTAGGTTTTGTTCTTCAAAGGTAAGTAATAGAAAAAAATTTTATGATACATATAATATTTAACTCTGTAGTAACTAACATACAGTTGAAATATTCATGTGTGATATTTGAAAAAGGGACAGTATGTGAAAATTATCTTTTAAGTCAGCATTTCAGTTTTCTGTTTATCTTATCATGAAAATGTTCCTAATAAAGTATTGGTAGAAATATATGTGCATAAACATCTGTATCTCTGAGAAGTAGGTTTGGGAGTAGGAATGGAACCTTTCAGGTTGAATACTATATATATGTAAATATCTAAATACATGAGATATATAAAACAAAAATTATAAATGATGCTTTGACCCAGTAAGTCCACTTTTAGGAATCTATAGTAATTCTAAATATAGAAAATATCTAAATAAATATAGGGAAAAAAGCCTTTGTTCATGTCAGAAATATTTTATAGTAACAAAAATTTGGAATCCTACATGTCAAATAGTAGGAGAATGATCATATTATAGTGTAGTAATTGTGTTCATTATAAATTATAGTTATAAAAATAGTGATAATATGCAGAGTACTTATAGTACAACATTCAGTGAAAAAAACTGTGATGCAAACTTTTATCAATGTGATTACAATGACATTTTAAAATAGACTTTATTTATATGAGCAGTTTAGGTTTATAGAAAAATTGAGTGGAAAGTCCAGAGTTCCCATATCCCCCCTCAAAGCCCCTTCTCCTGTTAGTAACGTCTTGCACTAGTGTGATGCATTTGTTACAGCTGATGAGCCAATATTGATATGTTATTGTTAATTAAAGTCCCTAGTTTACATTAGAGTTCACTCTTTGAGAAAAATGCCTCTTATATTATAGCTTATCCCTTTTGATTTTCTTTCCAGGGTTGCAAAACTGCGCGATGACATCCTGGCCTTAAGGAATGAATGTTCCTCAGTGTACAGCAAAGGCCGCGTGCTGACAGCGGAGCAGACGAAGCTCATGATATCAGGAATCAGTCAGAGTTTAAACTCAGGGTTTGCACAGACCTTAAATGCCAGTCTGAACTCAGGGCTGACCCAGGGTCTAACGCCTTCCCTGACCCCGTCCAGCGTGACCTCAGGCCTGTCATCAGGGCTGACTTCCCGCCTGACCCCATCTGTCACTCCTGCATATACACCTGGCTTCCCATCAGGATTAGTTCCAAATTTCAGCTCAGGAGTGGAGACAAATTCCCTGCAAACTCTGAAGCTGATGCAGATCCGAAAGCCCCTTCTCAAGTCATCTCTACTGGATCAGAATTTAACAGAAGAGGAAATCAACATGAAATTTGTTCAGGATCTTTTGAATTGGGTTGATGAGATGCAGGTAAAAATATTTACTTTACCTGAATTTCAGGCTTTATTGCTACCAGTTTCTTTTTCAAACCTTATATCTTTCTATTTAAAGGTGCAGCTGGACCGCACTGAATGGGGATCAGATTTGCCAAGTGTTGAAAGCCATTTAGAAAATCATAAAAATGTTCACCAAGCTATTGAAGAATTTGAATCTAGCCTCAAAGAAGCTAAAATCAGTGAGGTATGTGAATTTGAAATCTGTATGTATTTCATCCCAGCTTCTGTTCTGCTCTTTCTATAAAGACCCTGTTGCAACAGGGTAAACGCCACATTGCTTGTGAATCAGAATTCCTTAAGATTCCTAACCTTGCCATCTTTTTATCCCATGTTATAGATCCAGATGACGGCACCTCTTAAACTAACTTATGCAGAAAAGTTGCACAGATTAGAAAATCAGTATGCAAAACTCTTGGTAAGTTTTTTTAACTTCCTGTTCCCCTTACCTCTATGTGGCAAAGACACGATTCTTACAATGATTCTCCTTGTAAAGAACACATCCAGGAATCAGGAACGGCACCTTGATACACTCCACAATTTTGTAACTCGTGCAACTAATGAGCTTATTTGGTTGAATGAAAAAGAAGAGGGGGAAGTTGCTTATGACTGGAGTGAAAGAAATACCAACATAGCCCGGAAAAAAGATTACCACGCTGTGAGTATGACTTCTGTAACTAGATGTTAAAAATGCATTTCAGGTTTTGTCATTTTCTAACATATTTCTTGCTTGTTTCTTTAAATTAGGAATTAATGAGAGAACTTGATCAAAAGGAAGAAAATATTAAATCAGTTCAGGAGATAGCAGAGCAGCTGCTTCTGGAAAATCACCCAGCCCGATTAACCATTGAGGTAAGTCAGAAAGTGTAATAGTCACAGTGGAATACAGACATTTGATTATTACCCTTCAGATTCTTCTATTGTTGATAAATTGAAAAATGCAAACTATCAAACTTCTATTATAACCTGAATCAAAAAGAATGTTTCTGACAGATCATACTGATTTGCCTTCAGTTCTGCTGAAGTGTGTCACCCACTCATCACTTCCAATAAAGGTACTTTGTCAACCCCTGTGGCCAAAGAGATGTAGTACAGTAACTATAAAGGACCTTGACTTGACAGGCTTTGAGGCTGATATTTCTTCCTAACCATATGACACTGCCCCAGCGACGTAACCTTACTCAGTCCCATTCACTTACCTAAAATGGGGGAAATTGCTTCTAACCCAAAGAGTTGTGTGAGAAGAAGAAGAATGTACTCTTACTATTTAGTTCAGTTCTTGGTACACAGTAGGTTCTCAAGAAGTACTAGTTATTATTATTTAATTTACTAATTGTATTCATGATCTGGTTTTGTGAGGTGTTTCCTCAGGGTGTAACACTCACATTTCAGACCCAGAAGGGGAGGGTTGACCTAGGGTTTATCAGGCTGCCCGTGGGGTGGTGGTGGGGTGGGGTGTGTTTACTTTTGGGGCCTGATATCTACTGGTTAGAGTTAGTGACTGTCTGAATGTGCAGGGGGTGATTTAAGAGGGCGAGAAGCATGTAACGTGGACAGATACGGTGTATTTCCAGAGGAAGAAAAATGAAGCTGTGCTTACAATGGGACACGCAATTGAAGAAAGGAATCTGAGAGTCTTTGTTCACTGAAATAAGTCTTCGTGACACAAAAGATTCATAAAATTCTAGGCCTCACTTGGTGGTCTTGGGAATATTATAGGTGACCTTCTTTCATATAAAAACGTGGTTTTCATCCCCAGGAAATGCTGCATAGGAATGTTAAAGACACAGAAGGTAGGGTGGCACCAGGGAAAGGAAGTTAGAATCATGAAGGGTCTGGATATACTTTTCTATGATGATCAACTAAAGGTGGGATAGATATTCTTTGGAGTAGAGGAATGAAAGCTGTTAGGAAATACGATTGTAGGTTGAGAATTTTGATGGGAATGGAAAATGTGGATGTGAACCTGATTACTTTTAGGTAGAGCTGTTAGTCTAATTAACTGAAAGTCTCTGGAACAATAAAGTTAAGCCGTAGTTGTCCTTATGATTCCATGGGCCCATCCAATGTCTTGTGGGCAATGGATAATAGTTAATTATTAACTCTTTTATATTTTATGTGAAAAAGAAACTAATAATCTGACCATGCACGATGTATCTTTTATAGCCAATTTACTCAAGTAGCTTAATTGGAGGGAGCAGGTAATGTGATCCAGATGTGTTGCCAGATTTCCAGTGCTGCCTTATGCATTCCACCCAGAAAGCTGCCTGGACAGAGCTCAGCAGGAGTGTTTTTTCCAGGAGGAAGGACAGGCTTACATAAGACAGTCATTAGAGCATCAAGGGCGCCCTCTTCCGGAAGCCAGTGAACTGAACCTTAAATATGAAAGGGTGTTTCTTGCGTGTTTTCTAGTAAGTAGGTGTCTTTTCTACAATATTTTTGCTCTCAGGAAAGAGACACCAAGTGGTAAATAAAAATTCAAGTAAAAACGTATGAAATAAAAATTTCTAGTACTATCTTTTCTTTTTTTAAATTTTTGGCCGTGTTGGGGTCTTCGTTGCTGCACGTCGGCTTTCTCTAGTTGCAGTGAGTGGAGGCTACTCTTCGTTGCTGTGTGCGAGCTTCTCATTGCGGTGCCTTCTCTTGTTGCTGAGCACGGGCTCCAGGCATGCGGGCTTCAGTAGTTGTGGCACGTGGGCTCAGTAGTTGTGGCTCACAGGCTTAAGTTGCTCCCCAGCATGTGGGATCTTCCCCGACCAGGGCTCGAACCCATGTCTGCTGCATTGGCAGGCAGATTCTTAACCACTGTGCCACCAGGGAAGTCCCCCTAGTATTATCTTGAATGTAATTCCAGAATTACACTAATAAGGGATTGCTTATGCCCTTTTCCACCCTCCCCAAACAGTCCCAGTAAAAACAAACAAATAAATCACCCTCACCCCTGCCAAGAGCTTCCAGACTAGTTTTGGAAGCAAAGACAGAGAAAACTACAGACCATGTATTTTTGTGTCAGGAGGGGTATTTTATGATCCAGTAATAGAAAAATTCAGGAAAAAGAAAGATGAAGGAAAATGTCATGAAAGAGGCATATCTGAAGATGCCGTATAAGCAAGTGTTGGCAGGTGGAGGGTTGGTTTTCTAAAAAGCTGGGATAGCTTGCATCCATTTCTAATATTAAAGAGATTTTCATGGAAAAACAGCCAGAGCTAGCTTTTTCCATATATTTTAAGAAAAAAAGGTCAAGAAGCTAAAAATTTGTAAGAAAGTGACTGGACTGATTGAAAAATTTATATTTAAACTTTTAGGGCTGGCTTTGTACAACTGGAAACTCATAGTTTAGAGGGACATTTGACTACCCCGATTTTTCAAGTCTTACTCTGTTAAAGAATTCTCATCATCTATGTAGACACTAGAGTCTTTTATGCTTGAGAAGTAAGTCGTGTGTCTTACTGTCCAGACGGCAACAGTGGCTATGTTTTTACCTGTCAGGCCTACCGAGCGGCGATGCAGACGCAGTGGAGCTGGATCCTGCAGCTCTGCCAGTGCGTAGAGAAGCACATAAAGGATAACAGCGCTTATTTCGAGGTATGGAGGCAGAATCACCATGTCGATCGATGGTATTGCAATTTTGGCTGAGTTACAGAAAACATTTCCATAATGTACTGTTAAGATGCATGTATGTAGTGTTCAGGGGAAAGAAACCAAAATGTTTTCTTTGTAGGGTATAGGGATATATGTTCTTCAGGGTAAATGGAAGCATTCTAGTAAGGAAGAAATACTTTAAAAATGCTTAAAATGTCAGAAAATCTTAATTTTGTCCATGCTTCTCTTATTAAGGAACTGTTTCATTACAGAGAGCTTTCTTTCTGTTCTTCAGAAATTTTAAAATATTCTTGGAATTTCACCCCCGATTAACAGCTGTTTGGACCCTAAAGTGAAATAGAAGTTCAGTCAAAATAATATCGAGCCAAAACCACAGTATACAGAGAAACTTTGTTATATATATATGTATATATTATTTTTCATGTTCTTTTCCATTTTGGTTTATCACAGGATATTGGATATAGTTTTCTGTGCTATACAGTAGGACCTTGTTGTTTATCCATCCTACATATACTGGTTTGCATCTTCTAATCCTAAACTTGCAATCCATCCATCCCTCCCCCACCTTCCCTCCCCCTTGGCAGCCACCAGTCTGATCTCTATAGACATAAACTTTGGATGGACAGTTAGAATTCATTCATCATCATCCAAGTTCAAGAATTGGTGTTTGGTTAAAGGAATGATTTTGGCTAAGTTGTCTTGTGATCATATTCTGTTCCCATGTAGGAGGGGTCCACACAGGGCTCTGGTACTCGAAACTGACAACTCTGGGCTTTGCTGACATTACATACACTTTAACTGCCAGTTTTCATCTTTCCTTAGTTTTTCAATGATGCCAAAGAAGCCACGGATTACTTGAGGAATCTAAAAGATGCCATTCAGCGGAAGTACAGCTGTGACAGGTCCAGCAGCATTCACAAGCTGGAGGACCTCGTTCAGGAATCAATGGTATGAACAGGAAAACCTGCAAGTTTCATCAGTGATGTATAGTGAGGACTAGATTAGTGCTTTATTATATTTTCTATGTGCAGAACTTCATGTTTCATTAGTACTCTTGATATTTCTGCCTCAATCAAGCATTTAAACATTCAGTTTTAGTGTTTTTTGGTAACAAATACAACAAAAGTGTTTTTCATGTGATTGCCTGAATATTTTAAAATGCTTTCACTGTGTTGTGTGTGTCTGTGTTTAGCCATTCATTCCATAAATACTTGTTAGCATTTCTGTATCCCAGACACTATTTTAGGTGCTGGGGATAGAACAGTGAACAAAACAGACAAGAATCCTGCTTATATGCCAGGGATGGGGCTCAATAAACATGATAAATTAGTAAATATACATAGTATGTTAGATAGTGGTAAATGCGAAGGAGGAAAGAAACAACCAAACAAAACAAGGGAAGAGAGATGTCAGTGGGGGTGGGGAGGGATTGAAAGCTTAGACCAGGTGGTCAGGGAAGATTCTTCTGGTGAAGTTCGTTTAGGCAAAGCCCTAAAAGAACAGAGTGCACACGTTTTTACTTTTAAAATCCATCTGATTTATTCCCTAGGAAGAGAAAGAAGAGCTTTTGCAGTATAAAAGCACAGTCGCAAGCCTGATGGGGAGAGCAAAAACAATCATTCAGCTGAAGCCAAGAAATCCTGACTGTCCACTCAAAACTTCTATTCCGATCAAAGCCATCTGTGACTACAGACAAATTGAGGTATTTTAACTCCTAGAAACAGACCAGATTCTGGCATTATTCATATATTTAAAAAATGAGGTCATATTGCTCGTTAGTGTTAAAGTTTTCCACCTCAAAAATACAAAAAAAAATCCCAAGATTGGATGTGGAAAAAGATGAGTACCACAGTGACCTCATCTTGTTATTCTGTTCTTCTTTTAAACCAGATAACCATTTTCAAAGATGATGAATGTGTTTTGGCGAACAACTCTCATCGTGCTAAGTGGAAGGTCATCAGCCCCACTGGGAACGAAGCCATGGTCCCGTCTGTCTGCTTCAGTGTCCCTCCTCCAAATAAAGAGGCGGTCGACTTTGCAAACAGGTTTGTGCGCACTAGCTCCAGTTGTAGGCCTGGCTGTGGAATTCTCTGAAGGTTAAAGAAACAATCAGTGCTTTGACAAGGCTCATAGGATCAGGAGGACCTAGAACTAGGAAACCTAGTATATGTCACAAACACAAAGAAAAATTGTAGCATGTGTTCAGAAGGAGTGGAAAGGCTGAATCTGAGTTTTCTTTCATATATTTCAGAATTGAGCAGCAGTATCAGAACGTCCTGACCCTTTGGCATGAGTCTCACATAAACATGAAGAGTGTGGTCTCCTGGCACTATCTCATCAATGAAATTGACAGAATCCGAGCTAGCAATGTGGCTTCAGTAAGTATAAATCTGCGCATCCACCTAACCTGTCCAAAGATTTGGGGCCCCTTGTCTCGAGGGGTGGGTTTTGTATTTTTTCTGGGGTAAGATGGAGTCGAGCAGCTCCATGATAATAGTCATTCATTCAATGAATATCTGTCCCATGTCTGCTGTATACAAGGCATTTTCTAAGGACTGGGGAATCTGGAAATCCCATACTTCATTCAGGGCTTACATTTTCATTGGGAGACACGGTATAGTGTTTGGGCATATAGAGATGGGTGTAGTTTGATTTCATTTATTAAATTTTATAGTCTTGTTTTTTCTCATCTTTTAAAACCTAAGATTGTAAATGAAGAAAAAATTAATTTCCAGTGGTTTTCTATTTATGACTATTAACATAAACTCATGTCCCATGAGACCCACTTGAGATCTGTCCTTTTGAAATTTTACTCTTAGTTCTATAATGGATCACTGGTCTTCTTTAGATAAAGACAATGTTACCTGGTGAACATCAGCAAGTTCTGAGTAATCTACAGTCTCGTTTTGAAGATTTTCTCGAAGATAGCCAGGAATCCCAAATATTTTCAGGTTCAGATATAACACAACTGGAAAAGGAGGTTAATGTGTGTAAGCAGTATTATCAAGAACTTCTTAAATCTGCAGAAAGAGGTAAAGCATGGGAATCCTTGCCTTTTTTTCCCCATGGGTGTTTAGTCCAGGCTATTTTCTGCTATCAATGGGAATCTCAATCTTAGGTATATTTTGTCAATCCACCTGTAATAGGTAGAAACAATGATTGGAACATTAAATGCCTGTTTGAAGTAGGAAGATTCAAGGAGGGATTCAGTTATTTCCAAATGATGAATTAATAAAAAGATGTCAACCAAGTCGTATGACAATGAATTCTTAGTGTATCTACTTTTAAACATTTTCACTGTTTTGCAATGTAATGTTCAGAGTGATGATCTTTTAGTTTCAGAAAAGTTTCAATTATTTTTCCGTATACCAAACTTGGATTTTTTAAAGACTTTTTCTTAGAGGAGTTTTAGATTCACAGCAAAACTGAGAGCAAAGGGCAGAGATTTCCTATAACCAAACCTGAACTTTATACAGGGGTTGAAGGAAAAGATTTTGTCTTGTTAACTTTTGTTAGATATAAATTTTATTCCAAACACTTGATATAACTTAGAGACCAAAAAAACTTAGTAGTAATACTCTATTTAAAAAATTTTTAAACATTAACATAATCTTTACCTTTCATTGTAAAGGATTTAATTTAGTTTTTATTACTAATCTGCTACTAACATAATTCACATTTTTGTGAACACAAAACAGAGCAATATATTACTTTCCTTAGACATCATAAATCAGATATTGGTACTTTAAGTGGCGTTGGGGAAATTTTATTAAATCTTCATAAATTGTAATGTCCACGATTTCAAGCTTTATATCCTTGGGGTGGATTTGTGGTGATAATTGGTAACATTAGTTTGACTAGTTGTGTTTTAGTAGTAGTAAAACTGCCATGTTAAATCATGAATGAGAACATCCAAAAGATAGAAAATGAGGTATTTTCTAAACATTACATTTATTTTCAAAGAGGAGCAAGAGGAATCAGCTTATAATCTCTACATCTCTGAAGTCCGAAACCTCAGGCTTCGGCTTGAGAGCTGTGAAGACCGTCTCATCAGACAGATCCGCACCCCCCTGGAGAGAGACGACCTTCACGAAAGCGTGTTCAGAATCTCAGAGCAGGAGGTAAGGCTGAGAAGCGCGTGGGGACAAGAATAGCACAGATTACTGTCTTAATGACCTTTACTGTTGACTCTGCGACCTCTCACACGCTCCCTTTGCCAGGGGTCACTTGGTGAGGTCTGCCTATGTACTTAACGCTGATGGCAGACGAGGATTCTGTAATTCAGTTCTGTCTCTCACTTGGGTAAACACGGGAACACGGGCTTTCTCACCCATTTATGTGAAGGCTGCGAGGGCTTCTCACAGTTTCTCACCTGCTCGATGCACAAGCACTGAGTTAGATGTTTGGGCCCGAGGAGATGGACAGTGAGGGAATGATTGATTATGAAACTTGACTGCTTTGGCTTCATTTCTTTGATAAAGTAAAAGTAAAGAGTATGTAAATGTCTTGCAACTAGAGATGATCATACTAAGTGAAGTAAATCAGAAAAAGACAGATACCATGTATTATCACTTATATGTGGAATCTAAAATACGACACAAATGAACATATCTACAAAACAGAACCAGACTCACAGACATAGAGAACAGACTTGTGGTTGCAAAAGGGAAGGGGGCTGGGGGAGGGAAATACTGGGAGTTTGGGATTAGCAGATGCAAGCTATTATATATAGAATGGATAAACAATAAGGTCCTAATGTATAGCACAGGGAACTATATTCAATATCCTGTGATAAACCATGATGGAAAAGAATATGAACAAAATGTATGTATGTATTTAACTGAATCACTTGGCTGTACAGCAGAAAGAGTTTGGGATTAGCAGATGCAAGCTATTATATATAGAATGGATAAACAATAAGGTCCTAATGTATAGCACAGGGAACTATATTCAATATCCTGTGATAAACCATGATGGAAAAGAATATGAACAAAATGTATGTATGTGTTTAACTGAATCACTTGGCTGTACAGCAGAAATTAACACAACATTGTAAATCAACTACACTTCAATTAAGAAAAAAGAATACGTACGTGTTTAAGTTAAGGGTCATAATGGGAAATGTGTATTTTTAAAGTGTTTGAAGAAAGAGACACCATCTGGAGTGATAGCCTAATCCTCATGTTTGTTCTCTGTTGTGTAGAAACTAAAGAAAGAGCTGGAGCGACTTAAAGGCGATTTGGCCACAATCACGAGTAAATGCGACGACTTTTTCAGTCAAGCGGCCGCCTCTTCCACGGCTCCCACCTTGCGATCCGAGCTCAGCGTGGTCGTCCAGAGCATGAACCACGTCTATTCCATGTCCTCCACCTACATAGAGAAGTATGGAACCACTGCCTTAATAGAAATCATCTAAACTGGCTTCATAAAAGTGCCACATATATATAGGCTGTTTAGCCAAATATGTTCATTTTTAAGAATACAAAATATTTTTCTTAATAACAAATATATTAAATATTTCTGTGGACTTACGATGCATCTTCATGCTGAAGGGGAATGTGAGCTTCAGAGACTAGAGCATTAATGATCTTCCCACATGTTGCCTATAGTTTTGGTAGCTCAGCTGTTGTAGCCTATAGGACTTTCCTCCCAGGCTTGGTCTAAATTAGGTTTGAAAGAAGCCCCTCTGCTGTTGGAATCTCCTGCTGAAGACCACTGTGGGGGCAGGGCATGGGTTCTGTTAGAAGACAGTTAGCGGGATGTTAATCCTTTTTTAAAAATTTTATTGAAGTATAGTTGATTTACAGTGTTGTGTTATTTACTGCCCAGTCACTGCTACAGAAAAAGTGATTCAGTTATACACATATATACATTCTTTTTCATATTCTTTTCCATTGTGGTTTATCCCAGGATATTGAGTGTAGTTCCCTGTGCTCTACTGTAGGACCTTGTTGTTTATCCACTCAGTATATAACAGTTTGCATCTGCTAACCCCAAACTCCCACTCCATCCCTCCCCTAACCCCCTCCCCCTTGGCAACCACAAGTCTGATCTCTATGTCCGTGAATCTGGTTCTGTTTCATAGATAAGTTCACTTGTGTCATGTTTTAGATTCCACATATAGGTGATATCATATGGCATTTGTCTTTCTCTGTCTGACTTACTTAGTGGGATGTTAATCTTGTAATAAAAGTGTCAGTGTCTCGGGATGAAGAACATGCTGCATCATGCACCCTCATGGTGCTTTGGGACTGTATTGCGGGAAAATAAACACTTACCAAAAGGGGGTGTTGTTTAATTATCTTTTTCAGGTTGAAAATTGTCAACTTGGTGTTAAAAAACACTCATGCTGCAGAAGCCCTTGTAAAATTCTATGAAACTAAACTGTGTGAAGAGGAAGCAGTTATAGCTGACAAGAATAACATTGAGAATCTAATGAGTACTTTAAAGGTATGCATTTCACTGCTGGCTGTTTTTTAAGATTATCCTTTAAAAGTATTTCTCTAGCACTTGGTCCAGGTCTTCAGACATCAAGCATTAAATATCTGAACTTGAATACATTTCTGTCCATTCTGTGTCCTGTCTCTGTAGTACCATGGCTTACTGTAAATGAGTGTATTCATTCATTTTTAGTTTGAGGTGAGTTCTTTTCATTTGAAGTTTGGATCTTTTTGACGGTAGGTTTTTATAGTCTGTTCATGTCGGCAGCAAGAGGAGTTGAAGCTAAAAAGTAAATTATTGGTAATAGATTTTCTTGTGGAAAGAGGCAGTTATTTTAAGAAATCAAGGTGAGTAGAGTAGTTAATCTAAGAAGGAAAAAGGCTGATAGTTATACTCATCTGTTTCTTTTCCATTTATAAAGCTCTGAGTAAAGATATTGTAAACCAATTGTGAAAAGTTTTCTCAGTGATTTTTTAATGCATGTGTTCATTTTTAAACAATGAGATCAGTAGATATTTAAAAAACAAACAATGAAAAAGACTTACCGAGGTAGCAGACTTGCTTATGAATTTTATTTTTTTGATATGCAAATTTCGTTAGACTGAACTCTATAAAACTGTTGGTTTTTTTAGGTCAAAGTACAGTCAAATATTGGCAATTTTATAAGGTTCAAGCTAATATAATATTTTATATATGAAAGATATTCTTTCCATTGTCTGATTTTATAGCAGTCATTTGTAAATGAATGGTAAAATTAGGTGAATAATGTGTTTACACAATGAGCGGTTGATACGTTTTTGTAACTTTATAAATTGATCTATTTTAGCAATGGAGATCTGAAGTGGATGAGAAAAGAGAAGTCTTCCATGCACTGGAGGATGAGCTACAGAGAGCAAAGACCATCAGTGATGAGATGTTTAAAACCTACAAAGAGCGTGACCTTGACTTTGACTGGCACAAAGAAAAAGCAGATCAGTTGGTTGAGAGGTGGCAGAATGTTCATGCTCAGATTGACAACAGGTTAGCACCCTTTTCATTCAATTTTAGCTCAGATTAATCTCTGCATTCTGGGTAAAGTCTAAATGTATTAGGCTTTTTACTTCCATATGTAATTCATTCCATAGAGTTAATTTCCATATGTAGTTAATTGTGTTAATTGCAAGAGCTCTGTCCAATTACATTTCTTTTTTATAGGGTGGCCTTTAGTAAGATATTTAACTTCCAAGTAAGTTATTTTTCTGTTCTGTGTTATTACAACTGTTTATGTACTCTGGCATTTATATAGTTAATCTACTTGCCTTTTCTGAAGGAAAAAACAATGTATTCTCTAATTATTAGAGAATTCTCTAATTATTACCACTGATAATATCAAAATAACCATGACTTAGTAAGAGGAGGGTGGGTCATGCATTTCCTAGGGCCGGATGTAGCATCTATACTAGACAGGAAGCGTAAAGAAACTGAAATGTCCTAATATTCATTTTAATCAAAGAGACAAGAAAGTCAAAATCATTTGCCCACTGACCGAAATAAAAAAGTGAAAAGAAATGGGATGGTTTTGGGGGCTCATCTTAAAAGAAATGGAATAGTGTTTCTTCTCATTCATTTTTTATGTTTTTATTAATGCAGCTAAAATGCATTTATTATATAGTGCCATTTGTGAGAAATAAATTATGTTTAAATATTTAGTATCTAATCTCTAAAATACATGATCTGTAGGTTTAATGTAGTGGTTTTAAAATCATAGAAACTGGGGTGTTTAATCACAGTTCCTAGAAAGTACCCTCTGAGTCCATGTTGAACCATTCATTGCTACCATGTCATTTTTTCAGACGTGAACTGCTATTGCTGCAAACTTTAGGTCTTCAAGACTTGCTGATTGATAATTATTATGGTTAACTTCCCAGTTTTCCTGCTTTTTAGCTTTAGTCTCTCGGGCTTGTCCCTAGAATAATCAGTACTGATAAATTGCACAAATCCTGGAGAAAAAGAATTTGTATTCAACCCAAGGCAGTGTAGGTGCCCTTGGAGATGGACCTGGGATGCTGTGGCCTCGAATTCTCGACACACCCCTGTTGTTGTGCTTAGTGCATCTTAAGACAGTAATACTTTGTCCCTCCCTTTTTTTCTACACCTTCCACCTTCCTATTGGTTACTCTTGGAAACCGTGACTATTCCTTTGTTAACCTCTTAGGTTACGGGACTTGGAAGTCATTGGGAAGTCGCTGAAATACTACAAAGATACCTATCACCCTTTAGATGACTGGATCCAGCAAGTTGAAACTACTCAGAGAAAGATTCAGGAAAACCAGCCTGAAAACAGTAAAACCCTAGCCACACAATTGAATCAACAGAAGGTGTGTAAACACAGTTCCTTGTGCTAGGGTTGTGTCTGCATTTGGTCACTCAGACCTTGACCTTCCTTTCTCTTGTTAGTAAGATAAGTCAGCAGCTATTTCAAGGAAGGCAGGGAATAAATCAGAAATGTTAAAAATTTGCACTCAAACCTACATCCATCCCTTATTTTGATTTAAGAAAGTTGCATGTTGCGACAGTTCAAGTTTCTAATGATCCTTTAATCGTAGGTATGGAAATCTCTCTGGTACTTTGCTGGCTGCAATAGTTTCATGGGATCCTAAATTTAAAAAAAAAATGGTTAGTCATAGAAAAACAGCCACATGTGATCAAGAGTTAAATGCTTTGAGATTTTTGTTCCATCTTGAGGGGCCAGTAATTTCTAGCTCTCTTTAGATCAGGATTAGGTGGGGGATAAGGGTTTCAAGTCTGCCTGTGGATAATTCCCATGGAGTTTAGTAATTTCTACTTTGGAAGCCTCATGAGGGGGTGTCACATAGTGGCTTAATCTTGAAAGCTTGGACTTTACCCAATGAGGCAGATGACATTAAGTGCAGTGGGGTAGAGGGAATTCCCTGGCAATCCAGTGGTTAGGACTTGGTGCTTTCACTGCCGAGGGCACAGGTTCAATCCCTGGTTGGGAAACTAAGATCCCATAATCCATGCGGTGCAGCCAAATAAATAAATTAATTAATAAATAAAGGCTACAATTAAAAGAAAAAGTGCAGTGGGGTAGAGAGCTGTAGTCTTAAGTGATGTAGATATTTCTTAGTGCCTGAGATCTCGAGTTGTTGGATAGCATAGGGTTCCTTTCCTTTTTCTCCTAACCTGTGTGTGCTTATAGATGCTGGTGTCTGAAATAGAAATGAAACAGAGCAAAATGGATGAGTGTCAGAAATACGCAGAACAGTACTCCACTGCGGTGAAGGTGAGAAGACCAGTTCCTTGCATCAGATTTCATGTTCAGATATTCAGGGAGGTGCTTCTACGGTATACTTTTAAAGCCTTTGCAGGTCATTCAGTCTGTGTTAAAAAGTGAAACAGAGAATCTTCACTTATCTGTTAATTCTTTATGAAAGTGTGAGTCACGTGATGACTCCTGGTTCTTTCATTCTCTCTCTGTGTCACACACGTGTGCAGCCTGGCCACACCCCCATGTGCACCAGAATAAAATGTAGCTCTGTAATCTGCCTCTTACCACTTTGCTTCCCCTCTCCCCTCCTTGCTGGAGTGTTCCATGCAAGTATTGCTGGAGTACTCCATGGAAGTATTGCTGGAATATTCCATGGAAGAACGTCTACCTTGTGCTCTAAGTCACCACACCTCAGCTTCACCCATCTGGATCTGCAGTCCCATTTCCTAACTAGAGGAGAGGGAGGCTGAAAATAACTGGCACGCTGTCCCTATATGTCTCCATGAACTCCTAAAGAGACTTAGGAACTTTCCTGGCCACCCTAAATGTTTCTGATTTTTATTACCACCTTGGAAACATGTCAGGATTGGATTGATTCTTGAAAATGTAGTTTTGCAATATTTTCTTGACTTAGTCAGTGAAAGTAGATGCCCTTTCTCTGCATCAAATCACTATAGAATGAAGGGTTAGTGCTTTGCTTTAATTAATCTTACCATTTCCTTTATACAGGACTATGAATTACAAACTATGACCTACCGGGCTATGGTGGATTCACAACAAAAGTCTCCAGTGAAACGCCGGAGAATGCAGAGCTCGGCAGACCTCGTCATTCAAGAGGTGATACCCGTCCAGAGATGGGGAGGGTGTAAAAGAGAGAAGCAACACTTTAGCAATTTTACATTTATACATTTGTATTGTGGTAAAATGTCCATAATAGAAAATTCACCACTTTAGCCATTTTTAAGCATACAATTCAGTGGCGTTCAGTACATTCGTAATGTCGTACAACCTTGAACACAATCCATTTCCAGAACATTCCATCATCCCAAACAGATGCTCTCTACCTATAACAATGCATCTTATTAAGGGTTTTAAAAAACCTTTGAAAATCTTCATTCAAGATGAATGAATTGCAGAGAATAATAAATGTGTATCGTGATCAAATTTAGAAGAGGATTGCCATCACTGTGGTTTGCACAGCAGTAATCTCGTTCCTACTCGGTGATCATTGCTGGGGAGTCATGAACTTCCCTGTCCCATAGACTAGTTAATATTTTAATTATTACTCAGTGTTCATTCAGCTCATTTAGGGCAACTGGAGATCCTGTTTTTATTTTTATTTTTCCTTACTTGCAGTTCATGGACCTGAGGACCCGATATACGGCTCTGGTCACCCTCATGACACAATATATTAAATTTGCTGGGGACTCATTGAAGCGTCTGGAGGAGGAGGAGGTAACCATTAACCATGGGCAGGTTACTGAAAAGGAGCCACGAGACGGTTTCATGATAAACTCACGTGGTTGAGAGCTGATGTATAAGTGATTAATTATAAAATTACAGTGAAAAACAGTAGAGGCGTAGGATTTTTTGGTTTGTGATTAAGATTCTCTCGAACTGAAAAACATTACCAAAAAAAAAGGAACAACCTTTTTGGAAAAAAAATTTTTTTATTTTTACTCTAGGGCTCTAGTATGAGAGCGTTAATGTCGTTAAGTGGTTCCATTTAAATTATGGAATGTTGGCAGTTTAGCAGAAAGTTTTTCAGTTTTCTCACAGTTGAGAAGTATTGTTCTTTGAAGTATAGTTACTACTGTTATGATATCTGCAGAAATATTACATAAACACATTTGTTTTATGCATTTTAAATTAATTTACATCTTCAAGGATTTAAAACATGAAAGTCATTAAGTTAGAAGTAGCAGGTGTTTATACAAAATGGTAGTACTTTTTAAGAATTGTGGGGGGGGTTATTTTGTTTTTGTTTTTAGCTTTGCCAAAAAGATATGGTGTATATTAAAAAGACTAAGTACCATTCTAATTTGGAGAACTTCAGTGCCTTTGATTATGCATTTAAAATATATTCAGAAACAGAAAGAATAAGGAGTTATTTATGGAAATCTATTTTCATAAAAGGCTATTGTATCTAATTTTGAAAGTATGCTCTGCTCTATTATCTTAATATGCTTTCTGTTCCTAACCTCAGAACAGACAAAAATAGTAAACCAAATGCTGTAGTAAGTAAATTGTGGGGCATTAGTCATTTAAATTAGACCGTTGTTGAAATTCTGTAGGTGACTGTACTTAGTATAACTCCATTCATATAATGAGAGAACCAAAATGGTAGTAAATGTCTAATAGATGTTGCTTTCTTAGTTTCTAAAATTATGACCGCTTTTGTAAACTACTTTTGTCTGTTCACAGTTAATAGTTTTCGGCAACTAAATCACTAACATGGCTACTTGCAAGTCTTTATAACTAACTTCCTTTGGGTTTAGAAAGGAGAACCAGAATATTTTCACATTCAAATAATTGGCATACACTTCTCATCTATGAAGGAAAGTCCATATTTTTTTTACATTCTTAATTTTTAAGAGCTATGATTCCATTTTAAGTGGTATACAGATCTTTTAAATTGTGTATTTTGTAGTTAAATGTAATATAAATAATTTAAGCCCTTCCCTTTCTTACAATGTATGTCTGCACATATATGAGCCAATTTGCTCAATGTATCTGATGAAGTAGAATAGTAGAAGTTGATAGAACCAAAAGATATTTCAAAAAGCCTGAAATATATCCAAAATTATGCTTGTCATCCTTTGAAATATAAAAGATTATGTTGAATTTAAAGTCAAAACAATGCAGCTTATGGAAGACCATGCAAAGATTATTATAATTTAAAGCAGATTTTAAAATTCCTTGTTAAAAATTCACCACTTAAGGATATTAATAATGGAATATCTTACAAAAGATACATAGCTCAGTTTTCAGATTCCAAAGAGTAGTGTTTCTGAAACTGGGTCTATCTATACTCACATGAGAGATCTTGGTCAGAGAGCAGAATTTTCCATGGTAAATATGAAATCAAAGAGGGATTCAAGTTAATTTCAAAGATAATACCAAATTAGTTACAGAAATATTAGTAGAGTGTCTGTAATAGATAGGTGGATAAAGATATTTCTCCAGTCTTTGTTGATCGCAAAATATATTAAATGTTAGTTGCTGAGATTAAAGGACAACATGTCTCCTTGGGGAACATTTAGATAAAACTTGAAGTTATTTTTATTTGAATAAGTTTGAGATATACAAGAAAGCAAATCAGCTATAGGACTAAATTGTTTCTAGTAATTTTTCTAATATTTGCTAAAAACTTCAGAGTTATCCAGGCAACATGAGATTATTATCAGTCACTAAAATGACTCCAAAACACTGAGAGTTTAACAACAGACATTTTTTTCTGAGAGAATTTTCATTTTTTTAAACCTTAGAACATGACCAAGAAAAAAAGGGAGGGACTCACAACCTCTGAGCAACAGCTAAGTTTTAAACAGAGTTTGATGAGGAATTGAGAAAGACCCTTTTAGAAATCATCTGCTGAAAACATGTTGAACACCTAATGTGTAAGCAGATAAAATGCTTCAGTATCACTGAGAGTTGACCCTGATAAGAAAATAAAGAAAATAGAACACTAAATATTGCAGACTGTGATGAGATTTTTTTTCATATGAATTCTTATTAAAAATCATATTTAGGTTAGCAAAGGAAACATCTAAAATTCTCATCAAGATTATTGGGGATCAAGAAATGAGAGGAAGAAAAATAAGATGCATGGTCTATAATACAAACTAAATTCTTGAGATTTACCAGGGCTTTTCAATGAAAATAAAATCTGCTATTTAGAATAATTTCCCTCCTTTTGTTTAAATTATTTCTAAATATGATGATTTTGAGCTGATGATATGACACTAATAACCTTATGGTATTAATAAAGAGAAATTAAATTGTGATTATAAACTAGCCCTGATCATGTTCTGTAGTCAAGTGTATTTCTCCCAGCTGAGATTGATTCTGTAATCAGTAGAGTAAACAGATTTTCTTAATTGGATCTGAATCCCTAAGTACACTTTTACAAGCATTTATATTTAACAAATATCTTTATGTTTATGGAGTATCTGAAGGTTCTTGTCAAAGTGGATTCATATGAGCCATGTCATTAAGGACAACAACAAAATCAGTGAGTATATGAAGCACATCTTTTCTAAAGCCACCAGGGACTATAGGTGCCTTTGCATTAGCAATTCTGACTATTTTAAGTATCATAGTAGGGCAAATATAAATTAGTGAGGCATTTGATTGTAGAAATTACAGATTTTTATATAATTTTCCTCCTTCCTTATGTTAAGTATTATTTCCTCAATTGGCTCTCTGTTCCAAAGTTCTGTATCTTGCTTCTTTCACCATTAAGACAGGAGAATGTAAATATCATTTCAAATTTCCATTGGGCTAGAAAATGAAAACTAAATTCTCTAATGTCATTCAGTTCCTATACATTGTATGTTCTTCTCAGCCCACAGGACTGAGTTGTGTGTGAGAGCAGAAAGAGGACTGTTGTGAGAATTTTGGTTCCTACTTTGTCACTTGCCTATTGTGTGAGTTTTCAAAATTATTTAACCTCCCTAGACCTCAGTGTCCTCATCTGGGGTGAGGGTCATACTGTAAGCTTCCTTCTTGCTGTAAAATTCTGAGCTAGCTAATTTTAAAAGCAGAATTATTCCTAAGAGACCAAAAAAAAAAAAAAAAAAAAAAAAGATTCCTTGATTTAAAAAACCTGAACCCCAGGGTTTTTTGTCTTCTTAAAAATTTGCACTCAAACCTACATCCATCCCTTATTTTGATTTAAGAAAGTTGCATGTTGCGACAGTTCAAGTTTCTAATGATCCTTTAATCGTAGGTATGGAAATCTCTCTGGTACTTTGCTGGCTGCAATAGTTTCATGGGATCCTAAATTTAAAAAAAAAATGGTTAGTCATAGAAAAACAGCCACATGTGATCAAGAGTTAAATGCTTTGAGATTTTTGTTCCATCTTGAGGGGCCAGTAATTTCTAGCTCTCTTTAGATCAGGATTAGGTGGGGGATAAGGGTTTCAAGTCTGCCTGTGGATAATTCCCATGGAGTTTAGTAATTTCTACTTTGGAAGCCTCATGAGGGGGTGTCACATAGTGGCTTAATCTTGAAAGCTTGGACTTTACCCAATGAGGCAGATGACATTAAGTGCAGTGGGGTAGAGGGAATTCCCTGGCAATCCAGTGGTTAGGACTTGGTGCTTTCACTGCCGAGGGCACAGGTTCAATCCCTGGTTGGGAAACTAAGATCCCATAATCCATGCGGTGCAGCCAAATAAATAAATTAATTAATAAATAAAGGCTACAATTAAAAGAAAAAGTGCAGTGGGGTAGAGAGCTGTAGTCTTAAGTGATGTAGATATTTCTTAGTGCCTGAGATCTCGAGTTGTTGGATAGCATAGGGTTCCTTTCCTTTTTCTCCTAACCTGTGTGTGCTTATAGATGCTGGTGTCTGAAATAGAAATGAAACAGAGCAAAATGGATGAGTGTCAGAAATACGCAGAACAGTACTCCACTGCGGTGAAGGTGAGAAGACCAGTTCCTTGCATCAGATTTCATGTTCAGATATTCAGGGAGGTGCTTCTACGGTATACTTTTAAAGCCTTTGCAGGTCATTCAGTCTGTGTTAAAAAGTGAAACAGAGAATCTTCACTTATCTGTTAATTCTTTATGAAAGTGTGAGTCACGTGATGACTCCTGGTTCTTTCATTCTCTCTCTGTGTCACACACGTGTGCAGCCTGGCCACACCCCCATGTGCACCAGAATAAAATGTAGCTCTGTAATCTGCCTCTTACCACTTTGCTTCCCCTCTCCCCTCCTTGCTGGAGTGTTCCATGCAAGTATTGCTGGAGTACTCCATGGAAGTATTGCTGGAATATTCCATGGAAGAACGTCTACCTTGTGCTCTAAGTCACCACACCTCAGCTTCACCCATCTGGATCTGCAGTCCCATTTCCTAACTAGAGGAGAGGGAGGCTGAAAATAACTGGCACGCTGTCCCTATATGTCTCCATGAACTCCTAAAGAGACTTAGGAACTTTCCTGGCCACCCTAAATGTTTCTGATTTTTATTACCACCTTGGAAACATGTCAGGATTGGATTGATTCTTGAAAATGTAGTTTTGCAATATTTTCTTGACTTAGTCAGTGAAAGTAGATGCCCTTTCTCTGCATCAAATCACTATAGAATGAAGGGTTAGTGCTTTGCTTTAATTAATCTTACCATTTCCTTTATACAGGACTATGAATTACAAACTATGACCTACCGGGCTATGGTGGATTCACAACAAAAGTCTCCAGTGAAACGCCGGAGAATGCAGAGCTCGGCAGACCTCGTCATTCAAGAGGTGATACCCGTCCAGAGATGGGGAGGGTGTAAAAGAGAGAAGCAACACTTTAGCAATTTTACATTTATACATTTGTATTGTGGTAAAATGTCCATAATAGAAAATTCACCACTTTAGCCATTTTTAAGCATACAATTCAGTGGCGTTCAGTACATTCGTAATGTCGTACAACCTTGAACACAATCCATTTCCAGAACATTCCATCATCCCAAACAGATGCTCTCTACCTATAACAATGCATCTTATTAAGGGTTTTAAAAAACCTTTGAAAATCTTCATTCAAGATGAATGAATTGCAGAGAATAATAAATGTGTATCGTGATCAAATTTAGAAGAGGATTGCCATCACTGTGGTTTGCACAGCAGTAATCTCGTTCCTACTCGGTGATCATTGCTGGGGAGTCATGAACTTCCCTGTCCCATAGACTAGTTAATATTTTAATTATTACTCAGTGTTCATTCAGCTCATTTAGGGCAACTGGAGATCCTGTTTTTATTTTTATTTTTCCTTACTTGCAGTTCATGGACCTGAGGACCCGATATACGGCTCTGGTCACCCTCATGACACAATATATTAAATTTGCTGGGGACTCATTGAAGCGTCTGGAGGAGGAGGAGGTAACCATTAACCATGGGCAGGTTACTGAAAAGGAGCCACGAGACGGTTTCATGATAAACTCACGTGGTTGAGAGCTGATGTATAAGTGATTAATTATAAAATTACAGTGAAAAACAGTAGAGGCGTAGGATTTTTTGGTTTGTGATTAAGATTCTCTCGAACTGAAAAACATTACCAAAAAAAAAGGAACAACCTTTTTGGAAAAAAAATTTTTTTATTTTTACTCTAGGGCTCTAGTATGAGAGCGTTAATGTCGTTAAGTGGTTCCATTTAAATTATGGAATGTTGGCAGTTTAGCAGAAAGTTTTTCAGTTTTCTCACAGTTGAGAAGTATTGTTCTTTGAAGTATAGTTACTACTGTTATGATATCTGCAGAAATATTACATAAACACATTTGTTTTATGCATTTTAAATTAATTTACATCTTCAAGGATTTAAAACATGAAAGTCATTAAGTTAGAAGTAGCAGGTGTTTATACAAAATGGTAGTACTTTTTAAGAATTGTGGGGGGGGTTATTTTGTTTTTGTTTTTAGCTTTGCCAAAAAGATATGGTGTATATTAAAAAGACTAAGTACCATTCTAATTTGGAGAACTTCAGTGCCTTTGATTATGCATTTAAAATATATTCAGAAACAGAAAGAATAAGGAGTTATTTATGGAAATCTATTTTCATAAAAGGCTATTGTATCTAATTTTGAAAGTATGCTCTGCTCTATTATCTTAATATGCTTTCTGTTCCTAACCTCAGAACAGACAAAAATAGTAAACCAAATGCTGTAGTAAGTAAATTGTGGGGCATTAGTCATTTAAATTAGACCGTTGTTGAAATTCTGTAGGTGACTGTACTTAGTATAACTCCATTCATATAATGAGAGAACCAAAATGGTAGTAAATGTCTAATAGATGTTGCTTTCTTAGTTTCTAAAATTATGACCGCTTTTGTAAACTACTTTTGTCTGTTCACAGTTAATAGTTTTCGGCAACTAAATCACTAACATGGCTACTTGCAAGTCTTTATAACTAACTTCCTTTGGGTTTAGAAAGGAGAACCAGAATATTTTCACATTCAAATAATTGGCATACACTTCTCATCTATGAAGGAAAGTCCATATTTTTTTTACATTCTTAATTTTTAAGAGCTATGATTCCATTTTAAGTGGTATACAGATCTTTTAAATTGTGTATTTTGTAGTTAAATGTAATATAAATAATTTAAGCCCTTCCCTTTCTTACAATGTATGTCTGCACATATATGAGCCAATTTGCTCAATGTATCTGATGAAGTAGAATAGTAGAAGTTGATAGAACCAAAAGATATTTCAAAAAGCCTGAAATATATCCAAAATTATGCTTGTCATCCTTTGAAATATAAAAGATTATGTTGAATTTAAAGTCAAAACAATGCAGCTTATGGAAGACCATGCAAAGATTATTATAATTTAAAGCAGATTTTAAAATTCCTTGTTAAAAATTCACCACTTAAGGATATTAATAATGGAATATCTTACAAAAGATACATAGCTCAGTTTTCAGATTCCAAAGAGTAGTGTTTCTGAAACTGGGTCTATCTATACTCACATGAGAGATCTTGGTCAGAGAGCAGAATTTTCCATGGTAAATATGAAATCAAAGAGGGATTCAAGTTAATTTCAAAGATAATACCAAATTAGTTACAGAAATATTAGTAGAGTGTCTGTAATAGATAGGTGGATAAAGATATTTCTCCAGTCTTTGTTGATCGCAAAATATATTAAATGTTAGTTGCTGAGATTAAAGGACAACATGTCTCCTTGGGGAACATTTAGATAAAACTTGAAGTTATTTTTATTTGAATAAGTTTGAGATATACAAGAAAGCAAATCAGCTATAGGACTAAATTGTTTCTAGTAATTTTTCTAATATTTGCTAAAAACTTCAGAGTTATCCAGGCAACATGAGATTATTATCAGTCACTAAAATGACTCCAAAACACTGAGAGTTTAACAACAGACATTTTTTTCTGAGAGAATTTTCATTTTTTTAAACCTTAGAACATGACCAAGAAAAAAAGGGAGGGACTCACAACCTCTGAGCAACAGCTAAGTTTTAAACAGAGTTTGATGAGGAATTGAGAAAGACCCTTTTAGAAATCATCTGCTGAAAACATGTTGAACACCTAATGTGTAAGCAGATAAAATGCTTCAGTATCACTGAGAGTTGACCCTGATAAGAAAATAAAGAAAATAGAACACTAAATATTGCAGACTGTGATGAGATTTTTTTTCATATGAATTCTTATTAAAAATCATATTTAGGTTAGCAAAGGAAACATCTAAAATTCTCATCAAGATTATTGGGGATCAAGAAATGAGAGGAAGAAAAATAAGATGCATGGTCTATAATACAAACTAAATTCTTGAGATTTACCAGGGCTTTTCAATGAAAATAAAATCTGCTATTTAGAATAATTTCCCTCCTTTTGTTTAAATTATTTCTAAATATGATGATTTTGAGCTGATGATATGACACTAATAACCTTATGGTATTAATAAAGAGAAATTAAATTGTGATTATAAACTAGCCCTGATCATGTTCTGTAGTCAAGTGTATTTCTCCCAGCTGAGATTGATTCTGTAATCAGTAGAGTAAACAGATTTTCTTAATTGGATCTGAATCCCTAAGTACACTTTTACAAGCATTTATATTTAACAAATATCTTTATGTTTATGGAGTATCTGAAGGTTCTTGTCAAAGTGGATTCATATGAGCCATGTCATTAAGGACAACAACAAAATCAGTGAGTATATGAAGCACATCTTTTCTAAAGCCACCAGGGACTATAGGTGCCTTTGCATTAGCAATTCTGACTATTTTAAGTATCATAGTAGGGCAAATATAAATTAGTGAGGCATTTGATTGTAGAAATTACAGATTTTTATATAATTTTCCTCCTTCCTTATGTTAAGTATTATTTCCTCAATTGGCTCTCTGTTCCAAAGTTCTGTATCTTGCTTCTTTCACCATTAAGACAGGAGAATGTAAATATCATTTCAAATTTCCATTGGGCTAGAAAATGAAAACTAAATTCTCTAATGTCATTCAGTTCCTATACATTGTATGTTCTTCTCAGCCCACAGGACTGAGTTGTGTGTGAGAGCAGAAAGAGGACTGTTGTGAGAATTTTGGTTCCTACTTTGTCACTTGCCTATTGTGTGAGTTTTCAAAATTATTTAACCTCCCTAGACCTCAGTGTCCTCATCTGGGGTGAGGGTCATACTGTAAGCTTCCTTCTTGCTGTAAAATTCTGAGCTAGCTAATTTTAAAAGCAGAATTATTCCTAAGAGACCAAAAAAAAAAAAAAAGAAAGAAAAGATTCCTTGATTTAGAAAACCTGACACGCAGGGTTTTTTGTCTTCTCTGACTATTGACTTTCTGAAGCTTCTTCTCTGCAGATGGTGGTGGGGTTGGTGGTGGGGTTTGTGCTACCTTTGGTTTCACTTCAAAAAAAAAAAAAAAGAAAGAAAAGATTCCTTGATTTAGAAAACCTGACACGCAGGGTTTTTTGTCTTCTCTGACTATTGACTTTCTGAAGCTTCTTCTCTGCAGATGGTGGTGGGGTTGGTGGTGGGGTTTGTGCTACCTTTGGTTTCACTGGTCTGTGTAAGTCCTTTCATGAGCATGGCTTCAGATTCTTAAAGACAGATTGGAGTCGAATGGGTTTGACCCTTCTGAACGTCTCTCATAGATGAAAAGGTGTCAGGAGGCTTCTGAGCACGGGGTGTATTCAGATCTGCTCCAGCGGCAGGAGGCGACGATGCTGGAGAATCGCAAACTCACGGAGAAGATAACAGAGCTGGAGAGGATGCTGGCTGAGCTTGAGAAGCAGAAGTCCCGGGTTGAGGAGGAGCTTCCAAAGGTCAGGGAGGCAGCGGAGAACGAGCTGAGGAAGCAGCAGAGGGATGCAGCGGACATCACCCTGCAGAAGATGCGGGCGGAGGGCGAGGCCCAGAGATACCGCCGGGAGCTGGAGGCCGTTGAGGGGGAGAAGGAGGCGGCGCAGCGCGAGCTGGAGCGCGTGCGGATGCTCACGGCCGAGGCCGAGGCCCAGAGGGAGGCCGTGCAGAGGAACCTGCGTGGCTTCCGGAAACAGCTGGAGGAGCACACTGCCACCAGGAGGGCCCTGGAGAACCATCTGAAGAGGAAAGACTCCAGCCTCCACGAGGTGGAGCAACAGAAAGATAAGCTGATGGAGGAACTAAGGAGAAAGAAGGACCACGAAGAGGAGCTCCTGAAGCTGGTCGAGCAGATGGAGAAAGACCTCACGTTCCAGAAACAGGTGGCAGAGAAACAGCTGAAGGAAAAGCAGAAAATTGAATCGGAAGCCAGAAGAAAAATAATCGAGATGCAGTGTTCGTTCAAAGAAAACCCACTGCCAGCTTGTACGAGCACCCAGGCTGAGGAACTGAAGCAGCAGGTGGATGAGCGGACAGTGGCCGATAGAAAGGCTGAGAAGGACATGAGGGAGCTGAAGTATGAACTCAGTGCCCTGCAGCTCAAGAAAACTTCATCGGAGGAGAAGGCTCGCTTGCTTAAAGAAAAACTGGGTGAAACCAGCAATGCACTGAGATGCCTCAAGCTGGAGTTGGAAAGGAAGGACCAGGCGGAGGAGGGGTTCTCTCGGCAGCTCCGGGAGCTGGACAGGCAGCTGAGCCAGACCACAGGGAAGGCAGAAGAGGTCAGGCAGGAGGCCAATGACCTTAAGAGGATAAAGCACAACTATGAGCTAGAACTGGAATCTCTGCAGGAGGAGAAAGGGAAGCTGCAGAGGGAGGTGGACCGGATCACCAGGACACAGGCCGTCACCAAGAGGAGCATCCAGCATTTAAATTCACAAGTTACTTCTTTGCAGGATGACAAGGACTTCTCTGGCGAAAGAGCACGATCCTGCCAGAGAAAGTCCGATCACCTGAAAGAACAATTTGAGAAAAGCCACGTGCAGTTGCTTCAAAATATTCAAGCCGAAAAGGAGAATAATGAGAAAATCCAAAAGCTTAAGGAGGAATTGGAGAGAAGTAATGACTGTGCAGACACACTAAAGCACAAAGTGGATGAGCTCACCAGGCAGAATAACGAAACCAAGTTAATGATGGAGAGAATTCAGGCAGAATCGGCAAATGTGGTCTTAGAGAAACAAGCCATCCAGCAAAGATGTGAAGCACTGAAAATCCAGGCGGATGGTTTTAAAGACCAGCTTTGTGCCACAAACAAACACTTGCACAAACAGACGAAAACGGAACAGGATTTCCAGAGGAGGATCAAATGCCTGGAAGAAGACCTGGCCCAAAGTCAACATTTAGTAAGTGAATTTAAGCAGAAGTGCGACCAGCAGGACCTCATCATCCAGAACACGGAGGAGGAGGTGCAAAGTCTGAGTGCTGAGCTAAGTGCATCCAAAGAGGAGAAACGCCTTGGGGAGCAGGCAGTGCAGATGCAGTGGGCACAGGTGCAGGACCTGAACGACAGATTGAAAAAGGTGCAAGACGAACTGCACTTAAAGATCCTAGAGGAGCAGGTGACCCACAGGAAGATGGTTCTGTTTCAGGAGGAATCTGAGAAATTCAAACGTTCTGCAGAGGAGTTTCGGAAAAAGATGGAAAAACTGATGGACTCCAAAGTTATCACGGAACATGATATTTCGGGCATCCAGCTTGACTTTGTGTCTCTCCAGCGGGAAAAGTTCAAGGCGCAAGAGAACGCAAGGCTCTGTGAAACAAATATCCGAGAACTTGAGAGGCAGCTCCAGCAATATCGTGAGCAGATGCACCGAGGGCAGAATGGGGAGGCACATCACTACCAGAAATGTCGGAAGCTCACAGATGAGCTGGTCGCCCAGAAACGGGAGGTGGAAAACCTGAAGCAAAAGATGGATCAGCAGATAAAAGAACAGGAGCATCAGTTAGTGGTGCTCCAGTGTGAAATCCAGAAAAAGAACCCAGCCTTCAAGCCACATCTTGAGATGGCAGTGAAGGAGTATCAGCGCCCAGGGGACTTCTCCTCCTCTCCCTCCATGGCCAGGTCCCCTCTACAGAGGTGGACTCAGGAACCACAGCTTTCGGAGGAAGGATGGCAACATCGGGGTGCTGAACAGATGCAGAAGGAGGGCCAGGGCGGGCCGTCAGGGGCTCCGGTTGAGAAAGAGAAAAGTCAGCAGTGTTACTCTGAATACTTTTCTCAAACAAGCACCGAATTACAGATAACTTTTGATGAGATGAACCCTGTTGCAAGACCGTCAGAAATCGAGAAGCTAAGAAATCAAGGTCTGTACCATTCCAGACACGCTGTCAGGTGTCAAGATGACAAGTGTGAAATAGACCTGGTGACGCTTCTGGCACCCTTAGAGGTATACCCTGGATTCTGGAACCTTGTCAGCTACCCTCTGTCAGGTTTCCGCTCTTGTTTCCTTTCTCTGCTAGGCTACATTTTTTAACCGTGTTGAATGTGAGTGGCTCTTTGTAGTCTGACAGAAAATCATGCTATCATTTTCTAGTGATTTACTTGAATCTTTACTACAAACTACAGTCTTCAATTTTTAAATGTTTGAGATGAAAAACACAGAGGTCATGGCTATCCTGTCATATCTGTGGGACTCTATTCCGAAAAATTTGACCCTAAAAAAAAAAAACTAGAAAAACCAAGCAGTTAACTTTAATTTCTAACAAGTTTTGTGGACAGATTTTACCTCCTGTCTTTTTTAGACATAGCATTTTAATACCTTAATTGTCATCTAAAGTTTAAACTTCAGACTGTCAAAATAATATTTCTTGTTCCTGAACCCTCTTGGGCTTGAAAGTGTTTTTCTCTTATCTCATCTTTGTTATTCTAGGAATTATATTTGGATTAAGAGTGGGTAACATGACAATGTTCTTTAGATGACTTTTAACGTCTTATAAATTCCCGTTACAGATAGCTAAGAACAAGCAGTATGCCATGCACACAGAAGTCACGGCATTAAAGCAAGAAAAGAGCCCAGTCCCCAGTGCTGATGAATGGCTGCTTGAAGGGTGCAGGGCACTGGGTGGACTCAAAAGAGATTTTCTTAAGAAGGGCTCAGAACCAGAGACCTTTCAGAACTTTGGTGGTGATCACGCATGCTCGGTCAGGGATGATGAGTTTCAGTTCCAAGGGCTCCGGCACACTGTGACGGCCAGGCAGTTGGTCGAAGCTAAGCTTCTGGACATGAAAACAGTTGAGCAGCTGCGACTTGGCCTTAAGACCGTTGAAGAAGTCCAGAAAACTCTGAGCAAGTTTTTGACAAAAGCCACCTCCATTGCAGGGCTTTACCTAGAATCCACAACAGAAAAGATTTCATTTTCCTCAGCTGCCAAGAAAATCATCATCGATAAGATGATGACTTTAGCATTTTTAGAAGCTCAGGCGGCCACGGGTTTCATAATTGACCCCCTTTCAGGGAAGACCTATTCTGTTGAGGATGCAATCCTTAAAGGTGTGGTTGACCCTGAATTCAAAATCAGGCTCCTTGAGGCAGAGAAGGCGGCCCTGGGGTATCCATGTTCTTCTAAGACACTGTCAGTGTTCCAAGCCATGGAAAATAGAATGCTTGACAGGCAAAGGGGCAAACATATATTGGAGGTGCAGATTGCCAGTGGGGGCGTCATCGACCCCGTGAGGGGCATTCGGGTTCCTCCAGAAGTTGCCCTGCAGCAGGGGCTGCTAAATAATGCCATCCTGCAGTTTTTACATGAGCCATCCAGCAACACCAGAGCCTTTCCCAATCCCAATAACAAGCGAACCCTGTATTACTCAGAGTTACTGCGCATGTGTGTCTTTGACGTAGACGGGCAGTGCTTTCTGTTTCCATTTGGGGAGAGGAACATTTCCAATCTCAATGTAGCGAAAACTCACAGGATTGCTGTCGTCAACACTAAGACAGGAGCAGAACTGACTGCCTACGAGGCTTTCCAGAGAAACCTGATTGAGAAAAGTACCTACCTTGAGCTGTCGGGGCAGCAGTATCAATGGAAGGAAGCCACGTTTTTTGAGTCCTATGGGCGTCCCTGTCGTATACTGACCGATACTAAGACAGGATTACAGTTCAGTATCAGCGAGGCCATAGAGCAGGGAACCATTGACAAAGCCTCCATCAAAAAGTATCAGGAAGGCTTCCTCACACTCACAGAACTCGCTGATTCCTTGCTGAGCAGGTTAGTCCCCAAGAAGGACTCACGCAGTCCAGTGGCAGGGTACTGGCTGACTTCCAGTGGGGAAAGGATCTCTGTGCTAAAGGCCACACGTCGGAATCTGGTTGATCGGATCACCGCCCTCCGATGCCTTGAAGCCCAAGTCAGTACCGGGGGCATCATTGACCCTCTGACCGGCAAGAGGTACCGGGTGGCCGAGGCCTTGCACAGAGGCCTGGTGGACGAGGGGTTTGCACAGCAGCTACGGCAGTGTGAGATAGTCGTCACGGGGATAAGTCACCCTATCAGTAACAAAGTGATGTCAGTGGTGGAAGCTGTGAGTGCAAATATCATAAGTAAGGACATGGGAATCCGCTGTCTGGAATTTCAGTACTTGACAGGGGGGCTGATTGAGCCCCAGACCCAGGCCCGCTTGTCGATTGAAGAAGCCCTCCAAGTAGGGATTATAGATGTCTTCATTGCTACAAAGCTCAAAGATCAAAAGTCCTATGTCAGAAACATCCTCTGTCCTCAAACAAAAAGAAAGTTGACATATAAAGAAGCCTTAGAAAAAGCTGATTTTGATTTCCACACAGGACTTAAACTCCTAGAAGTATCTGAGCCCTTGATGACAGGGATTTCCAGCCTCTACTATTCTTCACAATAGGACCTGTTTATAGAACCAGAGTCAGGGTGATGCTGTCTAGTTCATCTGCTTTGTCCACAGCTTGATGGTATGAGATCCACGGCCTAGTAATTGTGTGACATGCTTGAAGCACTGTTAATTTCTTGAGGGCTGGAAACACCTGACTGCTCAGAAGAGAATACTTCTAATTTAAAAAAATTTTTTTATTTTTTTAGATAAAGTTTTATTGGAATACAGACACGTTGTTGTGTACATATTGTCTTTGGGTACAAGGACGGAGTTGAGTAGTTCTAACAGTAACCATATGGCTCACAAAGCCAAAAATATTTGCTCTCTGGTCCTTTCCAGAATAAAGTTTGCTGTCTCCTGATCTGGAAGAATTTGCATCACTCCTTTAGACTAAACGTCAGGAGGCTTGGATTTTAGACTCCATTCTGCCCGAGAGAGAATACTTTTAAAATGGAAAATAACAAAAGATTTACTCCTCTTCATAATGGTTCCATTTAGCTTTGAGATTCGTTTTTTGACTCCTACCCAAACTAAATAAAAGTATTTTACCTGGAATATGGGATAAGCTTGAGGATCTCCCATGAGTTTACAGCATCCTTTCTTCAGAACTCTGCATCACTGCCTGGATCCAACCTGGTGTCAGGGTTCCCATTTATTAAATGATTCATTACACTCACTGAAAGAGCACTTAAAAAAGAACCGTGGAATCGCAGAGGAAAATGTAAACTTGTTCTCACATCCGTGAGGCTGTAGTGTTTCAGATTGTCTTGAAAAATGAACATTTTTAGTTTTCCTGTATGTCATAATCTTCTTTACATATTATATTTTACCACCATCTCCCATTTCTAGTTATGACTTTAATTAAAAGCAGCATTATGAATGGGTTATGTGTTGGAGGAGAGGGAAGGTTTTTCTTCGTTCTGTGTATTTTTTGTTTTGTGTAGACTTTATTCTTTCAGCTTTCCATTGTCTGTTACTTTTCTGTCACGACAGTTATGATTGTAATGCTAATGCAAAGGCAGCAATTCAGATTTCTTTTAGTGCTTCATGAATAAAGTTGAGTTTTTAAATGTGTCATATTAATAGACTAGCTAGGATGTTAGGCTGATCATTCAAGACTATTTCTCACAGCTTGCTTTGCTACCATAAACATTTTGGAAGTACATCTGCTACGTGACGTGTTGAATATGGTAAAAAATGAATAAAATATCTCGATAACCTGTGTGTGATGAAAAAATATTTTTAAATCCTTGTTTTCTGCGGAGAGATCACTTTAATGGCTCAGTAATTTACTGGAATATATCTTTTTTTTTTTTTTAACCACTCACACCTGTCAGAAGTCACTGGAAGAAGAAAAGAAAGAGCATGTTGAAAAAGCCAGAGAATTACAAAAATGGGTATCAAATATCAGCAAGACATTGAAAGACGGAGAGAAGGCTGAAAAGTCTTCCTTCTTTAAGCAAAAGGTACTCACCGAGGTCCTGGTTTAATAATAATGATAATATCAATAATTACAGTGGGGAGAATTTACTGAGTTGATACAGTCCACCTAAAAAAAAAACCCTTTAATTCTTTAGTTTCCCCCATTTCTATATGCAGTTATAATGAGGATCAGAGACGTTAAGTAACTTGCCCAAGGAATCACAGTATGTGGCAGAAGAAGCTGTCTCTGCTTCCAAAACCTGGACTTCATCAGTATTAGTCTCACTGTTAGTCAACCAATATGTGGGACTGCTTTTCCTCACAGTGAGATCTGCTTCCTGATCGTTTTGATGAGCATTGCAGGAGAACAGAGTCACTCTGTTTGGTGCCCTGAGTACATTCATGCACTCTGTCATAAAGAGTTGCAAGCTCGTTCTTAGAATAGAAACAACAAGTTTCAAGAGCAACAAACTGCAGACCAAGATGTTAACATTTGAGGATCGCATTTAGTTGTGCTTTTCTGGGTCTTTTCTATTTCCGAAAGAAGTGTTCTCTCATCATCCACTGGAAATTCTAGATTCTTTCCCTTCCCTAAATGAAGTCTTTAGTTCTGTAGGCTGTGTTCTGAACCCCACTACTTGACATAAGTTGAGTGGCCGCGTTTCGTGAGATGTTACTGCTCTGAGGTGTCCTTTGGGCTGTTCCACCTGAAGCTCTTAGGGCACTGAGTTAAGCAGTTTTGCTGCTGCTACTGATAATGCTGGAATTGCTACTATATTTTAAAAAATAAATTTCCACTAAGTAAGCAGTATTTTTCTCGATTATGTTTCCTGCACTGCCCTGCTGCTCCTGCCTGACCTGTGGAAACTACAGAGGCAATCATTAGCTTTCCCTTCCAGCTCTGCATCAGTACACACTTGTCATCACTTGAAACAGACATTTTTGACATAATCCAATAACAGAAAGCTTCAACATCTTGTCTCATTTCGCCTATGGCATGAGGCAGATGAACCTTATTTGAGGTTCCCCCGGGAGAGGTTTATAGACCTGAGTATTTACTTGAATTCTCATTCAGTTGAAATAAAGCCAGCTTAGCTCATAGTCTAGCAAACTACATTTTATAGAGTGTGGGGGAAATAAGTTGGAAAGGAAAATTACATTTAGTGTTTTAAACCCAAAACCTTCAAAGCAATTTTATGCGAATATTTAGTTTAAAACATCTTCTTCATTTTCCCCCTGTCAAATAGGAAAAGAGCTAAAATAGGGACACAAACTTAGCAAGGATTTCTTGAGAGAACAAGTTTCTTTTCAGGAACGTGGTTTATAAACGCTTGGTATTTCCTCATTCTGTAGTTCTAAATTCTCCAGAATTTTACCGACCAGTGTTAGTGTTAGACCTAGCAGACATAAAAGTAGACAGATACCTTTGCAATGCAGATCATGGCCCCAGTTATAAATCTTGAATAGCACTCGATGGTCTCTCTGTTGAAGGATATTTAAGGTAATTTGATGTCAGTAATAAATGTGTCTTTCAAAAAATCAGTATTGCCTCATCATTACCTATAGCCATGAAAAATAGACTTTAGGCTGACTCTCAATAGAATACGTCTGGGGAAAATACACCTTTTCATTGTCCCATCATTTCATTTCTGCTCACTTAAAAGAAGGCATTTACTTTCTGCTATTAGGTCTTCAGAAATGATACAGAGAGGAATTAGGAGAAAGTAAACAGGTCAATTTTATTTCTCTGTCTGTCACAGGCGACTTTTGCAAGTGAAGTCCCAGTAATAGAAATTATTTAATCTTGACCTGCAAACCTAGAGAGGAATACTTCTAGAGAGGAATTTTTTTCCAGAGGAGCATTGTATCCAGGAGCTTGGGGGAAGGAAGGGAAGGTTTTTGTTCCATGTTCATGTATCTTTTTGAGGATGGCAATGTTCTTCCAGTGCTGAACGTTTGGCCACCTGGGGAATCATTAAGGCATTCTCTGTTCGTGGTTGGGCTGGGACAAATGCAAGAACCATATCATGCAGTATTATTATTTCCTCGTGGAAATGATGGCCTTAGGGTTAGAGGGAGGGACTTTCCTTCATCGTGCATTCTCAAAAGCAGTCTTCTTATCCAGGCCTGTGAACCAGTAATAAGTGATGGGTATTTACTCAGATCACCTGAAAATATTCCCATCGTGTGGGTCTTGATGAAAACTTGGAGTTTTTTTAAATGACTGTTGTGTCATCTTTGTGAAGGAAGAGCTTGAGTGTGTTTTCTTTACCTCGCAGATTTCCAGTGAGGAAATATCAGTCAAGAAGGAACAATTATCCGAAGCACTGCAAACTATGCAGCTCTTCCTGGCTAAACACGGAGACAAGTATGTTGGTTTTCATTAGGTCTTTTATTTGAAGTAGGGGAGTGGTCTTCAAAACTCTTAGCAAAGTAGAGGATGGTCAATTGCAATGTAGAGTTTAAAAATGGGACTCAATCACAAATTTACTTAGTAATATAATAACCTAAGACTATAAACTTGGCTATTTAATTGTCGCTTTTCATCACTCTTGGTCTTTACCAAAACCCTGAAATGTACTTATTACCCCCATATATTGCTGATGAGGAAACAGGCTCAGAGAGTTTAGGATCTGTAGCTAGTGAGTAAAGATGCCAAGCCAAGTCTTGATTCTGAGTAGTACTTACTCTCCAAGACCTACCTTTTGGAAAATGTGTGTAAATACGTTCTTCATTTTCTTAGCTGAGAACTGTGGCAACTTAATTTCTTGTGGTTTGGTCCTACTTTTTGCAACAAGGCACTTCATATATTTCAGCTAATGCCTCAGACAGGGAAGGAGTCTACCCTTTTCTTAAATATTGTTTGTCTGTCATCTTTAGAATTACTCTAGAATGATTTTATATTGTACCTTAGGTTAAATTTATAAGGAAATTGGGTTAATTTCCTTATAAATTTCCTCTTTATTCATCCTTCTGCTTGAACAAGTTTCATCTTGAGTCATGGTACCTTACTTGTCCCTTTTCCATGTTGGAACTAACAATGGGATCTTTCCCTCTGTCAGACAACAGCAGTTGTTATTTTAGAAATTTGTATATGCTAGAGAGGTGCTGATATATTAGTTTACACTGTTTTCCTTTAGTCCTTTTCCAGGCAAGAGAAGGATTCCTGGATGTTTTTAGGGTCATAAGGGCCATCCTTAATTTTCATATACAACCATTCTAAGACCTGAGTAATCTGTATATGAGATTATATTTTATGACCCTATGCTAATTTAGGAAAGTATTCTTTGCAAAATCATCGAGGCTAGTGTGTCATCTTTATCACTTGAAGACTTATATTCGTCTTTTCGTACTTCCTGGTTATTTTAGAATGACAGACGAAGAAAGAAATGAATTGGAAAAACAAGTGAAAACTCTCCAAGAAAGTTATAATTTATTCTTTAGTGAATCTCTGAAACAACTACAACAATCACAAACCTTAGGAGATATAAAGGTAGAGGAGAAGGTAATGTTATTTATTTAGAACATGAGGCTGTTTTAAGACTTTTAGTTTAACTGCATGATTGTAGAAATATATGTCAATGACAAAGAAATCACCTTGAGTTGTGTACATGGAAGAAACATGGCTGGGGTTTATTTAAGTACTAGGAGATTTCAGTGTTGTTCATTAAATGCAGTCTTACACTTGCTGTCATCAATTTCTGTGACATCTTAATCTCTGCCTTGCATGGTAAAAGGAAAGAATCATTCATTTTTCTAACTCTTCTCTGTCAAAGCCATTCCTCTACTGTTATATAGATATGATAGATATTCTACTATATAAATATGATGGTATAAAATAGTCCGTGAGTCACGTCTAAACGTGACATTGGAGCATTAGGGGATTTGTCTGATTTTCAGAGATATCCATGAGATTTCTTTGAGAAATACTGGACCATATGTTTTAGCGAGGATGCTCTAGCATCTTCTTAAAATATAACAGAAATAGCTTAAAGTTTGGCCTATCCTTAAACTTTTAAAACTTGACAACACATATTCAACACAAAATCCAGTATTCAAAAAGTTATCTTTATACTCAATTCCCTCACTCCCTGGAGTACTTTACATACTATTTGTCGTATTTTGAGGGTATGTAACGATTTTTCTGGCTCATGGGTTTTGGCTATCTGTGAAGAAGTCTGTATGCTGTAAACATCAATAGCATGGGGTTTGAAACTCTCTCTTGTGTCAGGAGACTAATCTCACCCGATTGCAGAGAGCATGGTTTGCCTTCTAGGTGTGTGTCCTGTTTCCTCACCCTCATCATTTCCTGTGTCCTCACTAACCTTCTTAATGTACACGATATGAAGTTTTCAGTTCACAGATGCATGTCGTTTTCAAAGCTTTATCACATCCTGTGCTCTCGAATAGATCACTGACATAGATCACTTGTGCATTTGAGCTGCTTAACACTCACAGCCTTGCCGCGTCTTGGTAAGTAGAGGATTTTTATGTCGAAGTGTCTTTTTTATAAGAAAATGCAAACTAAGTTTCATGACGCTCTGCCCACCCTCGTGTCATTGACTGAGACTTCATGCTTTCCTTTCAGCTGGATAAAGTCATCGCAGGCACCATTGATCAGGGCACGGGAGAAGTCCTTTCTGTCTTTCAGGCCGTGTTAAGAGGCCTCATTGATTATGACACGGGGATCCGATTGCTTGAGACCCAGCTCATGATTTCTGGGCTTGTTTCACCAGAATTAAGAACATGCTTTGACCTCAAAGATGCCCAAAATCATGGCCTTATTGATGAGCAAGTTCTTAGCCAACTCCGAGAACTCAGTGAAACGAAGGAGATTATTTCTGCTGTGTCGTCCACCACGGTTCCAGTGCTGGATGCTCTGGCTGAAGGTGTGATCTCAGAACCCATGGCCATCAGAGTTCTTGAGATCCTGCTTTCCACGGGCTCTCTTGTTATTCCGGCCACAGGAGAACAGCTGACACTGCAGAAGGCTTTCCAGCAGCACCTGGTTTCCTCTGCCTTATTTTCTAAAATCCTGGAACGGCAGAATCTGTGTAAAGATCTTATCGACCCCACCACCTCTGAGAAGGTGTCTTTAATAGATATAATGCAAAGAAGTATTTTACAGGAAAACACAGGGGTGCGGCTTCTGCCTGTGAGGCCACAAGAAGGAGGCAGGATAACGTTAAAATGTGGGAGAAACTTAAGCATTTTAAGGGCAGCTCATGAAGGCCTCATAGACCGTGAGACCATGTTCAGGTTACTGGGTGCGCAGCTGCTTTCAGGAGGTCTGATCCATTCCAAGTCTGGTCAGAGAATGACTGTAGAAGAAGCCGTGGCAGAGGGGGTGATGGACAGAGACACTGCCAACAGTATCCTCACCTACCAGGTGGAAACAGGCGGAATCATCCAATGCAACCCCGCCAAGCGTTTAACTGTCGATGAGGCAGTCCAATGTGATCTGATAACGTCCAGCAGTGCCCTTCTGGTCCTCGAGGCTCAGCGAGGCTACGTGGGCCTCATCTGGCCTCACTCTGGGGAGATATTCCCTACATCTTCTTCCCTGCAGCAGGAGTTGATTACCAATGAATTGGCGTCTAAGATCCTGAACGGCAGGCAGAAAATCGCTGCTCTTTACATTCCAGAAACATCTCAAGTCGTTGGTTTGGACGTTGCCATGCAACTCGGAATCATAGACAATCACACAGCATCGATTTTAAAAAGTATAACGCTGCCCGATAAAATGCCAGATTTGGGAGATTTCGAAGCTTGTGAAAATTCCAGAAGATGGCTCTCTTTTTGTAAATTCCAGCCATCCATGGTCCATGATTACAGGCAAGAAGAAGATGTTTTTGATGGAGAAGAGCCAGTGGTGACTCAGAGCTCAGAACAAACTAAAAAATTATTCCTGTCTTATTTGATGATAAATAGCTATATGGATGCAAACACAGGGCAGAGGCTTTTGCTGTACGATGGAGGCTTGGGTGACGCTGTTCAGATGCTCCTGGAAGGCTGTGGTACAGAAATTGATGAGAACACGCCTGTAAAAGAATGTCTTGATGTCATAAGACTCCCTGGTGTATTTCTGAATAATGCTGCAAGTAAAGAAACGAGTGAAAGTACAGCTACACCAGGTAGTTTTGATAAATGTCATTGCAGAGAACCTAAACGTAAAGGAACCTCTGAAAATGCCATGGATGAAGAGTTTCAGGAACTGGGAACTAACGTTACCAGGAGTGAATTTCGCCAGTCAGAAAACGTGGCAGATATACTGGCAACTGATTATAAAGTTAAGGATTCATCCAGCCTGTGTGTTCCTAGTTTGATACCACATTTAACAGAGCCTGGACTTGCTGAAGTTAGCCTGCTCAGACAAGACTCTGAAAACAGACTTGAAAATGGTGAAAATCAAAGCCAAATAGAAACAAAGGAACATGCAGATGAATGTAGTCATTCTAAAAACCTTCAAAACTTTGCAAGTGATTTGATAAGTCCTATAGTAAAATCAAAAACTAGTAGAATCTGTGATTTGAATGAAACGGTGAATGAAGATAATATTAGCAGGGATTCAAGTCTCTTGGACTATTCCCCCAGGCTGAGTGCCTTGTTAAGTCATGATAAACTGAGGACCAGTCAGGGAAGTTTTCATGATGTACACACTGCAGAGAACAGTGGAAATAAACGTGAAGCCTTTACATTGCCATTCAGTGACCAAACCATGTTATCGGGTCAAAGAATAAGAGAAAAATTTCAAGACCAGTTTCTGGGAATTGCAGCTATCAACATCAGTTTACAGGGAGAAAACACTGTACAAAAATCTTTCAGTATTGGTTATAGTAACCCTCAGGTACAAGATCAGAATGATGAAAAAATGCTTGCTGCTTCTCATCAGGAACCCGAAGACGAGCAAAGTGAGTCCACGGTGGAAGGGTCCTCCTGTGCCCTGCCCCTGAGGGGTGGTAGTCATCACATCAACATGGCTCACATTCATACCCCATCATCTGAAGGGGCTGTCAGCGCCAGTGCTGGTGACTATGAAACATCACTGCTGGGTGATCAGCAGAGCGACACAGAAACAGATACAGACAGCGATGCTGACTTTTATGACACGCCCTTGTTTGAAGATGATGACCATGATTCCCTGCCTCTGGAAGGTGATGACCATGGTTGTCTGCAGCCCAAGGACTATGACACGCTGCCAGAGGAAGATGACTGGGCCGCTCCTTCTGGAGAGGCGTTTTATGATGTTTCTAAAGAGGATGAACATTCTTTGGGGACCCAAGGGGGACTGGTTGATAGCTTAGGTGTGAGGGGAGAAGCACAGTCTCTGCAGGATTTTCTCATAGTTGCTGAGAAAGCAGAATTCGATTCTGGTGAAAGAATCCACTTAAATTCACTTGCCTCCTATGAGGTGAATGGACGGTTGATGGAAATCGTATCAGAACGGGACAGCACAGATGACCTTGAAGGTGATGAGTCTAACTCATTGACTGACCATGAAATTGTAGGAAGAAAAGAGAGCTTCAGGACTCCATTAAATTCTGAGGGTGCTGGCTGTTGGAGAGGGAGAGGAGAGTATGTAACTGGGCAAGAATTTAAATCTGATCCCGATCGTTTAGATTCTGTGCAAAATGAAGAAAGTTATGGGGACTCTGAGTGTGACAGTAATGATCAGGACGACGATGATGACGATGGTGGTGGTGATGCCAAAGAAGAAGGAGCAGGAGGTGAGGATGGAAAGCCCGTGTGCCAGGACGAGGCTGAGGGTGTGGATGTCCCCGTGTGTGTCACCACTGCACCCAAACCGGGAAACAGCCATGCAAGCCAAAGTAGCAATAAAACGATTCTCCCGGATCAAAAGCACCATCATAGTTCTTTGGAAAAACAGCAAAGTGTAAATGTTTTGCAGCCAGAATCAAGTAGTAAAAGTAGCTTGGTTCCTGAAAGAAGTAACCTTCCAGAATATGCAACTGAGGTTGTTCGAAAAAGCAAAGATCTGTTGAATCATGAGATGGTCCTTAAGGATAAATTGCTGTCTGTCATGAAAGACACGGAATTGGAAAACGCTTTAAGCCCTGTTGGTGTTTTACATAATACTAGTGTCGGTTCAACTTCTGAGCTAGCGGGTGATCTAAAGAACACAGGGGTTAAGTTGATTCGAGGGCCAGAATCTATGGACTCTGTGAAAGGTGGAAATCCATATTATGAGAATGTGACACTTCAGGGTGACTCATCTTCTGATAAAGACATTTGTTCTGAGCCCAGTTTAATAGTAAAACCTGCGGAGGAAAGCCATTTGTCATCCAGAGTCTCTGTAACTGACCAAGATCCTCAAGGCAATGGAAAAGATCTAATTAAAAGGAGAGCTGACAAAAACAATATACTAATAGAAGATGAAACATTGGTTCATAAAATGTGTGCAGGTAAAGGAGAAGTGCTTATAGAAGGTCCTGTAGAAGATAATAAATGTCTTCGACTTTTGCCCAGTAAAAGTACAAGGGAGAGTCTGGATTTAGTTAATAGTCTGTTTCCGTTCCCACACATCACACACAGTGAAGGACATAATCAGGAAGGAAGCCTTAAAAAAGCAACAGTAGCCCTTAAAGATGAACCAAAGAATCTGCCAACAATAGTTAGCAAAAGTCCCGTTCAATTTGAGAATCATGAAGAAATATTCGATTCCTCAGTTTCCCAAGTGATCACTGATGACATGACTTCAGACATGACCTTGTCTGAAAGGAATACAAGGATTGAGAAGGATTCAACCACCGATGGACCTGAAAAAGAGCTTGATCTGTTTACTTATTTAAAACACTGTGCTAAAAATGTGAAAGCAAAAGACATACTGAAACCAGATGAAGATACCCCAAGCTGTATTCTAGTAGCTTCCCCTCCCAGGAATGAGCACGTGCAATTAGGAGTTAATAATGTAAAAGAAAAGGCAGCTCTTGCCCAAGAAGACTTACCTCCAAAGGAGATGGTCCAACAGAAGGATCTTCCTACTAAAGAAAGTGTCTCAGAAGGAGGATCAGCAGTTCCTGAGTTCACACCAGAAGGAGATGAAAGCACATCTTCAGTCTTCCCTCTTACAGATGCAGAGGGCTTTGGGAAACATACGGATTTTGTGCAGTCAGAACTCTGTGCAGATGGAATAAGAAATAACTCCAGTAACACGTTAAACACTGACTGCTCATCCTTAGAAATTAACAGTGAGAAAGGAGTAATTGAGCAACAGGCGCGAAAAGAACCAGCCTCATCTCCAGGAGTCCAGGAAAACGAGGTTCAGATTCCTGAGTTATCTCAGGTCTCCATTGAAGATGTCAAGGACATCTTAAAAGGTAGATTGAAAGAAGGTCATATGAATCCTCAAGAGCTTGGAGAACCTTCAGCCTGTGCAGATACTAACATTGCAATTCAAAACTTAATTAAAAGAGTTAGCTCATCATCATTGGTAAGTGAAGCATCTGGTGTGTCTGGCAACTCTAAAACCAGTGACTATGGTATTTCCCCCATGAATAACTCGCCAGAACTAAAAGCAGAGGGCAGAGAGGATCCGCTCTGTACTGCAAACCTCAAGTCTGAGCTGCTTCTCGATATACTTAAGCAAAATCAGGATAGCCAGAAAATTTCGGGAGCATTTGAATTGATGAAAGAATTAACTCAGATGGAGTGTGATCTAGAGAAAAGAGGTAGGACATCTGAAGTTCTTCCTCTGCAACTTGAAAATGTTTTCTGCAAGCTGCTTGCTGATGGATATTCAGAGAAAGGAGGACAGGGTGGAGAATTGAATCAAAAATCATCTACAGCTTCTGAGATGATGGATGAAAAGCCACACATTCTTGGTGATCATAACAGCAAGAGAGAAAAACCCCATTCCCTTAATTTACAAAATATGAAAGAAAATGGACCAGAAAACTCTCCTGTCTGTGCATCAGCATTGCCAAGAGGCGGGAGGCTGGAGGAGCTATGCGCTGAATCCCCAAACCGTTTGGAATGTATTTCAGGGTCAAAAGACATGGCTTCTGGAGACAGCTTGATGGAACAAGTAAGTAGACTTTACATTTTATAAGGAAGTAGCTTGCATTTGGGAATAATCCCATACATTTTATTTGCTTGAAAATCTGCATAAAGCCTATTGAATTAACATGTCCACATTTGTGTTTAGTTTTCCAATGAGCTACAGCAGTGTTTACAGCACAGATCAAAGATGTGCGAGTATTTGGCTTTGCTTCAAGATATGAGGCCTCCCTTAGGTAACCAGGAGTCTCTGGATAACAATCTAGAAGCTTTGAAGAACCAACTTAAACAGCTAGAGGTGAGAATTGTCTGCTGCCAGTTATGGAGGGTAGTCAGCTGATATTAATTTGGAAAATTAAAAAGAGCATTTTTATATTTTGAATATTAGTTATATTTGTGTTTCTCACTAGGTATATCTGGGATGTGTATTTTTTGCAGACATTTGAATTGGGATTGGCTCCAATTGGTGTGATTTTAAGAAAAGACATGACGCTGGCAGAAGAGTTTTTAAAGTCTCTGCCAGGTGACTTCCCCAGGGGACAGCTCGAGGACCTGAGTGTAAGCCTCCAGAGTCTGCAGACGGCCTTCTCCTCCCTCCATGCCTTGTCTTCGGAAAGAATGAACCACATCATGCTGGCTATTGACTCCGAGATGGTAGGTACCAGACCGTCTCACGTTGAGTCAGAACTAGTGTTTGGGAGAAAACTGAGGGTTTGAAAATTTAGTCATAAGATGATAAACTATTAAGCTCTTAACACAGGATCATTATTTGTAGGAATTTGAAATTTGGGGACAGACAGAAATGAACATGCAATTTTATTTTCTAGTCTAAACTAGCAGTTTCCCATGAAGAATTTCTGCACAAACTTCAGTTGTTCTCGCATTGGATATCAGAGATGAGCACATCTGTGAAGGATGTGGAGGTCATGATGGTTCAAGATACTGGACACGTAAAGCAAAGCTTGGAGTTTCTCAAGGCAAGTGTCAAAGTCAATAAGACCAAGTACATCAGAAAACCTGTGGATTGAATGTAACAAAGGTTTAGAAAAAATGTGACTTTGCTGAAGCTATAAAGGATTATTTCCTTTTTCGCTAAGAGGTGTTTGTTCACAGTTGACTCAGCTATAAAATAATCACAACCTTACAGATGTCATTCTGATGAGGTCCCTGCAGACTTTATAAAACTCTTACTACCACTGCATGTTGAGGTTGGTATTTATGTATTTATGGATGTATCAGTCACATAAAGACAATCATTTAATTCAGTCCTGTAGCTGCTTCATGGTATTAATCATTTCTGTCATGCCTTTCTTCCCCAAGTTCTCAATGTGAACAGCATCCCTCATGAATGGCGGGCAGTGACACTCCTGGCCTGCGAGTCAGAAAACTGAAATTCTGGCCTACTGGATTTATGTTTTAAATTCCCATGGTCTCGTGTATGTGCTGCCACAATTACATGGATATTTATAAATATTAGCAAGGAATATATTTTTAACATCTTTATTGGAGTATAATTGCTTTACATTGTTGTGTTAGTTTCTGCTATATAACAAAGTGAATCAGCTATATGTATACATATATCCCCATATCTCCTCCCTCTTGTGTCTCCCTCCCACCCTCCCTATCCCACCCCACTAGGTGGTCACAAAGCACCGAGCTGATCTCCCTGTGCTATGTGGCTGCTTCCCGCTAGCTATCTATTTTACATTTGGTAGTGTGTATATGTCCATGCCACTCTCTCACTTCATCCCAGCTTACCCTTCCCTCTCCCTGTGTCCTCAAGTCCATTCTCTACGTCTGCATTATTATTATTTCTGTCCTGCCCCTAGGTTCTTCAGAACCGTTTTTTTTTTAGATTCCATATATATGTGTTAGCATAAGGTATTTGTTTTTCTCGTTCTGACTTACTTCACTCTGTATGATAGACTCTAGGTCCATCCACCTCATTAGAAATAACTCAATTTCATTTCTTTTTATGGCTGAGTAATATTCCATTGTATATATGTGCCACATCTTCTTTATCCATTCAGTATTTTAATGTTGTTTCCCTTCAATGTGCTAAATGTACACAAGTTAGATCTTTACCTTTTGGCGGAGTTACATTTCAAGTAACTCTGCCAGACAAGGTCAATATATTCTGAGAAGGATTGTTTTTTAATGTATTAATGACCATAGTATTGAAATAATTTCATCACTACCATTCAGTACGAATGAATGGCTTGACTCAGTGAATTGTGAAAAAATGTCAATAAAAGCTTGAATCCCTGATAGAAGAAGCATATGTATAATAAATGTTATTGTTAATAGAAACTTTCTATTGTGGCTTAACTCGCTGTTGGTAACTCATACTACTTTTTTCACAGAATGTGTTAAAAGACCTCGGACACACCAAAACGCAGCTGGAGACCACTGCCTTTGACGTGCAGTTCTTCATCTCTGAACATGCACAAGATCTGTCTCCCACCCAAAGCAGACAACTGCTGAGGCTCTTAAATACAACTCAGAAGGGTTTCCTTGACGTGCAGGAATCAGTAACTACCCAGGTGGAACATTTAGAGGCTCAGTTACAGCTAGAACAAGATCTCGATCGTCAGAAGGTCCGCCTCTCTTTGCGGAGTGGGAATTCTTGGTATTTAGGTCTTCAGTGTGAAACCTGTAATGTAAACCCCAGGGGTTGTGGATAAGAGAAGACAGGAGAGATTTTCTGGACTGGCAATGAGTGAACAGGGTATAATATAGCGATCCTACAATATATAAAAGTACTGTGTGCCATAAGAAGGCTATAATTAGTTGCTTTTAATTTTCATGACCTCCCTCAAACTACTGTTTTCAGAGGAGAGTTTTGATTTTTTTTCTAGGAGGAGGAAATGTGGATGCATTGAGAAATTTCTGGGGATAAATTGATGAACATGTGGATAGAGAAGGTTAAGGGTATCTTTTCCCTTTGGGAGGTGGGTGGGCATGGCAGGGTAGGGCCAGGCTCTGGAGCCAGGCTGCCTGAGTTTACACCCCATTTATACCACTCACTTGCTGTGGGACCCAGGGCAAGTCACTGAACCAGTTTTCTCATTGGGAAATTGGAAATCGTAGCAGTGCTTGCCCGGTAGTATTGTGGGCACCGATGAAAGAAAGAATATAAAACCCTCAGGACCTTGCCTGGCATGTGTCAGGCTCCTAGTCAACATGATCTATGGCTATAGAATAAATAACTAGTATGTATATAAAAGGAAAACAAAAGATGCAAGTAATGGCTGAATTAATCTCTTAGGGTGATTTAACGAATTATATTGAGGTGGTCCATCCAATAGCAATAATGAGCAGAGGTGGGGATGGAATTAGCCACAGTGATTAAGGAGAGATATTGCGTGCAAGGCTCCTTTGATCACTTCTGGAAGCACAAGCATGGTCTCCAGCATGGTAACCGGTTTACACGTATCGAATATTTTAACAGACAAATCACGACTAACTTCTGTTTTGATATCCTTTTGCAGAATTAATTGTGTGTGTCGCAGGTTTCAAGAGCTTCAGAAAGTGGGATGTTTCTTCCTGTCGGTCAGAAGCTCCATCTCTTACACATATGTGTGGCCAGTGTTCTGTTGAGCTGTCATCCAAACGGGATCTCCTTCCTTGTACATGAGACATGCTCTCACTTTCTGTGTACCTTGCTCAGTGTGTACCCCACTGCTATCATGTTTACAGCATACTTAAGAGAGCTTACATAGAGGAAACTTGCAAAATGTGTTCTCGTAAAGAGCTATGACAGTAGTGAGTTGGTGGCCACATTCACGAGGCTTTGCTTTTGCTCCCTTCAGATGGTGGAGGAGCGTCAGCAGGAGTACAGAGAGAAACTCCAGGGCATCTGTGACCTCCTCACCCAAACCGAGAACCGCCTCATTGGTCATCAGGAAGCCTTCGTGATTGGAGATGGCACGGCTGAGTTAAAGAAGTACCAGTCCAAGCAGGAGGTAGAATCTAGCTTTGCATTAGTGGGTTGAGTTGATGTTAAGACTGATTACAAGTATTTGGAAAACAGTTCAGGTTATTGGAAAGTAGTCATCATTTTAGCTTTTCGGAGGCAAGGTGTACCCAAGACGCCCCCAGACCTGAGCTTGAAACTTTATACTAAGAGTCATACGTCCAGCTCCAACAAGCCAGGTAATTTTCCTGGCTTTTTTTTTTTTAGTGAGACATTGAGTGGAGGCGATATAAAGGAGATTTGATAGTGGAAATACCTTGTGTGATGAGTTAGAATTTGGATCTGTTGAAGCCCAACTCACTTGCACATCAGGAGACATAGCCATGAGTTTGGGTTCTTTTTCTCTCTTAGCCCCATCCTATTCCTTTCATTGTTCTCTGGAATTTGTTTTTTTTTTTTCACTGAAAGAACAAACAATAATGACAGATAAAGTTTTATTTTGGTGTCAGGAGAAAGAACATTCTCATTGTAACGAGATCATCCAGTCCCAGACTCTGCACATTGTCAGCTTTGTACCTTAATCTCTCTGGGCCTCACTGCCTTTGCTCAAACTTCCACTGCCATGTTATTGTCAGACTCAAATAGATATTTTATGTAAAGTGCCCAGCACAGTTAATGTCATATAGTAGTGGCTCAGTAAAGAGTGTCTCTTTCTTTATTAAAAAATATTTATTTATTTTAAAGTATAGTTGATTTACAATATTATATTAGTTTCAGATATACAACACAGTGATTCAACATTTAATATTGGGTTGGCCGAAAAGTTCATTCGGGTTTTCCTGTAACATCTTACGGAAAGACCAGAACGAACTTTTTGGCCAACGCAATAGATGATACACCATTTAAAATTATTCTAACATATTGGCTTCATTCTCTGTGCTGTACAATATATCCTTGTATTTTTTGTATTCTATACATAGCATTCATGGATTAGAAGAATTGATATTGTTAAAATGTGCATACCACTCAAAGAAATCTGCAGATTCATTGTGATCCCTATCAAAATACCCATGACATGTTTCACAGAACTAGAACAAATAATCCTAAAATTTATATGGAACCACAAAAGACCCCAAATAGCCAAAGCAACTTTGAGAAAGAACAAAGCTAGAGTTATCATACTCCTGGATTTCAAACCATCCTACAATGCTATAGGAATAAAACAGTATGGTACTGGCACAAAAACAGACACAGAGATCAATGGAACAGGATAAATAGCCCAGAGATAAACTCACACAGCTATGGTCACTTAATCTACAGCACAGGAGGCAAAAATATGCAATGGGGAAAAGACAGTCTCTTCACTAAGTGGTGCTTGGAAAACTGGACAGTATCTCTTTCAATTCAAATACTTCCTAGAAAAATTTGGGGAGACTTAAAATAAAACTATGGAGAAAAACAATATGAAGAGTTAAACATAGTACTCTATAGAGAATGAAAGTGTAAAGGAGGAAAAATTACATAGAGAACTCTAGACGAAGGAAAGCTGTAACTGTTGAGGAGAGATCTTACTCTGAGCTTCCTAGCAGCTAGGGCAAAGAAGCAAACATTTTATTTTATAGAGCTCTGGTATTTAGAAGAAGTCATCATCTTAGTATAGAAATTACATTAGGAATAATTTAGCTCATAACTTTGAGAACTATTTGTTTTTATCCTGAGCAGCAGATATATGTTAAAATTAAATGTTTAAAAACAGAACATATAATATTACCATGTATTTAAAAGCTTTAATAAATGTACTCACATAATGTAAAAAAATCTGGTATGTGCAAATATGTATAGATTACATTTGTAAATACTTAATTGTTTTCAGTGTTTTACAAACCACATCCATTTGTTAAACTTGCAAATCTCATACCTTTCTTTAATGTTCTCTGAGGTTTCAAATTATATTAAATATTGTGATTTAAATAAACCAACTCAAATTAACAGAGTATTGAATATGCTTTAACAACCTGTATGTGCTAGATTCTTCTCTGCCCCCCCCCACCCTGTTTTAGAATTACAATTGTGGAAGAATTAAATAAGTAGTAATTTACTAAGATTTTATTTTTCTTTTATGTTATAAGGAATTACAGAAAGATATGCAAGGAAGTGCACAGGCATTGGCAGAAATAGTGAAAAACACAGAGAACTTCTTAAAAGAGAGTGGTGAAAAACTGTCACAAGAAGATAAGGCTCTGATTGAACAGAAACTTAATGAAGCTAAGATAAAGTGTGAACAGCTTAATTTAAAGGCAGAACAGTCGAAAAGAGAGCTGGATAAAGTTGTGACGACAGCAATCAAGGAAGAAACGGAAAAGGTCCTTATTCAAATATGTGGTACCCTGTTCCTACGGCTTTGTTGAAAATGATGAGTGTAACAGCGCCTTGATTTATTACGTGGTATCAGGTGGTCGTAAGTGATGATTAGCACCAGAGACTAGAATTCTGGGTTTTCACGTAGGCAATTGACCAAATACTACAAAGTTTGAAGAATTGGCTTTGTTGAACTTTAAAAAAAAAAATTTTATCGAGGTATAGTTGATGTGCAATATTATATGTGTCAGGTGCACAACATGGTGATTCATAATTCTTAAAGGTTACACTCCATTTAGAGTTATTATAAAATATTGGCTATCTTCCCTGGGTTGTACAGTATATCTTAGTAGCTTATTTATTTTATACATAATAGATTGTAGGCTTTGTTAAACTTTTAAAAACAATTTAAGTGGGATTGTCAGGCTTCCTACCTGTGAAATGTGTGAGGTCCATTAATTACAGTTAAAACTTTGGAATGTGTTTTTAAGAACAGTGGAAACTTCAGGGTAACTGCCTGTCGCTGTAAGGCTTAATTTCAGTGTGTTCAGTTTTCATTGTGGGTCTGGTTTAATTTCCCTACTCTGATTTTCAATGATCTAAGTATTTGCTTTTGGGAAGTCTTACAACACTCTTGCCTTGGCCCACATTCAAGGTTGTCTCTTGTGACCTTTCCTGCCCAGGTTGCAGCTGTAAAGCAGCTGGAAGAGAGCAAAACCAAAATCGAAAACCTTTTAGACTGGTTGGCAAATGTTGACAGAGACTCAGGAAGGGCAGGGATGGAACAGAAACAGGTCATTGAACAGAACGGGACTCATATTCAAGAGGGTGACGGCAAGTCGGTGATGGGAGAAGAGGATGAAGTTAATGGTAACCTGTTGGATGTGGATGTTGATGGGCACGTAGCGACCACCAAGGAGAACCTGAACCAGCAGTACCAGAAGATGAAGGTGAGTGGTTTTAAACAGATGATCTTGTTAACGTCTATTTTCAGGTCTGTAAAGACAGGAAGCACTTAGCATGTGAGCTATCTTTTCAAACCTCAGGGACCCTTGAGAGTAAAGTCTTTGTTTTAGGGTCATCGGTATGTCCATGTAAGTTATGGTGAGAATTCTAAGCAAGTGAAAAACAGTGGGAAATACATCATTGGATGTGGTGTTCTTCTCTGTGGAGCAGAGTTGTAAGGAATTAATAGAAATAACAATAATAGCTAATGTTCGTAAAGCAGTGACAGTGGACCAGGCACTCTTCAGAGCTCTTCCCATCGTGACTCATTACTGTGTTCATTTAGTTCTCCCCACCACTCTGTCAGATGAGAATATCATTATTATGGTGATGAAATTATTATTATTAATGTTATTCTTATTCTCATTTTACAGATGGGGAAACTGTAACTTACAGAATGAGGTGTCTTGCCTGAGGTTACACTTCTAGTAAGGGATGGAGTTGGGATTTTAAACTAGGCTGTGAGCTCAGTCCCTCTGCTAAATTCCAGCCCGGGCTTGCTGTGCCCTCCTGAGTTTACTCAAGTTCTCTCCAGACTTCAGGTCATCTTTTTGGTGAAGGCTGTGGCTGAGAAGAGGAGTGAAAATTCACTGCATGAAAAATCTAGGGCTAACATTAATGCTGCTACAGGAGCCAAGGGAACATTTGAAAGCCATTTTTAAAGAGTCACATAGTTGATCATTTTATTTCAGTGTGTAGCTTTTGATGGGCAGATGCCTGGGCCTGGGGAACATTTGCAATTCTGTTGTTTGCCTCCGAGTCTTTGTCTTTGGAGTCTTGGGAATAGAATGCCCTCTGTGAAGCTCTTCTAGTACAGGAAGTAGAAAGGAAACCAGAAGAGCTGGGATATTCATTACATCACAATTTCAAGGGGCTATTCCAGAACCTGACTGTAATTGTGTCTTAAAATGAAAAATCTAATGAATTCCTAAAGGAACCTGTGAGTCAGGTACAAAGGAATCAGGAAAGGTTAGTAACTTGACCAAAGGAGTGAAAAATACCAGGGTGGACCCAGACATACAGGTGCCTTACCGGAAACACTTGTTTTTAGCCACAGCATGAAGTTTGCCTTCTGAACTTTTCACTGCTAAGAGTATGAGAATCTGAAAGTGCTTCACAAATTCCTGCTCTCCTGGCAAAGTGGAGAGATGGCCCAGAGGCTCGGGAGACACGAGGGCTCTCGTACTAACTCTCTGTGCTACGTGTCCTGGGCCCAGTACTTCTCCTCCTGCAGCCTGTCTCCCCTCATCTGTAAAAGGAAGGGATGGGTCAGGTGACTTTATAGGTATTATATACATCTGTCTGACCACGGAGATGGTGTATGAATATAATTCAGATACCGAAGAGAGAGAAAAGCCTGCGGGAGAAAAGTTATTTAGACAAAAGTACTTGTCCTATGCCCACTGTGTGTCAGGTGCTGTCACAGACAAGGGGACAAGGATTGATGAGTCTGTTCTCGGCTGGCAGCTGGGATCAGACTTCGCGGGAACAGCTGTCCCACAGCAGTGCTTCTTGGCCCTTTTCACTTGATGGCATAGAATGATATTTTCTCAGCCCCTGAGTGCTCTGTTTTAGGTAGTGAGCAAAGTAAATTCCCTGTCTTGGTGCTTGCCTGCTGGGGGGTGACGATAATAGGGCAGGCAGTAAACATCCAAATTCTGTGGGATGCTGGAAGGTGGTAACTTTTTGCCAAGTTAGGTACGGGTGGGCGGATGGGGTGGGACCACCTTTCAGGGTTAATAGCCTCGTCCAAGTAGGTCCACACGGGGGGATGAGATTCCTGCAAAGACTCAGAGGAGGTAGGGGTTGCAGGCAGGTGTCTGAGGGGAGAGCTGGAACCAGACAAGAGAACAGCTGGAGAAAGAGGTCCAGATGTGTCCGCGGGTGGGGGTGGGGTAGAGGTGGGAGGCAGAGTGTGTGGTGTGGGGAAGGGGGAGGGCCAGGTCGGAGAGGGAGTTCGGAGGTGATGGGATCAGGCTGTATGGCTCCATGTCAGACATTACAAGAAATGTGGAAAATGGCCCAAAAGGATTACTATGCTTTTTTTTTTAATTGAAGTATAGTTGATTTACAATGTTGTATTAGCTTCTGCTGTACAGCAAAGTAATTCAGTTATACATATATATGCATTCTTTTCTATATTCTTTTCCATTATGCTGTTTACCACATTTTAATGGCATATTGGGGTGGATGGAAGAAACTGGTTATGGCTGGAGAGGAAGGGACTCTAGCTGCGGAGGCCCACACGGCTGAGGGCTGAGGGCGGGTAGCTGTGCACACCTATGACCTTTCTGCCCCACACCTGTGACCTGCCAGACACTCTGCTCTTGCCTCCAGGGTGGACTTTGATCCCTGACATGTGCCCGGCTCAACAGGCAGCATTCTCTGTGTGCGGTTTCCTGTGCTCCTTTCAGCAAACCTGTGATGTGTAGGGTTATTGTCCCTTTTTCCACATGCAGGAAACTGAGACCCAGTCAGCTGAGTAGCTCCAAGATGCTCCTTTATTATACGTGTTCCTTTAACTTCCTTTGGGCTTCTCCGAATGTATGTTGTTCTTGCTTACTGATGATCGTAGTGTTTTTATAGGTTTCAAATTATAGATTCTTTTTTTCCTATTAAATATCTTTTCAGGATCATTTCCTAAGAAAAAATATTGTACTTCCTTGATCAATAATTAGGTAAAGACATTGACAATCCCTTCAGGGGGCTCGTAAGGAAGGGATGAGTAAAATGAGAGCAGATTGTAGATGCTTGTTTTAAGGCTGGAACAGAAATTTGTTCCGTTTTTCCCAACCTTCTCAAAAACAGTACTTTCCAGAGAAGATTGGAAATTTTAAAATTAGATTTTAAAATGAGCTGCTCCCAAAGCAGCTTTTGCTTTTAGGAAGTTCACCATTAAGAGGGAAACAGCGGGCACCCTAGACAGGTTGATGGGAAGCAGGCCTGCGGGTCCTGGGTCTGTGGGTCCTGCATCCACATGATGCTTGATCTGCTCTCCCGCAGGCCCAGCATGTGGAGCTCGCGGCCCAGCACCAGGCTGTCCTTGTGGCCACCCAGGCGGCCCAGGCCTTGCTGGAGAAGCAGGGCCACCACCTCTGCCCGGAAGAAAAGGAGAAGCTGCAGAGGAACGTCAAGGAGCTGAAAGCGCATTATGAAAGCGCGCTGGCCGAATCGGAGAAGAGGATGCGGCTGACCCACTCCCTGCAGGAGGAGCTGGAGAAGTTCGACGCCGACTACGGCGAGTTTGAGCAGTGGCTGCAGCAGTCAGAACAAGAGCTGGAGAACCTGGAAGCAGGTGCCGACGACCTCGGTGGTCTGACGGCCAAACTGAAGAGGCAGAAGAGCTTCTCGGAAGATGTCATTTCGCACAAAGGAGACTTGAGGTACATCACGATCTCTGGGAACAGAGTGTTGGAAGCAGCCAAGTCTTGCAGCAGGAGAGAGGGAGGCGGCCGGGCTGAGCGGGGCCACCTGGATACCTCTGCCACCCACAGGGAAGTCCAGGGCAGGCTAGACCGCGCCACTGACCGCTTCAGGTCCCTCTACACGAAGGTAATTTCATTTTTTTAAAATTGAAGTACAGTCCATTTACAATGTTGTGTTAATTTCTGCTGTACAGCAGAGTGTTTCAGTTATACATATATATTCTTTTTCATATTCTTTTTATTATGGTTTATCTCAGGATATTGACCAAAGTTCCCTGTGCTATACAGTAGGACCTTGTTGTTTATCCATCCTTATATAATAGTTTGCATCTGCTCATCCCAGACTCTGAATCCTTCTCTCCCCACCCCACTCCACCTTGGCAACGACAGGTCTGTTCTCTATGTCTGTGAGTCTGTTTCTATTTCCTAGATAACTTCATTCGTGTCATATTTTAGATTCCATATATAAGTGATATCATATGGTATTTGTCTTTCTCTTTCTGACTTACTTTACTGTGATCATCTCTAGGTCCATCCATGTTGCTGCAAATGATATTACTTTGTTCATTATTATGCCTAAGCAATATTCCATTGTATATATGTACCACATCTTCTTTATCCATTCATCTGTCGGTGGACATTTAGTTTGCTTCCAAGTCTTGGCTGTTGTAAATAGTTCTGCTGTGAACACAGGGGTGCACGTATCTTTTTGAATTATAGTTTTCTCAGGGTATATGCCCAGTAGTGGGATTGTTGGGTCATATGGTAGCTCTATTTTTAGTTTTTTAAGGACCCTCCATGATGTTCTCCATAGCGGCTGTATCAATTTGCATTCCCATCAACAGTGCAGGAGGGTTCCCTTTTCTCCACGCCCTCTCCAGCATTTATTGTTTGTAGACTTTTTGATGATGGCCATTCTGACCGGTGTGAGGTGATACCTCATTGTAGCTCTGATTTGCATTTCTCTGATAATTAGCGATGTTGAGCATCTTTTCATGTGCCTCTTGGCCATCTGTGTGTCTTTGGAGAAATGTCTATATGTCTCCTTCCCATTTTTTGATTGGGTTGTTTGGTTTTTTGTTGTTGAGTTGTATGAGCTGTTTGTATATTTTGGAAATTGAGCCCTTGCCGGTTGCATCGTTTGCAAATTCCGTAGGTTGTCTTTTCATTTTATTTATAGTTTCCTTTTCTGTGCAATAAGGTAGTTTCATTTTAAGGCATGAGGAATCTGTGCATGTAGTTTTCGTTCTGTCCTCTTTAGTTTTGGAATTAGAAGCAAGAAATCTGAAAACTGAAGCAGGGAAAATAAAGTATTTTCATCCTGCTTCCCTCAGTCTTATTCATCTGCTTTACTTCTGAAAAATATGTTTAAAGATTAGGAACGTAAAGTTATTTTTTAAGTTCATTTGGAGTGATTTCCAGGCAGCCCTAGCTGTAAAACTCTGTGATACCTGTTTTGCCCAGCAGGTGGCGGGTATATTTTGAGTCTAAACAGAGTGGTTTGCTGTTTGCAGCCTCTGAAGCTTGAGAACTGAAGCCTCCTCTCAGATAATTCCCTTCACAAGGAATTCATTTTACACATATATTTGGTCTGTGTATTATTTTAATACTTAATAGCTAACAGACTGTTTCAATTTTATTATTCTCCTGGACCAGTAAGAGGGTTTTGTTTTAAAAAAAGCAAAACTGAGAAAACATGTCCCCGTTTAGAATATAAGCTGACCAGGCTGCACAAATGTCTTGAAAAGCATCGTTGGCTGTTGGCCTTGGCTTCCTTCTGGTCTAGATTATTTGCCCTCCTTGTGTTAATCAGTCTTGTGCAGCATATAGAAGTGATTTATGAAGCACCTTGAAAACCTTTCCACCTGATGCATACTATACACGTGGTGTGTAAACTCCGTGGAGACGAGCCCTCTCTGATGATTGACACCTAAACCCTTCATTCTGGATTAAGATCCAGCCCTCATGCAGATGTTTTTGAATTGGTTAGTTTTTGACTTGTTAGAGGAAGCGTCTTCCTATAAAGGAGAAAATCTTCACCCTACAGTTTTTGCTCACTTTGGTTGAAATCTGGTGTTTTACAGGTGGCGTAACCCATAGGTCCTGAAGATTATATATAAAAGTAGTGGATTTTAATCCCCACCCTTCTCTCTTTCGATTTTCAGTGCAATGTCCTTGGGAATAACCTCAAAGATCTGGTGGATAAATACCAACACTATGAAGATGCTTCATGTGGGCTTCTCTCTGGGCTCCAGGCTTGCGAGGCCACGGCGAGCAGACACTTATCTGAACCTGTTGCCGTGGACCCTAAAAATCTGCAGAGGCAGCTAGAAGAGATGAAGGTAAAAAAAAGAGGGAAAAGACAGATCCAGCCCCAAGGTAGTCCCGTGGAATGCCCTCCGCTCTCCCCCACTTTTGTGATCGTTCCCCCAAGGGCAGGGGAGGAAGGGATGGGAAGATGTGTGTCTCCCTCTGGGGGGAGTTACAACTTGACGTCTGTTCGTTTCTCTTTCTTCTACTGTGGTTTAGCTGGTCTGACATTGCTGTCATGGTTCGTATTCCCATCCTCCTCATCCCCAGACAAAGACCAGTCCTGCCCGGGCCACTTGGTGATCTTTACAAATACGAAATTATTTTTCGTATTTTATATTGGAGTCTAGCCGATTAACAATGTTGTGATAGTTTCAGGTGCACAGCAAAGCAACTCAGCCATACATATACATATACATGTACCCATTCTCCCCCAGACTCCCTTGCCATCCTTGTTCATTGTCTTCTCCTGCATTACCACCAAGCTCCACAGGGCAGATGCTTGGTCTGTTTTGTTCACTGCTGTATTCCTGGGCCCTCGTAGGTCCTTGATGAACATTTGTTCATGAATGGACCGGGGGACAGAGAGGGTGTCACTGTCACACTCCGTGTGGGTTCCTGTTGGGTTACCCCCAATTCACAGAAGTACACACTTCAGTTATCACCTTGCCCACTTCTCAGAGAGGCCACCTGCCCTTTTGAACATTCAGACTTGATGGGGGAATTGTGTAAATATCTCAGCCCCACCCACAGTGGCAGAGAGAGTCTAGCCATTTCTTACATTCCAAGCATATTTTAAAATCCTCATGTGAGGGGAGAGAAGTTTTGAAAATTTTTATTCTTCTTCCATGTGACCAATAATTTTGAGTTTGAAAGTTTCATGTCTTAAATCTTTTCTGTACTTCCTTTTAGCAGGTGGGTAGCAATAGCTCATTTCCGCCTAGATAGAAAGCAAACACTGTAATGCCAGTGAAACTACTGCCTTTCAGAATTTGGTTGCATCTGTTAGTTACAGAGTCAGAAATCATTATTGTGCGTTAACAAGGGAAACAGATACCCTACTGACTTAGCTTAATGTTAGGTACTGCCTGAGACCAGTGTCTTCTGGCTGGAAGAAAGCTGTCTTACCCTGGGGTGAACTGTGGCAGGTTAAGGCCAAGCAGAGAGAAGTGGGAGGAAGCGTGGGGTGAAAGGAGGAAGGAGGGGCTGGGGCCGAAAGGATGGAGAACTCTGTGTTTTCCTGGGCTGGAGTTTACCCAGCGCTACACAGGCACCAGGGCCATGTCCTGGGCCAGGTCAGCCCTGACGTTGATGCAGCTTCTGCACTGCAGGGGTGCATTTTCAGTCTGGAGGCTTTTTTGTTTTTTTGTTTTTTTTTTGGTTTGGTTTTTTCTCTCTCTTTCCGACAAGCCCAAGAACAGATCTGTCTTAATGAAGCTTTTGGTCCGCACGGGATGACGGGTCCAAGGGCAGTATATGTTGGCAGAGGAGATGTTGTGACATAAAGGCCATTATTTTAATAGGAAATGCCGGGAGCGGCATAATTATTAAGATTGCTTGTATTACATTTAATTAGGAAGTTAGGTATTTTTAGCATCGGAAACTGTGAAATAGACATAGCACATTTTAAGTTAGGTCTGTATTAACAAACTGATTTACATCCTGTGTAAAAGTAGTTTTAATGTAACTAAGGCAAAAAAAAACAAACAGAAATGAAATGAATGCTATGGCTTTTTAATGAAATGGAAACATGGATTAATTCTAGAACTGGAATACTACCTTGGTATGTGCTGAGGAAAAAGACTCCTCTAGTCCTCAGGCAGCCAAAGAAATAGAAAAAGAGTGCAACGTCTCAAAGGAGAATTAATTCCAATTAAGCCGCAGCATAATTTTAGAATTAAATGCGTGATTAAAGTTGTTCCTGGCATATGGATGTGTTTTCCTCAAAGATGATCTCAGCAGGTAGAGAGGATACATTTTTATGAGGATTAAGGAGTCTCCATCTCTTTCATTTTATTACCAACATCTTACAATCATTTTTCTTTTAACAGTAATACAAACACATAAGACTACTACCAAACAATCAGTCTTTTCTACATTTACAATACTCACTTCTACTTATATTCTGTTGTATGATAAATGTAATTTGGGACACCCAGTGGGTACATTTGAAATATTTTTGGCCAGTAACACATTGCTACTAGCATGATTTTTAAAGTGGCTGTTGGCTGTGTTGTCAGCAGTCTGATACCCCTGGGCTAGAATGATGCTCTTCACAATCAGTGGACAAAACTAGATTTTAGCTTCATACAAAGCACAGAAAGGCAGGATCCTGGGACCCTTCTAGAGGTCTGGGTTTGGAGCCAGGCATGGGGCCAAGTAACATTGACAACATCAACCTTCTAGGCTTGCTCTGATCTCTGGGAGGGTGATGAATGTCGGGAAACTTTTATGAGCTGGACGAGTGCCCACGGCTTTGTAAACTTCACCCTTTTCTGGTCCAGGCTGGAGACCAAGGTCATCATCTTGCAGTGTTCCCTGTCACGGATGCTTCTTTCATGTTTTGATTTCATTGAAATCCATTAAAAACAATATATGGCACCCATTTGAATACTTTAATTTGCAGTTTTGTCCCAAAGTAGTGTTATAAACCACTACCACAGCTAAATTAAAACCTGATAACATTAGGAACTAAAAACTACTGACTCTCTTGAACATAATTATGAAGAGAAAGGGCATAGGATGTTTTGAAGAGAAGAGGTGAAGAAGAGATGCTTTTCTTGTAATCCATTTCTAAGTTTTAGGATGGTAGGTAGGGCCATCTTTGGTACTGGATGTTTTGTAAAACCATGATCACTTTTAAATAAATTTATTCATTCAAAGACATTTATGTTCTAGGCCCACTGTTAGGGTTTTAACCCCTTTGTGTCTTCAAAAAACCTATCTCTGTCCTTGGGGAACCCACATTCTAAAAAATAATTTTTGGAGGTGCCTTTAAATTTATTTCATTTCCTGTATAACTGTGTGATGCAAATAAGCTGTACGTGTGGCTTAGACTTCAGTCCGTTTATAGGTAAAGTTCCTATTTTGAGGAATTTCTTACACTTAACTGCAACTAAACTTGTGGGGAGAATTTCCCAAACTGATCACTCTGATGCAGATTCTTTGGCCTCTTAGAACAATTGTAGGATCTGGTATTCAGATCACAGATCCCATGCTGGTCATAGATTGTTGGGCCTTTGGACATATGCACAGCTGCCTGTATATTATCACAGTTTCTTGGATATGAGAATTAATTGAGGAAAATTTTGCCATTGGCTTTAGACATTTGCTTTTTTTTTGTTGTTGTTGAAGGCCGAAATGGAGGGGGATCTTTTAAAACCTTACACTTGATATCTTCATTTATTTACTTATTCATTCAGTTGTTTATTCCAGAAACTTTTGTTAATGCCATGTGCCCAGCACTGGGCTAGGCAGTGATAATAGAAAGCTGAATGCTATCAATTTCTAGTTCTCAAGGAGGTTCCAGTTTGATAGAAGAGACAAATCAGTGCAGTGTTATTCACAGGGCATGTGTGGGAACTTCTGGGGGCAGTGCTCCAACTTGGGGTGAGGAGAGACAGGGAAGAAGGCCTCCCAGCTGAATGTTACAGGTAAGAGCCAAGCTCAGGGTCGCCTCCCAAGGTCTGTGTGTAGAGATGCTAGGGCCTTGGGTCCAGCAAGAGCAAATCGCTGAGGGATAGCTGTGTCGTGGGATGCTTCTGGAACAGGAGGGGGAGAAAGATGAGATTGAAGATAGAATTAAGAAATAGATTCCCTTGGACAATTGATGGCAGGCTCCAGTATCCCCTTTATTCTGAAGCAAGAGGAAGCTATGAATGATTTTAAGAGGGGAGTGGTGCAGTCAGGTATGTGTCTTCCATAATACATATCAGGGGCTGTATGAGGGGAGAGACTGGAGGCAGGGGCACAGTTAGGAGGCTTTTTCCAGTTCAGTGAGAGATTGTCCTGTAGTGATTCAGAAATACAGAACCAGAGCCATATTTGAAAAAAATATTAAGCAGGTGAAATTTGTCAGAGCTTGCTGGTTGGTTTGCAGGTGGGAAGGAAGGAAGAGGCTCAGGTACCACCTGGGTGATGATGCAGCCCCAGGAGGATGCCCAAATCCACACCTTCCCCAGGACCTGCCCCAGGGCCACCCCATGGAGGAGGCCCCTCCTCCCTTCCCAGGTCCTCCCCCCTCAACCTTTTTCTTATTCATCTTTGGCACTTACCACTTCCTGCCTTAGACTAGAAGATCCCCATGGGTAAGCTTTGTGTCCGTTTGATTTTTGTATTTTCACAAAACGTAGCGAACTTTTTTGGAATTTGTTAGATGTTAAGTAACTTTTGTTGCATTAACAGAAATAAATATGACTCAGCATTGGGTCCGGATGTGTAAGTCCTTAATTATCTCCTTCCCTGGAGTCAGAAGTGGTCTCAAAGGGGTTCTGCTGCTTGTGTGTTTTTTACTTGTCTTTGTTTTCTGGTGGTTGTGGGGGTATTGTATAGAGTCTGGGAGTGGGATTGAGGGGAACTCAGGCTGAGGGTGGAGGGTTTCAGGATCAGGAATCAGGCCGGTTATCATGAGCATATGCTGAGGGTTTATTCCAGGACTGAACTTGAATGTTCCCGACTGGCTGATGGTTTTGCTAATGTCACTTTATAACTGGCCTTATTCTAAGAATTCTGGGGTAAGCTTCTACTGATGACAAGTCTGCTCTGTCCAGTTTATCTTACTGTGAATCTTTTTTTCGTATTGGAAATCTGTTATTTAGTCCTACTGAATATAATTGAGGCATTCAATCCTCCAGGCTCTACAGGGACAGATATCAAGTCAGCAGGTGGCTGTAGAGAAACTGAAAAAAACCGCTGAAGTGTTGTTAGACGCCAGGGGATCTTTACTTCCTGCCAAGAACGACATCCAGAAAACACTGGGTGAGTGGCATTTCCTCATGTCTGGTCTTACATGTCCGTTCTAAATAGATGTCGCTCACTAGCATATTCTGTGGCACTCTGTCCTTTCACTGTGAAGTGGCCCTTCTTGGTCAGGGCAGAGGCACGCCCTCCTTGGCAGGTGTATTAGGATCTTGGGAGTGGGGACTGGGCTGTGTGGTTTGCATACCTAAATTTTAATTTTTTATTTAGAAAATGTAGCAAAAACTCTTTTTAAAAATTTTAAATTTAATATTAGAGTATAGCTGATTTACAGTGTTGTGTTTAGTTTCACGTGTACAGCAAAGTGAGTTACACATATACATATATCCGTTCTTTTTCAGATTCTTTTCCTATATAGATTATTACAGAATATTGAGTAGAGTTCCCTGTGCTGTACAGCAGGTTCTTGTTGATTTTATCTATTTTTTATATAGTAGTGTGTAATTTGTTAATCCCAAACTCCTAACTTATCCCTCCCTGCTACGTTTCTCCTTTGGTAACCATAAGTTTGTTTTCGAAGTCTGTGAGTCTGTTTCTATTTTGTAAATAAGTTCATTTGTATCATTTTTCTTTTAGATTCTACATATAAGTGATATCACATGACATTTGTCTTTCTCTGCCTGACTTACTAAACTCAGTATGATAACCTCTAGGTCCATCCATGTTGCTGCAGATGGCATTAGTTCATTCTTTTTTATGGCTGAGTATTATTGCATTGTATATATATATATATATATGTACCATATCTTCTTTATCCATTCATGGACATTTAGGTTGCTTCCATGTCTTGGCTGTTGTAAACAGTGCTGCATGTATCTTTTTGAATTATGGTTTTCTCTGGATATATGCCCAGGGGTGGGATTGCTGGATCATATGATAGTTTTATTTTTAGTTTTTTGAGGAACCTCCATACTGTTTTCCATAGTGGTTGTACCAATTTACATTCCCACCAACAGTGTAGAAGGGTTCCCTGTTCTCCACACCCTCTCCAGCATTTATTGTTTGTGGACTTTTTGATGATGGCCATTCTGAGCGGTGTGTGGTGAATACCTCGTTGTAGTTTTGATGTCCATTTCTCATAACAGTTAGTGATGTTGAGCATGTTTTCATGTGCTTTTGGTTAATGTCTTCTTTGGAGAAATGTCTATTTAGATCTTCTGGCCAATTTTTGATTGGGTTGTTTGTTTTTTTGATACTGAGCTGCATGTGCTGTTTGTATATTTTGGAGATTAATCCCTTGTTGGTTGCTTCATTTGCAAATATTTTCTCCCATTCTGTGGGTTGTCTTTTCATTTTGTTTATGGTTTCCTTTGCTGTGCAAAACCTTTTAAGTTTAATTAGGTCCCATTTATTTATTTTTGTTTTTATTTTTATTACTCTAGGAGATGGATCCAAAAAGATATTGCTACTATTTATGTCAAAGACATAAATCGTTCATTCTTGCAGACATTCAGAAGACTATGTTTTCTTCTAAGTGTTTTATAATACCCAGCCTTACATTTAGGGTTTTTTTAAATTTTTTATTTTATATTAGAGTATAGTTGACTTACAAAAAACTCTTTATGTATGCAGCAGTCACAGAAAGTAGAACCTAACAAGATTCTGTTGGTTGATGGGATTCGGCCGAGCTAGACTCTCAACCTAAGGCCAGAACAGACTCAACAGACACTTGGAGGGATCTTCTTGTCAAAAGCAGGAGCAAGGGGTTAGGAGGTTGAGATGTTCCTGCTTCTCCTTTTCGTGGGGTCTTTGAGTGGCCTCACAGGGTTCTTCCGTGATCCTAGAAACCCTGTCGAGTTACAGCAGTGCTTTTGCATCCTCTCATGTTAGGTGGTGCCTTTCTTGAGGAAAGAGCTATTGTATATTACCTTTGTATCGACTCACAGTATTTAGTTTAAACTAAACGCACAGTGGATTATCAATTAACATTGTTTATTGTCTTATTATATTTTTTGTTTGGACTTTGCTACTTTTCCTATGTTTAATGTGTGGTTTCAGGTTATTAAATATTTATCAGTGTGAAATAAAAACTTTAACATAGCAAATGATTAACATACCTTTCACCCCAAGAGAGCTGGCATTAAAATCTGAGTTGAAATTGTAGGTAAAGAGAAGGATGAAGCTTTGCTCTTCTAAAACCACTCTGTAGAAGTCAAACCTTTTTCTTTCTTACATTCAGAATCTTTTTTTTTTAAATTATTTTCAGATGATTTGTTTCCAGCAGTGCTCCTTCTAACCTACAGGAAAAATATTTCATCTTATTTTGCCCAACGGGATTTCGTATTCAAAGAGGCAAAAACCCTCGAGGCGAAATATCAGTAATATGACATAAAGTCCTGCACTGTTTCAAGAAAATGTAAAAAACAACCAAAAAAATTTATACATTTTCTATTACAGTATTTCATCATGGATTTAAACACTGATATAGTGCAATTTTTTATCAATATTTTTTAAAATAAATTTATTTTTATTTATTTTTGGCTGCATTGTGTCTTTGTTGCTGCTTATGGGCTTTCTCTAGTTGTGGCGAGCAGGGGCTACTCTTCGTTGCGGTGCGCAAACTTCTCATTGCGATGGCTTCTCTTGTTGAGGAGCACTGGCTCTAGGCACGTGGGCTTCAGAAGTTGTGGCAACGGGCTTCAGTAGTTGTGTCTTGTGGGCTCTGGAGCACAGGCTCAGTAGTTGTGGCGCATGGGCTTAGTTGCTCTGCAGCATGTGGGATCTTCCCGGACCAGGGCTCGAACCCATGTCCCTTGCATTGGCAGGCGGATTCTTAACCCCTGAGCCACCAGGGAAGTCCATATCAATATTTTTTAATTAAAGTATAGTTGATTTACAGTGTTGTGTTAATTACTGCTGTACAGCAAAGTGATTCAGTTGTACATATATATATATATATACATTCTTTTTTTAATATTCTTTTCCATTATGGTTTATCACAGGTTATTGAATATAGCGCCCTGTGCTATACAGTACGACCTTGTTGTTTATCCATTCTATATATAAGAGTTTACATCTGCTAACCCCAACTTCCCACTGCATCCCTCCCCTAGCCCCCTCCGCCTTGGCAACCTCCAGTCTATTCTCTAGAGACATTCAGAATCTTTCGATCGTGCACCTTGTCACGTAATTTTCAGCATGTGTATATAGATGCTCAGAGATGCACATGTATTTATTAATTACATACACCTATTGCTATCTTAGCATATTATGTACATTATAAGACCCCAAAATATAAAATGTTAAAGTAGACGATAAAACCGCGAATCCTGTGTCCCAGAGCACTGTCTTCACCTCCCACCTTGGCAACCACTGCTCTTGGGACAGGGGCTTGGGGGAGAAAAGACGATTTTATATGTAATTCTGGTATTTGAAGAGGCATTTTGACACCTTCCCATTGTTAACTGTACACAATTTCACTTTCATTTGTTTAAAATCCATGTTACGTTATTTTAAGACTACAGCTTCTCTCTGGCATAGTTTTTTAGGAATATGTGAAAGATATTTAAGATATAGAGGAGTTTCTCTAAGATCTATTTGACTTCTAAGAAAACCAACCACTTAAAAAAGTAACATTCTTGGGCTTCCCTGGTGGCGCAGTGGTTGAGAGTCCGCCTGCCGATGCAGGGGACACGGGTTCGTGCCCCGGTCCGGGAAGATCCCACATGCCGCGGAGCGACTGGGCCCGTGAGCCATGGCCGCTGGGCCTGCGCGTCCGGAGCCTGTGCTCCGCAACGGGAGAGGCCACAACAGTGAGAGGCCCGCGTACCGCAAAAAAACAAAAAAAGCCAAAAAAAGTAACATTCTTAAAGTAAATTTTGTTTGTACCTTTTTCTAAAATATTTTTTAATTACTAAAGTCAAGAATTTACTTCAGTGACAATATTTTATTACTAAGGAGTCCAAAAATAAACTAATACAATGTGTTAATTAAAAAAATTTTTTTTATTGAAGTACAGTTGATTTACAATGTTGTGTGTGTTCATTTTATTAAAATAGCTGACTTTGCTTGGGAAATCACTTACCATAGCTAAACAGATATGATGGTGCCCTGTTGAAGCACAGAGCCACCCATTTGAGAAACAGCTCACCTGCCAATCACAGCCTGCAGTTCAAATGATCTGCTCTGTGACTTTCAAATCAGGGCTGTACTTGAACCCGCTGCTTGTCTGCCCTCAGCATCTTGGTGCATATTAAATTCTGTCCCCTCCCTGTTACCCTTCTCATGGGCTTCATTGTGTTTTCATGAAAGGAGCGTGATTGTCTCTTTCAGTCATCCAAGCTTAACCTCTCAATTCAGTGAAAACTTATCAAACTGTTTTCTCATGATATAATATTAGAACAAGCAAAAAGAAATATTGTTTGTTTATATGGATTATGTACCATGAGCCAAACATAAGCATGTAAGAGATTTCATTTTTATAGAGATGTCAATGTTTTCTTCCATTGAAACATTTTACAGTGTATCAGAAATAATTAAAGTTCTTTTCAGATTCTTGGACAGTAAGTGATAAATTGATGATTAAAAACATTGTTTTCCAGAGAGGTGGAGTCGGCGGAGGGAGAGGTGAATACATTAAAAACTACTGTTCTTTGAACTTATCATTGGTCTTGCAGCATAGAATGTAGGTTGTTAAAATATAGAGCTTTATATATGAATGAAAACTAGCCAGAAAGGTTTTTTTTAAAAGCATCTTAAGTCTTTAGAATTGAAAGTAAAGTTAATCTTATCTGAGACAGGTCAGCCTCCTAACACTGTTTGTTTTTCCCTTTGCCTGCTATTAAACTTATCAAATACATTCTATCTGTGTTATCTTAGAAGCATCATCTCAACCTTCTGTATTTTATGTGAATTTTCATTGTGTGTTGTCTGTTTTCTCAGTACATTTGCATCTGCTAACTTCTGTGCGTTTGAGTACTTTACTTAGGCTGTGAAGGATGAGAAAAACTTAAATCTTTGTGTGTGTGTGTTGTGTGTGTGTGTGTGTGTGTGTACGTGAAGGAGAGAGCATGCGTGAGCAAGAAAGATGAAATAATTTTTTTGCATAAAGGTTAATTCTTAATAAATCTTTATAAGAGTATATTGTTTCTTGAGATTAGCTCTGTAAGACTGTCACCTTTTTTTTTTTTTTCCATGTAGTTATCAAGTGTAGCTAATTTGAAAAGTCAGGTTGAGAACCAATATTTATTCCAAAGATTGGCTGTTTGGATCACATTCATTTCTCTGGACAATTCAAATGTTTATGCATCCAAAAATCTTTTTTTCAAATGAAGATTATACACACACACACACAATTATATTTACACATATATACTATGTAAAAATTTTTAGCTTTTTATTTTCCACTAGGATCTTTTCTTTCTTTTTTCAGGTTTTGGTGGTGCTCTGATGATGCATTATGAATTTATCATTTCAACCTTTTTTCCTCTTCCAATTCTAGTGTAGTAATTTTTGTGACTCTCCTTAGTGTGTTTTGCAAAGGAACGGCGCAAAGAGAACTTAGTGGTTAAAGTTTCCCGATCCTTTTGGACTAGGTGACATTGTCGGGAGATATGATGACCTGTCCAAGTCTGTCAGTGAACGAAACGAGAAGCTGCAGATAACCCTGACCCGCTCTCTGAGTGTGCAGGACGGCCTGGATGAGATGCTGGACTGGATGGCGGGTGTGGAGCGCTCGCTGGAAGAGCAGCGCCCTGTGCCCTTGAACTCCGCCGCTCTGCAGGACGTCATCAGTAAAAACATCGTAAGTGACTTCCAACAAACCACTTTTAGATGAAAATAAACCCAGCATCTCAGGTTATTCAAAAAGTGTGGATGTTTTCATGCTCTGCCCATATCAAAGCCTTTCACTGATTTTCACTACACATATTCATCCCTAAAATTCATATATCCTGGGCTTTTCCATGTGTAGACATAAACCTATATATGAAGAACTTGAATGTTCTTGTTAGTGTAACATTATTTGCTCTTTTATCTGTGTATCTTCCTCAGCATATGAATCGTGGGTTATAAAGATCATTTTAGATGGCAGGGACCAGAACCGTATAATTCTCTTTAAGAAAAAACACAGACTTATTCTTCCCAGGAACTTGAACTGTATATACTATTGGGTTCTCTTGCTAAAACAGCACTGGAAATTTGGATAAATTTAAAATAATTGTATGAACGTTACTAAGAGAGTAGAGCTTAAAAGTTTTCATCACAAGGAAAAAAATTGTAACTGTGTGTGGTGATGGAGGTTACCTAGACTTACTGTGGGGATCATTTGGCAATATTTACAATTATCGAATCATTATGTTGTACACCTGAAACTAATATAGTGTTATAACATTATTATAACAGATAGTTATACGTATGTCAATTATATCTCAATTAAAAAATTGTAATATATTGAAAAAAATATAGTAAGCTCCAAGGATGGGTAGATTTAAGAGAAATTTAAGGCGTAAAGAGATGTCTCCTGAATATAAAAACGTGGAAAGTAGCGCTTGCATAGAGACAAGTGTGCGAAGCGATTTTCTGTGGAGCAGAGAGGGACTTCCCTCTGTGTACTTTTCATGAACATCACTCATGGTACAGGGCATCCCCGCACACCGGGTCCTGTTTGTTCCTCACGGCTTCAGCCAGCTGCCCAGGAGGTTAATCAGATCAGTCTTGTTGTTGTCTAGCCTTTGAAAAATCAGGACCGTGGATAATCCCTGGGCTGCAGGAGATCCCGGGGTTGCTGAGTGGCGGCTATCTCCTGCCTCGCCAGGGCAGCCAGCCAGCTGTTCTCCAGTCTCCTTGCGGGGACTGGGGATGGGATTCCTCCAGGGACCAATCAGCTTGTCTGTCACTCCCATTAGCTTCCTTAGTCACAGGTGGCTCAAACTTGTTCTGAATAGTAATTTTTACAAGTCTGACGTTATTTGTAAATATTATGTTACGTGTGTGGTATTTGGTTCATTTCAGTTGTTGGACCAGGACATTGCAGGGCGGCAGAGCAGCATAAATGCCATGAATGAGAAAGTGAAGAGGTTCACAGAGACCACAGACCCGTCCACCGCATCCTCGCTGCAGGCCAGGATGAAGGACTTAGCCCTTCGCTTTTCAGAAGCAAGTCGCAAACACAAAGAAAAACTTGCCCAAATGGAGGAACTCAAAACCAAAGTGGAGCTGTTTGAGAACCTCTCAGAAAAACTCCAGACATTCTTAGAAACCAAAACCCGGGCTCTTACTGAGGCAGACGTGCCTGAGAAGGATGTTACTGAGTTGTCTCAGTTTATGCAGGTATGTTTCCCATGGAATTCACAAGGCTGATCAAAGATATCAACAGCTAAGACAAGCACATACATTTATTGGCAGAGTTATGATTAACAAGCATCATTTTAATTGCTGATGGATTGGTTAGATCTATGCTTTCCTCCTTTAAAAACTTCAAAGCTCATCTTCTCCTTGAAGCCTTTGGTCATTAATCAGAAGTGAGCACCATCTCTCATTTTCTGTATATCATAGGTGATACACATATCTTATTTCAGAGCCCACAGAGGCAGAATGTAAAGAGTGCATATTTAAATTAAATTAAACTGTTCTCTTTCAAACAGCCTGCCTGCATGTTTGTTTATGCTTAGACCATAGGCAGGATCATTCTGTGAAATTCTGAGTGGAGCCATTCTGGTCCCATACTTAAATCTTGATGGGATGCCCTTTGAAGATCTAGCAGCACCTTATATTTTTTTAAATTTTTGTATTGAAGTATAGTTGATTTACAGTGTTGTGTTAATTACTGCTGTCCAGCAAAGTGACTCAGTTACACACACACACACACACACACACACACACACACACATATATATATACATTCTTTTTTAAATATTCTTTTCCATTATGTTTTTTCATAGGCTATTGAATATATTTCTCTGTGCTATACAATAGGACCTTGTTCTGTATCCATTCCATATATAAAAAGCTTACATCTGCTAACCCCAGCCTCTCCCTCCATCCCTCCCCCAAGCCCGTCCCCCTTGGCAACCACCAGTCTGTTCTTTTTTTTTTTTTTTTTTTTTTTTTTTTTTTTTTACCAGTCTGTTCTTTATGTTCGTAGCAACATCTTATATTGATGGAATATCTAAATGCTTTGTAGGAATCAACTTCTGAACTGCTAGAACGCAGGAAAGATCTCGAAGTTTTGCAGAATCTCTTGAAGGAGATCTCCAGCCATGGCTTGCCAGGGGATAAAGCTCTGGTTTTTGAAAAAACAAATAATTTGTCAAAGAAATTCAAGGAAATGGAGGATACTGTCAAAGAAAAGTAAGCACCACTTAAGAAATTGGATTTTATTCTACTTGATACTAATTGGAATGCATGATTTTTATTTAGTTATGTAGCTACCTGAAACAGTTTTTGGAAACTTGAGAATAAGCTTAGGGTTACTTTATAAGTACTTTAATATTGATAAGTTTTTTGCTGTTAAAACTAAGTATAGTTTTTGTTAAAGTATTTAGGAGGGAAATTCACTACTTCTTACATGAAAGTATTTATAGAAAGCACTGTGTAAGGAAAATGGTGGTGGCAGTGTTTTACTGAAAGTAGTCTAAACTCACTGTAGTCTGAAGGCTTTGGCTATTACATTTTTATTTGCAAAGGCAGAAATAACCTTGAAAGATAGCCCATGGTTCATTGCTTTCTGGGCTCCGTTCAGAAACGATGCATCATTCCAGCATAGTTCTGGATGGCGCTTTTTTTTTTGTAAAATAGTTTCCTTTTTGAAGAGTTGTAGATCAGACATGATTCCATGAACAAACAAGGTAAGAAACAAGAGAATGAACCTAAATTAAGGTAAAAAGCTGTACAGGGGTGTGAGCCTTCTGATTGAGTTTTATATTTCTGATCTCATGCTAGTTGAGAATATACATCTGGTTTTGCCAAAGTTCATACAGAAGCCACCCAAAAGATAGAAAGTAGTCATTTCTCTTTCAGCTCTTCTTCGTCATTTCTTTGGAATTGTCTACCTAAAACTTTTGAGTGCTGTCTGGACTACTCACAGAGCTATCATTTCCATCCTATTTAATTCACATGGTGCAGAAGAAATACTCTTGGTTTCTTTGGGTAAACTCTAGGTTGTTTCTTCTGTTAGATGGGTCCAATTATAAAACCATGTGGTCATCGGTGATTAGTTTACCAACCATGTACTCTCTGCTAATAATCCACACACCTGCACACGTGCACGTGCCATCTACATGGTATCCAGTTACCAAATCTAACTGTCCTCATAGCTGTACCTGTGCCAGGCGTGTGCCCTCCCTCTGTGTAGTGTACAGAGACTGTACAGAGAGATCCGTATAGTTCACTGTGGAGCTTTCTGAGTATCCATGGGGGAGGTGCACATTAAGTTCTGCATCACTAGGTCTCACCTCGTTTTTGGAAACTCAAACCTGTCCTCTCTGTAAAGACCCAGTTTACCCATCCACTAAAGTGACTGTAGTGACACTAGGTGGCGCTGTGTTTCCCTCATGTTAGTGACTTGCGGTTCCCCTGTGGTTCTCAGCCTGCTGGTGTTTAGCACCATATAAAGCGGACAGATAAAAGCTCACTGGCTCTAAATCATGTTAAAGCTGTTTATATGGCTTTAGAGTGTACGTAGCATTATAGAATGCCGTTACACATGGGTTACAAATATCTTAACTGTTCCTATCTTGATCTACAGACTTTACTGAGGAAATAGACAAGGAGTAATTTAGCTGATTTCACTTGCCACCTATGAAACCTTTCCTCCTGTATCTGAGGATTGGAGTGTGCCTGGGGGAAGATTTTTTCTTAATGTTAAGCTTGAAATGGGCATAATAATTTACTTTTTAGTAATTAGTCCTTTGGAGTATCTCCCTTTGTGGCTTAAATTTGTCAATGATGTTTGTGATCTAGAAAAGAAGCTGTATCTTCTTGTCAAGAACAGATGGATGCCTTTCAAGTTCTGGTTAAATCATTAAAGTCGTGGATAAAAGAAACCACAGAAAGAGTTCCCATTGTGCAGCCTTCTTCTGGTGCAGAGGATTTAGGGAAATCTTTGGAAGAAACTAAGGTGAATCACTGTCCATGTCTGATAAGAATTTCTCATTTGCTTGTGTTAGGAATGAGAGGTTTCCTTTTATCTAATAGCACATAAGTTAGAGCCTCCTGTATGTACAGTGTATTTTGGTGATATTTGGAAATCATGACGGGTTTAACTGATCCTTTTGAAGAAGGACACAGACTTTCAGTTAATTTGCTTTTTTAAAGAGATGTATTTGTGAGTTGCTGACTGGTCCGAGTTTCTTTCCCCACCACATCTCTACTTAGTTTATTTTTTATACCATTTTTCATAATGTTAGTAAAAGATCCTTCTCTTCAACTCAGCATTTTGCTCTAGTTTGGATATATCACTCTAACCAGTATTTGAAGATGGAAGTTATTTGAATCTCTAGTGTGTGAGTCTTGTCATCTGACTCAGTCATAAAACTTATGACCAGTTATGGCAAGTTTTCCACTCCAAATTTGTGGAGTTGTGTGTCCTTTAAAATTCATTGAAGTTTTGATGATTAAAATTCACTATTAAATGGAATTCTGAATTTCCATTTTTTAAAATTGTTTCTACTGCCTTTTTTTTTTTGTAACTTGGCTGTTACCTAGTACAGTTTTGCAGACTTACAGTTGACAGTTACTTTGGAACCCGGGGCAGCTGGGACTAGCCTGGCTTCCACTGTGGCTGGGAGCAGAATTCAGGATGGACCCCACCCCACTCCTCACTAATAACAGAGTTAACAGTCACTTGGACCATTGGAACAAATAGAGATGCTGTCCTTTTCTTCCATCCCATAAGTCAGAACCCACAATCATCACTGTTTTAAGATATATTTAAGACATTGAATTATAATGTATAACTTGGAAAAGATTACAAAGACTGAAAAATAATGTGTTTTTGTATCTCCAGAAATTACAAGAAAGGTGGAGCTTAAAAACACCAGAGATTCAGAAAGTCAACAACAGTGGGATCTCACTATGTAACCTAATAAGTGCTGTGATGACCCCTGCAAAGGCCATAGCAGCAGTTAAGTCAGGTAAGTGCTTTATTTACATTTGTGGTAAAACCCATTGGGTTTTACCAGTGAATTGGGTCCACCATGTTGATTTTATTTGTGTATGTTATTTTTAAAAATTAATGCATAAAATAACCTCAGAAACACGAAGGGAAGGTGACAAGAAAGATGGCATCTCTAAACAACCTAAACGCTGCCACGGAAAAGTGTCTGTTCTGGTCAAATTTCAGATCTCTTAGGTTTCATCTTATTAAATACTACAATTTAAAATGTAACCAAATTCATCTGTAAGAATAAGGAACATTATATTGGGGAAGGGGAAAGATCAGATTCCAGTTTGTTTTTACCTAATTGATGGGGATGTAGAAATTCTATCTGAAATTTTTTTTTTTTTTTTTTAAACTTGTTCAAGTCAAATGATCAACGGCAATGTACATGGCTAAGCCCTTCACTCTTTTTTTTTTTTTTTTTTAAAGAAGATGTTAGGGGTAGGAGTTTATTAATTAATTAATTTGTTTTTGTTGTGTTGGGTCTTCATTTCTGTGCGAGGGCTTTCTCTAGTTGTGGCAAGCGGGGGCCACTCTTCATCGCGGTGCGCGGGCCTCTCACTATCGCGGCCTCTCTTTTTGTGGAGCACAGGCTCCAGACGCGCAGGCTCAGTAGTTGTGGCTCACAGGCCTAGTTGCTCCGCGGCATGTGGGATCCTCCCAGACCAGGGCTCGAACCCGTGTCCCCTGCATTAGCAGGCAGATTCTCAACCACTGCGCCACCAGGGAAGCCCCTGAAATCTTTGATAAAGAAATGAGTCTGGTCTCCTGGGAAAGAAGGAAGTAAGGAAAGAAAACAGGTTCTTTTCTGTTGAGTGGACCTCTCTTAATTTCTTCCCATCTGCATTATTCCTTACACTATTCCCAAAGAAAACAGTTCTATACTGTGTTAGCCAGCATGTCTGAATCACAATCTTACCAGGCTTCTCAACAGAAGGGGAGAGTCATGTATAAATAATGGTTCTAAAATTAAGTTGTGGGTAGAGTTTTAAGTTTAAAACATATTTATATTTGTTGTCACTATCAGGTTTTAAATAATCCAAGAGTAGACCAAAGGCAGATCTCATATCTTTATTCTGAGGGTTTCTGACGATCCTCTGTGGTTTATCTGCCCTGCTCAGCTCCCAGCTGTTCCCATTGTGAGGCTGATGTTGAGCTGGGCCTATCTCCACCCACCGTTTATTCTGCTCTTTTAATCCCATTTCAGGCAATCCTCATAGTATAGTGTGTGATGATCTCTCCTTTCTCTCCTAATCAGATTTCCTGAAATGTCAATGTTTTTTGTTTTTTTTAAAGGTAGGGAATTCTGTGATGTTTTACATTAGTTCTTCATGCCCATTCTCTATTAGTAATAAGTAAAAAGTATTTTTTTCCTACTCTTGACACCTCCCAAGCATGGTAGGAATTAATCTGAAGTATCTAAAGGGTATTTTCACTTCCATCTGAAATGCCACGGTGTGTGTGATTTTTTTTTTTTTTTTTAAGGGACAAAACTTTAAGATTCAGATATTTAAATGTTTTTGTTTAGGCTTGTTCGTGTGTGGTTAGTTTAGGGAAATGTTTTTGTGTTTTGGATAGAGAGCCAAGGCATACTAACATGAGAAGGTCTAATTGATTTTTTAATATTCTGGTTATGAAAAAGGAACCGGTGCTAGGTGTTTATGGAATTAAAGAGAAATAATTACTACGGCTCACCAAGTGGTTCCTATTTGCTAGGCAGTAGGGTAACTGTCTTTAATGCCCACAGTGGTCTCGCGAGATACTTGTTATTCTCCCCAGCAGTTTGGTGGGATGGATTCACGTGTGCAGCCTCACAGGGAGTCATTAGTGGGGCTGGGGTTTAAGTTCAGGTGAGACATATGCCAGGGCCCAAGTTCCCCAGCCACTGTACCTCCTTCCTCTATATTGATACAGTAATGGTTTCTTTTACTTTACTTTTAACTTTTCTTTCATGTCTTTTTACCTTATTCCGCCTCCATTAAACCCATGAAAACACTGTAACTACAGCAGACAATTCTCAGTTTCTTAACTTGAGACAGACATTCTTTTGTCTGTCAGGCATTTATGCTTCAAGCAACACACATATTGACCAGTTTCTGTGCTTCAGGGACTGTATCACTAAAATAACTTCAGCTTTAAAGCAACCTTATCCCCAAATTTTCTTATAAATTAATAGTTAATGATTAATGTATATAATATAAAGTTACTGAAACTCTACTGTTTAAGTTGATCATGTTATGACTTTAAAAATAAATTTTATGCAAAAGAGAGGATATAGCTTGATCTTTCAGACCTTCATTTGATTTTGAAATTGAATCATTATTTTACATTTTCAAATAGTAATAACATTTTAAAAGAATTAGTGTTTATGGCGTTTGCTTTAATGCCACCTACTATTAATATATATAAAATACAATAGAAATCTATGATGACTTCAGTTTTAATATTTTTGCAGGTGGAGTAATATTAAATGGTGAAGGAACAGCCATAGATACTCAGGATATTTTGGCAAATAAAGGTAAATGGTGACTTTAAGTGCTTATTGATTAAATTACTTGGTATGGTGTTTTTTTTTTGAGAGAGAGAGAAAATCTTTTTAGGGATGAAAAGTAGTTATATCGAAATTTCAAACTTGAATTAAAATGGTATGAGTATAGTCATGTTCTCCATAAATAACATGTTTATATAACATTCCATGCAATTTTGTTCATCTGAACTTAATGAAATCCAGTAATTCAGCTTGGCATTTGGTTTATGTTTCCTTCTTTCGGGTTAATTTGAGATATTTTCTCACTTGGGATAACATTATTTGAGCTATTTTTTTTTAATTTGATGCCTGAGGAATTAATAAGCATCATTTCATGATTTGGGGTTTTTATTCCATTTAAAATATCTATCTCATTTCACTTGTATTATGCAGTGTACCTAAAGTATTTGTCATTAAGTAGCATTGTAAGATGATGTAACATTTTAGTTCTAAAAACTCTATGACTTTATCATAGTAGACTTAATATTGACAAAATAGAAGGAAATAGCACGTGAAACAAATTTTTATTTCTAGAGCTCTAAACACCCTGAAAATGTGTCAATATAATTTTTCTTCTTACGTTTAGGATTAGCGTCCATTAAAAAGGATATGAGTGACATAAGCCATGGCTATGAAGATCTTGGCCTCTTACTTAAAGACAAAATAGCCGAACTGAGTACCAAACTCTCCAGATTGCAAAAGGCTCAGGAAGAATCAAGTGCCATGATGCAGTGGTTACAGACAATGAACAACACTGCCACAAAATGGCATCAGGCACCTACACCTACGGACACTGAGGCTGTGAAGAGTCAAGTTGAACAGAACAAGGTATCTTCTGTGGGTCCATTTACCGAAGATGTGAGAGAACAGATTAGCACTCAGAACTGAGCCCTGGGGGTCAGGAGCCCCGTTCTGGTTTCTGGCTCTATAACCTTCAACACATAGTTCGCCAGCTTTGTTGAACATGACTTTTTGTAGAGATTGATGCTAATAGTCACTTATTTTTACACGCAGATGTTATAAAGATGAGTGAGCTGTTGGGTGCAAGCAACTTTGCCACCTTCAAATTAGTTTAAGTCTTGGATTTTAACCAGTACTTATTGGAAAAGATGTATTTAAGGGCTAAGTGTATTAGGAATCTGTTCTGTCCAGTATAAAATAGGGGAGCTCATGCTTTCCCTTTGTTTAATACACGGTATTTCTTGCTACAACTGTCAGGGTTGGGAAAACGGTTTTGCACTTTGGCAATGCTGGCAAAAATGTCTCCAGATGACTAACTTATCTTTGAACTCTGTAACGTGTTGTCCAGAAAAGTGCTTATTTGCTAGTAGTCTCAAATCTTGCAGCTTTTATCAAGACTGATTTTCTGATTAATTACAGTCATACTGATGTCATTTTCCTTTTTTTCCAAAGGGATTTGAGAATACCTTGAAATTCTTTCTAGGTGATGGGATGAGGGTCATTATCTCTGTAGCTCTAGCATTCCTCCTTGGGATTCTGTTATCAGCTAGTTGAGGAATAGTTATGAAGAGGAAAAGAAAATATAATTCACTGCTGAATCCGGTCCTCACTCACTTCAGCCTTTAACAGTGGATTGTTTCCCCTCTTTTGGTCATGTTGGAGAAAAAAGTGCTCTATTGAAATTGTGTTTTTGTCTTTTGATGTTGACATACTTTAATGAAGTTACTTTTTTTATTTCCTTGTTAGTCATTTGAGGCAGAACTGAAGCAAAATGTAAACAAAGTGCAGGAGTTGAAAGACAAGCTGACGGAGCTGCTGGAGGAGAACCCAGACACTCCGGAGGCCCCCAAGTGGAAGCAGATGTTGACGGAAATAGGTATGTTACCACTTACACCAGAGGCCGTGAACAGAAGCACAGTCATTTTTTAAAAATCATAATCTCTATCAGAAAACATCTATCCAGCAATCTCACTGACTTTGGGATTTGCTTTCATGTTTCAGAATCGATCTTTGCATATTCTAAAGTGTCATTTCATATTACATGGTGCTAGGCCTTGGCATATCTTGTGTTTTTCTCACTAAACACAGTAACGAAATTTATGTTTTTGAAGAAGGTAGATACCAGTTAATAGAATGCTGTGTATTGAGTCACATGTTTTCATTATGGTTTATTTTTTACTAGGTTTTGGGTGCTTCTAATTTTTTATGATTTGTTATATTTTAGTGTGGAGAGTCCTTTTTGTTTGTTTGTCTGGAAAAGCTGGGTGCCTTTCTCCACCATGGAGTTCCTGATGGGACCCCACCAGCCCCTGTTTCATGCTGCTGGTCCCTTTCCCAACCAGCCTGAGAAGGCTGCTCCCCACAGGAGTCTGGGGGTTTGCTCTTTACCCAGAGTCCTCCTCCCATCTCCATCCTGTCCCTATAGAAACTGTCCCTCGGAGATGCAGAATTGCCTTCACAAGCCCTGTTATCTTATCACCCCTTTTCCTTATTGTAATGGTATGGGAGTGAGTGTAAGACAGTGACACTCATTTTCCCTACTTCATAGTATTTGGAGAATTCAGTGAGTTAATGTGTGTGCAGCTCAGACAAACAGTATCGGGCACATACTAAGTATGTTTAACTATGACTATCACAAGAATCATTTTACTTTGAATTGTTCCATTATATTTAGCTAAATCTTGTCCTTCCTTTAGAGTCAGATATGCTGTGATAAATTTAGAAGTTTCTAAGTACGTTTTAGTTTAATAAGAGTCATCCTTATACATATAACTGCTTCACTTTGCTGTATACCTGAAACTGACACAACATTGTAAATCAACTATACTCCAGTAAAAGAAAAAGAGTCATCCTAAGAGATATTAATGTTGCAAGGTGTATTTAATCCAACAGTAGAGACTTCTGTTGCATTATAATTAATTGGGCCCTAATTCAGTGGCTGTCAGAATATCAGAATTACTCGAAGGAATATTTTCTAGACATCTTAGAATAGCGGAGGGAGCGAGGAATGCATATTTCAGAAAAGCTTCCTGATAAGATTTTGATATTTCTCCTTCTCCATTTATGGGTTGAGTTGCATTATCTCATTATCAGATTGTGATTGACTAGAACATGCCGTATAGTGTGACGTTGTTTAGGTAAACGTTTCAGGGGCTGGGCTCTATGAAAAGCAGCTCTTCAGTGCATTACACTAGGTGAAAAAAATCTGTCAGATCAGCTCTTCACACCATCAGTGTTGAGTGACTCATGTGTTGAGAGATGGTCTGTAATTCTGGGCTTCAAGGAGCATGCCATCCTCAGGGCTGGGGGAGCAGGCAGGGCATCCTAGCAGAGGGTGAGACCCAGTGGGATCGTGAAAGCGGGATGGGGCAGGGACAGAGGGGGAGGGATGGAGCATGTGAGCTGTGGGGTCCTTGTGCGCCCAATCTGTTGCGATGAGGACGTGTGATCAGCGGGCAGATGAGGGCTTCCTCTCGGAGGACAGACCTTCTCAGATGAGCACATGAGGGCCCTTTTGTGGGAGACCCTGGAGGTCAAGCAGAGGTCATCAGATTTTGCCATCTAGTTGGTGACGAGTAAATTATTGAGGGGTTTGAGCCCAGAAGTGACATATCCAGTGACGTTTAAGGGAAATTATTTTAGAACCAAATTCATTGCAGCTGAGGATCACGAATCGCAGGTAAGCTGGTTAGAAGGCTCTTGGTCTAGGTGTGCGGTTCTGGAAAGGGTGCTCCTGGCAGCAAGAGCAGAGCATCCCCTGGGGACGTGTTAGAAATGCACATTCAGACATCACTTCAGACCTGCTGATCAGTCCCTCCGGGGGTGGGCCCAGCACCTGTGTGACCAGACCCTCTAGGGGTCTCTGATGCAGCTCCAGCTTGAGAAGTACTGGTCTTGGCAAAAGATGGTGAGGACCAATGTGGAGTTGGGTATTGGGAATGGAAGGACTGGGTTTAAGGGTTCGTGATTGAGGATATAGGAGAGTCATGAAAGAACATCCTGAATTATGGCATTTCATGACATGCATGAGAATAACCTTCAAAAGAAGTCTAAAAGTCGGAAAAACCTACCCATTTTGATAGGAATATCGTGAGTTTTTTCCTCCAACATTGAATTTAAGGGGTTGGTGAGATTTCCTATTGTAACTTCTGAGCAGTTGGCTGCTGATGTGTGATTTGCGTAGAAGAGCATGGTTGGGTGTAGATACACACATTTGGGAGTCACTTACCACCTTCTGGTCGTTGAAGGTTTGCTATTAAAGAAAAGGATACATGTTCATTGTTCTAGTGGGTCCGTTCTAGTTGAATAAACAGACTCTGTAGGACTTCTAGAAGGAATGAGGGTTCTCAGGAATATTCCATAATCTACAGCATCTTCCATCAGATTCAAATCTATTTTTCTTACACTTCAGTTGACACAAACCATTGGTACCATAAAATCTGTATCGTTAAATGCAATTAACGCACAGGTTAGTCTTTAATTGACTATGTAAGGAGAGCCCTGTCCTACAATCTTCATAGATACAGTTGTATTAAATGTATAACAAACATCTGGGCTTCCCTGGTGGCGCAGTGGTTGAGGGTCCGCCTGCCGATGCAGGGGACACAGGTTCGTGCCCCGGTCCGGGAAGTTCCCACATGCCGCGGAGCAGCTGGGCCCGTGAGCCATGGCAGCTGAGCCTGCACGTCCGGAGCCTGTGCTCCACAACGGGAGAGGCCACAAGAGTGAGAAGCCCGCGTACCGCAAAAAAAAAAAAAAAAAAAATCTGTTTCATCCTTTATCTTTTTTTCTTCTAGATTCTAAGTGGCAAGAGCTCAATCAGTTAACAGTTGATAGACGACAGAAACTGGAAGAATCCTCAAATAATCTAACCCAATTCCAGACCGTGGAGGCTCAGTTAAAACAGTGGCTTGTGGAAAAAGAACTGATGGTCAGTGTCCTTGGGCCCTTGTCGATTGACCCAAATATGCTGAACACACAAAGGCAGCAGGTGCAGGTGAGTCCTACCTGACTTAACAAGACAGATGTTTTCATTAGAAATACATTACCTTGGATGGTATGTGCTCTGCCTGTCTCGGAGGGTTTGTAATGTGTCAGATGCCCACAAGGTACTGTCGTGAGGCTGGCGGGAAACCCCCAGAGAAGCAAAGCTCTGGAGCATCCCTGGAGCATCCCTGAGGGGTCCACCGAGCCCACGAGTATGGTCAGGTCCCTTGATCGTTTCGGTCATATTGTGGTTTGTAGAGACCCTGTTAAAGAGGACTTTCTTTGAAGTATTAATATGATTGCATAAGTAATAACATTTTTATGAGAAACTAGTATATTGTTTAGAAATGACTCCTTTGAGGTTTTATTCATTTTGATTGTGGTAGTAGATAATGAAACTTATAAAGCTCATGCAAAACATCCCTGAGTGGGGGAGACAGAGTAAGAAGAGAAAGAAGAAGGGAAGAAGAGGAGGAACCTTGAAACCTGCAGGGTTAGTTAGACTCATCTAATTATGAGCAGATAAATCCACAGGGGGAGAAACATATGTAAATTGTAAGTCAGACGTAATCGCAGGCACTCCGCTGTGGTCTCGGTGAGCTTTCTTTCTGTGCAGGTGGTGGTTTTGGGGCATGGAAGCTGATCCGTACTCTGAAAATACACAACAGTCTGGGTAGTTGAGTCACATGCTGTCCTAGGCATGTATGTTCTTCATCTGAATAGATGGAAACAACAGATATAAAGAAACATTTGAGGAGAATTAATTATCCATAGTCTCCCAGAGATAGATAAAATATTCTACTAAAAGAAGGACATTTGGGGATCATTCGTTTTATAATGAAAGCCAGTGTGAGCCCGCACGCTCAGAGCGATATGATTTATTGGCTAAATCTTTACAAAAAAGACTGTAAACGTCGATCTTATGTTTAGAAAGAACCTTTGTAAATCAATACACCATGAGTTTGTATATCCTAACACTGTTATCACTGTGTATTTCCTTTGGTGTAAAATGCTATAGAGCATTTAAAAAAATCCTGTAAAAAGAAAAATGCAAATAGGAAGAAATCAAATTGGTGTTAGTGTGATGTAAACTTGTCTAAAAGCAGTGTTTCCCTTTGTGTATGAAAATTTGTACATGAATTTTTGTTCCTTTTCCCCACACTAGCAAAAATATTTATTCTCTTTTGTCTCCCTTGGGGGATATTTATTTTAGACAAAATGTTAATGTCTGTGAAGTACCATTGCTCTTTGGATTAGTTTACGATAATTGGACTGCCTTTGAAATAAAAGCTAGGAAAGCAGTAACAAAAATAAAATAAAAACTAGATAATTAACTACCATTTCTGTCTGTTTAGAAACTTAAAGGTATGTTTTCTGTAATTAATTCTCTAGTCATTTGTGTGTTTATTTGCCCTCGTCACCTCTTTACCTTAGATTCTCCTGCAAGAATTTGATACCCGGAAACCTCAGTATGAACAGCTAACAGTGGCTGGTCAGGGCATACTGCACAGACCTGGGGAGCACCCATCCTTCCACGGGATTGTGAAGGAACAGCTAGCAGCTGTGACCCAAAAATGGGACAGCCTCACAGGACAATTGAGGGACAGATGTGACCGGATCGACCATGCCATTGTTAAAAGCACCCAGTATCAAAGCCTGCTGAGAAGCCTTTCTGATAAGCTGGCCGACTTGGATAATAAACTCAGCAGCAGTGTGGCCGGGAGCACACACTCTGACGCGATGAACCAGCAGCTGGAAACAGCCCAGAAAATGAAGCAGGAAATAGAGCAGGAAATGAAGCAGATCAAAGTGGCCCAGGCTCTGGGAGAGGATCTGGCAGCCCTGGTTAAAGAAGAGTACTTGAAAGCTGAACTTAGTCGGCAACTGGAAGGCATCTTAAAATCATTTAAGGATCTTGAACTAAAAGCAGGTTTGTGTGTCTTCTTTGAATGCATGTATTTCCTGGAAATAGGGATCAGTGAACTCCCTATTTCCAAGCTGTTGGGGAAACCAGGCCCCTAAAGTGAACCTGCCCGCAGTGAGAGGTGCATGCAAGGAGGGTAGATTTGGGTTCACATGCACACACAGTGTTGCAGGGGCGGGGAGTTCTGCACAGATGATAGGCGGACCCCCTGCCAGCAAAGTCCACTTCGCATAGGCCCATGGAAACTTCGGGTACTTCAGATTAGTTTTTACAGACTTTCAGACATAGAGAACAGACTTGTGGTTGCCAAGGGGCAGGGGAGGTAGAAGAGAGATGGGGGGGGGGGTTGGGATTAGCAGATGCAAACTATTAAAAAAATTTTTTTTTATTGAAGTAGAGTTGATTTACAATCTTGTGTTAATTTCTTCTGTACAGCAAAGTGACTCAGTTATACATATATATACATTCTTTTCTAATATTCTTTTCCATTATGGCTTATCGTAGGATATTATATAGAATGGATAACCAACAGGGACCTACCGCATAGCACAGGGAACTCTATTCAGTCTCCTGTGATAAACCAAAATGGAAAAGAATATGAAAAAGAATGTGTATATATGTATAACTGAATCACTTTCCTGTACAGTAGAAAATAACACAACATTGTAAATCAACTATACTTCAATTTTAAAAAACAGTAAATAAAACAAATTGGTTTTTAAAGGTGTCAGTGTTTATGCTATGCGACAGTCTTGTTCCACCAGAAAAGGAGACGACTACAGTTATTAAAAAAGGCTTGGCATCATTTTCTTGATAACAGCTAGTTCGTCTGGCTCCATCATGGAAGCTTTTCCAGAGAAACGTGCGAGAGAGAAGCATTATGCACGATTTCCTCTCTCGCCTGCTGTAGCCATCACTCTGTGGCCGCTGAGCCCAGGATGGTCCAAGGCAGCAGCAGCAGTTCCTGGGCCCGAGAAGGGCAGGCCAGAGGAGAACCCGTTGGTTGCTGTGTTGTCATTTGCCAAGTAACACTAGGCACTCAGTTTATGTTTTTTAATAATTGATTGGATTTGTTTACTGATCATAGCAACCGTTTCAGACTTAACTCCTTGATTTTGACGTGATATTGGTAGCAAACATGAGCTATGATGATTATAGTGATGGTGACTATTGTTAGGAACCCTTCTCCGTGACAGGCATTCAGCTCAGAGCTTTACTTGCACGCACTGTCACCTCATTCCCATGACAGCTTCTATCAGTGTTGCCAGCTCACACTTGGGGAAATGAGGCCCAGAGGTTTAATCGTTCACCCTAGGTCCTCCAGCTCTTGAGAGGCTGAGTTGGGATCCAGACCCATGTTGTCTCCGTGGGCTGCCTTACATTGCCTCCGTGATGGGTAAAAATTACACAGGTGGAGACTTCCCCGGCGGTCCAGTGGTTAAGAGTCCACGCTTCCACTGCAGGGGGCACGGGTTCAGTCCCTAGTTGGGGAACTGAGACCCTGCATACTGCAGGGCCAAAGGAAAAAAAAATCACACAGGTGGAAAAGTCACATTTAATAAGAGATTGGTTATTGATCAGCATCACCTAGAGCTTTGAACAGTTGTCACTACCTCGCCCTAGGATGGAGGTGGCTCTAGTATCCAGCCTCTGTTGTCTCTTTTCTTGCTGTAGTCCTCACCTCTTGCCCTTCTGCCACCGCCTTTGTCCATAACGTAAGCGCTTTTGTCATTCTCATAGTCAGTGCTAGTAGCCCTTGCGTTCAGATTATTCTGTGTATTTATTTGGTGGTTTTTCTCTTGGCATTTTGCAGATTTATTCAACATTTTGATGTAAAATAAACATGTCTGTGGTTTTATTTTTTAGAGAACCATGTCCAGCATCTTCAGTCAGCCTGTGCCAGCTCTCATCAATTTCAGCAAATGTCTAGAGATTTCCAGGCTTGGCTGGATACCAAGAAGGAAGAACAGAACAAATCTCCCCCGATATCAGCCAAAGTCGAGGTCTTGGAGTCATTAATGAAAGATCAGAAAGACTTCAGGAGAACTTTGACCGCCGAGTCTCACATTTATGAGAAAACCATGGCGGAAGGTGAAAACCTGTTACTAAAAACACAAGGGTCTGAGAAGGTAGCGTTACAGTTACAACTGAACACAATTAAAACCAACTGGGATGGATTTCAGAAGCAGGTGAAAGAAAGAGAAGACAGGGTGAAAGATTCACTGGAAAAAGCTCTCAAGTATAAAGAACATGTGGAGATGCTCAAGCCATGGATAGACAGGTGTCAAAACAGCCTCAAGGAAATAAAGTGTAGCTTGGATCCTGCTGAGACAGAGAAATCTCTTGCCCAGTTAAAGTCTCTGCAGAAGGAGAGGGACCAGCACTTTGGGATGGTGGAACAGCTAAACAGTGCAGCCAGCAGCCTGCTCCGTGTCTGTGAAGTGGACAAAGAGGCGGTGGCAGAGGAGAAGGAATCCCTGCTCCAGAAGATGGACATGGCCACCGAGCAAGTGCACAGGAAGAAATTCTCTCTGGAGAACATGGCCCAGAAATTTAAAGAATTTCAAGAAGTTTCCAAAGAAGCTCAGAGGCAGCTTCAGTGTGCAAAGGAACAGCTAGATATGCACGACTCTCTGGGGCCCCAGGCTCACAGCAGTAAGTCCCTGACTGTGTTGCAGACTCAGCAGAAAGCCCTTCAGACCTTGAAGCCTCAGGTGGATCTGGCCCAGGGGCTCGCCCAGGACCTTGTGGTGGGGGCCTCCGACTCCAAGGGCACCTCCGAGGTTCTCCTCCAAGCAGAAGCCTTAGTCCAGGAGCACAGTGCCCTCAGCCAGCAGGTGGATGAAAAGTGTTCCTTCTTAGAAACCAAGCTTCAGGGCATCGGCCATTTCCAGAACACCATCCGAGAGATGTTTTCTCAGTTTGCGGAGTTTGATGATGAGTTGGACAGCATGGCCCCAGTGGGGAGAGATGTGGAAACGCTGCAGAAGCAAAGGGAGGCTATTAAAGCCTTCTTGGAGAAACTGGAAGCGCTCATCGCAAGCAACACCAATGCCAATAAGACCTGCAAGATGATGCTGGCCACGGAGGAAGCCTCTCCTGACCTGGTCGGCATCAAACGGGACCTGGAGGCTTTAAGCAAACAGTGCAACAAGCTTCGGGACCGTGCACAAGACAGAGAAGAGCAGGTGGAAGGGACCATCACGCGCCTTGAAGAATTCTACAGCAAACTCAAGGAATTTTCTACTCTACTCCAGAAGGCTGAAGAGCATGAGGAGTCTCAAGGCCCTGTTGGCATGGAAACAGAGTTGATTAACCAACAGCTTGATGTGTTCAAGGTAGGGAGTGCTTCCTTTGTACTCTGCGTTTTGGTTATTCAAAGACATTACTGATAGGTATAGAAGGAGATGGCCTATTTTGTAGCATCTTCAAGTAGGATTGTCATGCAGTGTTGGAGCTTAAATGAGCATCCGTGGGCGGAGGGGATATCCAGGTACGTGGGGTGAGTCCAAGCTTCCTGGGGCTTTGGGCCCTCATGGGATAAGGCCTGTGATGAATTAGGAGGTCAAAGGGTGCTTGGAAAGCTGGTGTCTGTTTCTGATGTCACTCACAGCTGCCCTCTGGAGTGACCACGTCCGTGTTTTAAACTCAACCACGGAGGGCCATCCATCACATCAAAAGTGTGTTCTCTTCATGTTTGTGTCCCAGCATTTTCTTTCATGGTGAATTATAGTCTTTTCCTGCTCTTTCCCTTTTTATAGTCTTCTCCTCCTTCTTAATTGAATTTCTTCCCTAAGTTCCTATTTTAAAAGGCAGTGTAGAGTTCCTTGTTGTAATCCTGGCCCCAGACGATTGGGAGTAAATTATTTCTGATGGGACTCTGAGCGCCTTGGGGCTGAGAAATGTGTACCGCCTGGCAGCACCCAGTGATGCCTGATGATGGAGTCGGAGGAGAGGGTGGGCCAGGTCCAGGGTCAGCGATGTGAACCCGCTTAGGGTAGCAGGTGCAGAACTCGCATCTCGTTGGAGAGAGGGTCACCTGCACAGGGAGGGTCCTAGCTGTCCAGCCTTTGCTGCACAGGGCTGAAAGGAACCTGTAGGGTTGCAGGGGATCCTGTTCTATTCATGAGGTAAGTTTTACTTTCCAGTAAAGGCTGGTGTGATGCGTGAAGCATCAAATAGGATTAAAATAGAAACAGAATTTGCAAAACAACAAATCATTTCCCAGGAGAAATGAATATAAATCAAATAGACCTCCTGACTTCTGTGCTGTTGTACTTGACAAAGTCTTTCCTTTGTTTCTCTTTCGTGGTGTTATTTTTAGGTGACTGAAGTTTGAAAATTAACTTCAAAGTAGCTTCTTTTTCTTCCTTGTTATATTATGGTTGTTTGCTGTTTATAGAGTGCCTTTGAAGCCCAGTTTCTTCAGGGCTTAAGAACCTGCGGTTCTGTATTTGGGTCTTGATTCTGGAAGGAGAAGGAAGCTGCCTGACTGTTGATTTAACTTCATTGCTCTGTCACACTTTCACACTGTGGTTTGCAAAATAAAGATTTCATATAAGAGAACTGTCTGTTAGAAAAACAAAGTTCTGTGACAGTTGCTGCTTGGAAGACAGGGGGTAGGGGGGTGCTTAGGAGTGAGTCTCTGGAATTTTCTGTGGGACCTGACAAAGCTTGAACACTTCCATGACAGTGATCAGGTGGTCTTTGTACTGATGAAAGTTGGGCATGCTTTTGTGAAACGTTATCATTTCTTTGGGTTTTCTGTGACTTTGTTTAGAAAAAGAGAGCAGGCCTTTATCTCTCTTCACTGCTTCAACTACTTATAGGAAAACGAGCAAAAGTAATAATATCGGTGCTGCTGCTTTGTCCACGCCCCCTCTTTGGGTCCCCAGGCATGAGGACAGTGAAAAACGTGGCTCTGCTTGTGGAGAGGTCTTCGGAAAGGAAGCAAAAGCAAGGGATAGGAGGGGCTCGCTCACACGTTGCTTTGAAATTATTTTGCAAACTGAAAAGCACTAAATAAGCATCGTTACTGTTCATGGTTACACAGATTGCTTTATTTGACTGTGAAGAAAAACAAAGTGATCATGTCTTCTAAAATAAGCCACTTGGCGTGCTGTGTCTATGTGTTTTCTCATTACTTTTTAAGGAGTTGACTGATTTTAATGAAATTCAGTAATAAAGAATATCATGACATACCTTCAGTGTCTTGAGACCCAGTGACTGAAATGAAAGTTTCCAAGTAGACAGTCATCTGCATTTAGTATATGCCAGTGCCATAGGTAAAAAACAATAAGAATATTATGGTAAATAAAGATGCTTACACAATCACTGATTCTGTTCTCTGTGTGTGTGTGTTTGCCAGTGTATGTTCTAAAAACTAACAGTTACAACAGTTAACATTTATTATGGGCTTAGTGTGTGTCAAGCATGACTCTAGACTGTCTTTAATTCTTTTGACAGTCCTGAGAACTGGGTACTATCATTATCCCCATCTTATTGTAAGGAAGCAGAGACCCAGGGAGGGGAAGTGACTTTCCCAAGGTCCCACGGGTAGTAAGTGTCAGAGCCTGGATGTTTTGGTGGCTATAATGCAGTGTTTTGGTCAACTTTATTCATCACGTTGTACATCTTACACTTCTCTGGGAAATTTTCAAATCATCTTTGCTGGAGACTGATTTGGGTGGCCTGAGTAACCAGCCATTGTTGTTGATTTGTTTGTTTTTCTGATTTTTTAAAATTGAAGTATAGTTGATTTACAATATTGTGTTTGTTTCAGGTGTACAGCACAGTGATTCAGTTTTATATATATATGTATATATGTGTGTGTGTGTGTGTGTGTGTGTATATATATATATATATATATATATATATATATATATATATTCTCTTTCAGATTCTTTTCCCTTATAGGTTATTATATAATACTGAGTATAGTTCCCTGCGCTATACAGAGGTCCTTTTTGTTTATCTATTTTATATATATTAGTGTTTATGTGTTAATCCCAAGTTCCTAATTTATCTCTCACCCCCCTCCACCTTTCCCCTTTGGTAAGCATAAATTTGTTTTCTATGTCTGTGAGTCTCTTTCTGTTTTGTAAATAAGTTCATTTGTATTTTTTTTTAGATTCTGCATAAAAGCAATATCATATGATATTTGTCTTTCTCTGTCTGACTTCACTCAATATGACAATCTCTAGGTCCATTCATGTTGCTGCAAATGGCATTATTTCCTTCTCTTTTATGGCTGAGTAATATTCCTTTGTATATATGTACCAAATCTTTTTTATCCATTCATCTGTCAATCAGCCATTGTTTATTTTAACCCAGAACACCAGGAACGCTCACTTAAGGAATGTGTTCTGTAAAGCCAGCCACTATGATAACAGGAGGTGAATGTGTGTGTGTGTGTTGTCTTAGAAATGGATCTCTAGATGTTGTGATGAAGATAATGACAGTTACCACCAGCACCAAACATTTCCTTGTCTTAGTGATTTGTCTTTCTTGATTGAAGTTGTAAATTATCTCAATTCAGATCTTCACTTAGTTTTTGTTGGAGATTAAGCTTTGGTTGGACATTAGTTTTGTTTTGTTTTGTTTTGTTTTGTTTGTGGTACGAGGGCCTCTCACTGTTGTGGCCCCTCCCGTTGCGGAGCACAGGCTCCGGATGCGCAGGCTCAGCGGCCATGGCTCACGGGCCCAGCCGCTCCGCGGCATGTGGGATCTTCCCGGACCGGGGCATGAACCCGTGTCCCCTGCATCGGCAGGCGGACTCTCAACCACTGCGCCACCAGGGAAGCCCATGGACATTAGTTTTAGCATAATATTTTAGGAAGATTTTAAAATTGCTTTAAGTGGAATAATTTGTCTTGAGTAAAAAACTAGTATTTTGCTATTTTATAGTTTCTAAAAATGAAACAGAAAAGCACCGAAGTACTGGGTGTATTTTCATTACAGACTTCGAAATGCAGTTTGACATGACTCTACCTGGTAGCTTTTGTTTAACCTAATGTCATGGGTAAAATCTTATGACAGGTTTTCATACTATAGAATAAGCTGCCTTCAGAGTCTTTCTGGAGCTTCATAGCTGTTACCCAGTTACTCAGCAGGGGTACGTTATATTCACTGGGAGCATAATGGATTATTTAAACTAGGTAAGACAGACCTCTTGGGTTCCATTCTTTTTTTTTTCCCCCTTAAACTTAACCTAGGAAACAGCAGTTAATGTCCTTGACAGGATAAAATTAATTCATGTTTAATACCAACACAAACATAATGATTGAAAACAAATGCTGTTCTGAACCAAAAGTCCTAATTCACTGTCAGTGAAAGCTATTCGAAGTTTCTGAAAAGAGATTGGTACTACCCTTTATGTTACTTTAGCTAGGTTTTTAAACAACGTGGATTGTTTTCCTACTTCTAAATACTAGTCATTGGATTAAAATGTCTAAAGACTGAGGTATTTTCTATTACTGTTGATAACTCAGAGTACCGTTTTTCTACTTATACTTCCGTATTATTGCATTAAATTCTGTGTACACTGTCATAAATTCCTAGGCAGAAAGGAAAAAGTCCCCCCATCCCTACCTCCTGTTAAAGATTCCTGCTCAAGATTATCTTCAAATCTAAACTACATTATCAGGTAATATTAACGTTTCCACATTTCTATTTTATTTTTCAAAGACATCCCAACTCTGTACAAGGAATAGGTGCCACCCTTCCTATGATGTCATCAACAGCCAATTATCCCCACACTGAATTGATTTCATTTCAGTGAAGAGCACAGAAACTTGATGTTTTAGCGAACATATACAGTCACATCCCAGCTAAATATATGACCCTCCCCAGCTCCATCTAGGCCGTGGTAAAAAGTCTTACCCACAGCCTGCTTACTGTTTTTTCTGGCCACTCTGTTGCTGCTCCAGTTGTCATTCGGTTTGTTCCCACAAATGAACACATCACTGGTACAAGTCTCTCTGAACCAAAGATTTCTAAAAGCAGGGAATTTTTAAGCCGAGTTGAAACCAGAGACAGAGACCGGAACACACGTAACTGTGCTGTGATAAATGTTCTCTGGTCCAGGGGAAGGCAGTGTGGAACCCAGGCATCCTCCTGTGCATGTTGGGTGAACTAGAATGCCAGGCGCCGTGAAGCTGGGGAAGCCGGGAGGTTTGAGTCCTAATTGTAAATGTTATGGCTGAAAAAAATCAATTTCTAAGTATCCTCTTAAGATATTTATTAAATGATCCTACAACAACCTCTGTGATGTCACCATATTTTTAGAGATAAAATTAAACTGTCCAAAGAATGCTTTAATAATGATTTCTCAGTGGCCCGTATTGTTACATAGAGGTCAATGACAAATTGTTCTCTGTTTTTGTCAAAAACAGGAGCAAATTCAGTAAAGCTGTCGCAGAAGAGGTTTTTCTTGGGGAAATATTCTTACTTGACTGGATTTTTGTTAATGAGCCTGTGTTATCAGGGAGGTTTCGTAACACCTTCCTGTGGTATTTTTAAAGGTGACAATGTTTTCACTATAGAAACTGTACTTTGATGCATGGGCTTTGCAGGAAGGTCACATTATTCAGTCAGCTATATCAGAGTGCCTTTAAGATGTTAGGAAGAAAAAAATATCACCTATGCTGGGCAACACAGAAGGCCCACCAAAGCAGAGGCTGCATGAGGCCACTACGATGGCGCTGATGTGATGGCAAGGTTCGTAAGACTCCATGGTCCCACCACACACACCAGCAGAGCCAGTGGGGCCTTCTTCCTACCCCGAAAGGCTGTCCTGGTGGAGAACGTGGCACGAGGGCTCTTTCCATGTTTGCTTCTAACTAACGCCATGCTCTTAGTGTCATGTGGCCTCTTAACTCCTATGGCTTCATTGAAGATCCAGGAGTTAGATGTAGAAAACAAACTTACGGTTACCAAAGGGGAAGAAAGGAGGGAGGGAGGGATAAGTTAGGAGTTTGGGATTAGCAGATACATACTACTATACTATATAAAATGAACAACAGGACTTACTATAGCACAGGGAACTATATTCAATATCTTGTCATAAATGGTATATATATACTATATATATTCAGTTATATGTATATAACTGAATCACTTCTTTGCTGTGCACCTAAAACTAACACAACATTGTAACTCAACTATATTCCAGTTTAAAAAAAAAAAGATCAAGGAGTTCATGTAGGTTGTTCTGAATGCAGTTCCAGCCAGAGATTTTATACCAGGAGATTTTTTGGTGGTTTTGTTGTTAACTGGATAAATTTGTATCTTCATTTTAAAGTCGTTCTCCCCGCCACCCCCAGCCCAGACACACCCACCAGCACACACAAAGCACCAGGCTGTAGCATCTCCTGTCATTATCATGGGCCTTCCTTAGATAAAAGGAGATCTACATAATTTATTTTACTCTCCTGGAAAGTTGCTTAAAGGGGTGTGTGTGTGTGTGTGTGTGTGTGTGTGTGAGAGAGAGAGAGAAATGGGAGCAGAGAGGGAGGAATTTGCTTTGTTGTTTCGAAATGATGCGTTGGTTTCTGGATAAGAAAATTTGATGGGTTAATGTTTTTTAAATGTTTCTCTAGGTCTGTAATCATTCATTAAATAATAGCTTCGGGTAGGTAAATGCTGTGATGGTAACTTCCAGGAAGAAGAGGAGTGCATATTACAGATCCTACTTAACATTCAAGATAAATTCCCATCAAGATCAGTCACCCTATTAAGTGTTTCTGAATTTGTTTGCTTTTGTCATGGGGTCTGAATATCCTATTTTCCTTCAAATATAAATTATTTTCCACTGAAATAAATAGCTACTGCATGTTCATCTGATGACTATCCTTGAAAACCCTTGACCCATTTATGTGAAGCTGTTTATCAGTTTGAAAACTAAGAACATAGGTTGCTTTCCATTTTCCTGAGCTAATGGCATATCTATTTTAGAAAGAATAATAGAAATTGTTGTTTCTAAGGCCTAGTTTTGTACTCACAGCAAAAAAAACCACATCTCTTGTTTGGCTTCTAATCCATATTTCAGGAGCAACTGGGCCAGGAAGATACTTTGGTCAGTTTTTATGGATAATAGTGCATTTACTCACAAACATTGTCCATTTACTGCACTTGAATTTCCTAATATCTCTAGCCTTTCAGCTCTAAAAACTCCATGTTTCAGTTGGTAAAATTAGTCTTTTACCTTTTCTATGACGTGGATCATTGTACTTTGTGGTAAGATTTTTCAGGAACTTTTCTTTTTAAAAGATTTAATTTAATTTTAGAAATACAGAATGAGAAAATTATACTGTTTTGCTTATAATTCAATTAGTATTTGTGTACTTTTCTAAAATCATCTGCCTTTAGAAGATTTTTTAACTGAATCACATCTAGTAGGCTGTGTAAAGTTATGTTTTGAGACCAGTTTAACATTGTGATTTCTTTATGTATGAAATAATACTGTTGACTACTTTTCAGAAAAACCTTGCTCATTTTATTCATTGTGTATTTCTCTCTTACGAAAATGTGAGAGAGCTAGGTATCACGATTAGCATTTAACACAGTTCAGTACATCTCGATTTTACTAACTTTAGAGACCATAGCATTGAAAGTAGCTGCGTAAACCAAATTTAGGAAGAAAAGGTCAGCCAGTCCAGTTCTGCTCTAAATGTGAGTTCTTTTATGTTATCCAGATAGATCTTTGGAATCTGATTCCAAGTCACAAAGATAAATATACAAGTTGTTGTCATCAATACCAATGTAATATTAAGAGTACAAATTTCAATTTGAATCAGAATCTATTAGGATCGTCCTTTGTAGAGTTAGTTGAAATCAGCTTAATAAAATAGGGATTCAATTATTAAATAAATGGCACATCCTTAAACATAATCAACTAGAGGACATTTTCCCATAGCACTTCCTGCTTCCCAGCTGTACTCTGCTCACTTTCTCATCCATATTCTCCACTTTACTGTAAGCCATGAAGGGGCGGGGGTGCTGCATCTCTGGGCACCAGCACTTTGCCAGGGCTCTCCATGCTGTTTGGTAATAGTGGGCACTGTTTGATGAATGGTTGAGTTTATGAATGAATTGTCTATGTAGCTTTAAAAGTGTACTATCCACCTGAAATGTGAGGTTGCTGTTCTTAGCTTTACAGAAGGTTAGAAGACTAGAATAGAATTGTGCTAATGATCCAGAGTTAGAGCCTCAGTTGGGCGGAATTAGGGCCATTTTTTCTTATGAAAAGTTCTGGGAGGATCTCTGTTTAGAGAAAGGTCCTGGTCCACATTCTGTGGAAACTTTATTATTCATGTAGCCGTGAATAAATAGCTTATATGGGAAGGTAGTGGCAACTGACAGTCAAACCCTTAGTTTCTGCTGATTCCAGCCTAGGGCACGACCCACTGTTCAAACGTGGTAACTGTGGGCACGTTTTTCTTTGTCTTATGATCCACATGTCACAACAGCCTGTGTGCTTAGACAGGATCAAGTGCTTGTTGCAGTATTTCACTTCTTGACTCTGAAGAGTGGGCATTGATATTATCATGTTGATGGGTTGTTTATTATGTATATATTCCCTTCTAGTTGGCTATAGATATTTTTTCCAACTTCATGATGGCCATATACTGAGTTGTATCTAATTGTTGAATGGGTGTGTAATTGTATCTAATTGTTGAATGGGTGTGTAACCTGTAGAGTTCCAGTTATGGATAGATTTTGTTTTTCAAAGATTCAGTTCTTAGGTTTATAAAAATCATTTTGGAATATTTTCTTATGAAAGGTACAAAAGGTCCATCCCACATCTTTTCTGTAAAGTTATCAGAGAAAGTATAGGGTTGTTTTTAATAGAACTGTCTTCACTTGGGGCCAGCACAGTTTTACTTATGTTCAAATGATTATTTTGTGAGATTGAGGAAAGAAAATCTGCCCTCTATCTGCTACTCTGGCATGGTTGCTTATTTCATAAGATAAGGAATGGATAGATTTTACTTTATTTAAATGAATCTATGAAATTTCCCCACACACACACCCAAAGGCTAAGGTTTGGCTTGCTGAGTTAATTTTCAAACAGTATTTTTAAAGAGTGTTTATTCAGTAGATTAAAAAAAGTGGGTGTGATTTTGTTAATGAAATATCCAGAGTCATTTAACTGCCCTTGATCTTTGCCTGAGCTTTGCATCAAATTCAAGAGGAATGCATGCTTATTAGTAACGACTAATATTCATGTCCGCTAATATTCATATTCTTCTTCTCGAAGAAGCTTAGGAATAATTGACTCTGGAGAACAGTTCTACTTGAACTTGGGTTTTAAAAAGAATGACACAAGAGTCGACTTGAAAGTGATGCGCGCTCTGCATTTGCAGACACTAAACGTCTAAGAGTCCGCAGCTGCAGAGCACAAGAGTATGGTTTCAGCTAAAGGATGGGGACCTGTTAGCCCTTATCCCTGTTTCCTATTCCCAGGGGTGCAGTCCCGGCGGGGCTCCTGGTGTCTGTTCCGCCTCTGCTCGCCCCTCCCCCACCTCCCCAGTTACCAGATACGCGAACCCGCGCCGCCCTCCCCGCGCCTCCAGGACCGGGTCTGGTTCGCGCTGATGTCACCACCAGGCGGTTGCCTCGCAGCCGCCCGCCTCTGGGCACCTCCCCCTCAAAGGCTCGAGGGCTCCCGGCCGGACGGGACCGGAGTCCGGGGGATATGCCCACGGAGTCCGGTCTCGGGAGCGCGTAGCGGCGGAGTGGGAGCCCGGGCCCCGCGGCGGCGAGGGGCGCGCGGCAGATGCGCCCCCGGGAGCGCCCGGGCTCGGGACGCCCGCCCGCCGCCTCCAGCTGCGCCTTTCAAGGCCGGCGGGGTCCCAGCAGCCCGAGCCTTAGAGGAAGCCCGGAGCTCTTCTCTGCTGCAGTTGCCTCAGGTGGATCCGTCGTCTTAAGGAGGATCAGATAAGAGTCTTTGAAAATGGCTTTTTTTTTTTTTTTTTTTTTTAAAGGGGAGTTTATAGTACACCGTGCTTTCTGTTTACTTTAAACGGTCGCTGGATTGTACTGGCCTGGCCGCCCAAAAGCCTATTTTTTCCTCTTTGGATAATTCTGAATAGTCTCGAAGAAGCTTAATATGGGTAGAAAGACTGCCTTTCGAATCAAGATTATTTATAGCAACTCCCAAAAAGAGTAAAAGAAAATTTGAACTTTCTTACCGCATTAGACTTAACTTATTTTTCTCTGAAGACTTGTTCTGTGCCTTCATTGGAACAGTCCATGGTCCCTGGGTTTGTCTTTTAAGTTTCTGAACCTTGGTTTATTTATAAAAGAGATGGAGTTTTGCAGGCCGTCTTTAAGTGGATTACAGTTAACCAGAGCACTGCTGAAATTAACATTCAGCCGGTTAAGATGCTGGCTCCTTTGGAAATTTTAACCTGGAAATCTCAGATGCAAAATTAGAATAAAAAGGGAAATGGACCGACAATGGAATGTTCTAAGTGTTTGAGCCACTGTTAAGTGTATTATTTGTTTTCTTTTTTCTGTGTTTTGGAGTATATGAAAGGGAACTCTGGGGGCCTTTCTGGGTAGGAGGAGGAAGGAGACTTCTGTTCTCTGCTCATGATGCACTTTATTTTTGAGAATCATTCTCAAACCACCAGGTAAAGGGAGGGTTGCAAAGTAGACCGGTGCCCTGCTGCTGGCCTTAAACACCTCATCTATGATGACGCGTGTTATGTGAGATGCGTCCTTGGGCTGGAGACACTTTATAGTTCTGTTCAGAAGTGTGCTTTGCTGAAAGATGCGTTGCCTTATTTCCCACTTTCTGTGTCAAGAGCTGCAATATTTGTTTTAACTGTCTCCAAAATGGGCAAGCCGCTGAGCAGACCGGACTGTTTACGTCAGAATCCCCCCTGTGTAGGGAAGGGTGAGGAAGAGGAGGACCTCAACATCGAGGACTGTTACGTCCCGCAGCGCTCCATCTACGACACGGTTAGGCTGAATGAGCAGATCGACTCTGGTTCCAAGGGGAGCCTGTCTTCCAGGCATTTCACAGATCGGACTTTACCCTACAGTCACAGAACACTGGATGTCAGTTCTTTATGCTCCAATGGTGCCCTTGCTTCTTCCAGTGCATTTGAGCTGAGAGGCCGTGAAACTCACAAACTCGATGAAAAGATGATCTTTGATGCCCTCAAACTAAATAGCGATATCATCCGAAGCACAGGATTACCCAAAGCCAAATCTCACACAGAAAAGAAAGAGCATAGACGGTCATGGCGAATGTTCGTCCCAGCCAATTTTATGGATTATGCAAACAAAAGTGAAAGCTCTTTTGTTGAACCTCCTGATCTGTCAGATGCTGTTACCAAGGCTGGCAAGTGCAGAGGGGGTAGTAATTCTCTCACGTCAGAGGAGGATGACTCTGGGTTATGCAGTCCTCCAGCCGAGAGGGAAGAAAAACAGGGCATTTTACCTGGAGACCCATCCCGAATTAGAAGCTTGTCTTCTGCTGAAGATATTCACATAGCAGAGCAATATAGACCCTTTTTTTCTGTTAATTGCATCAGCGAACAGAAAATCCCCTTGCTTTCATGCAGAAGCGCCCACCTTGATGACAACTTCAAAACGATTTTACATGATGTTTCTCCACCAGAGGAAACAAAACGTGTCAACGGTCAAAGGGAAATCCGTGGTGAAAATTGCTGCCTGCAGAATGATGTCAAAGAGAGCACCCTTAAGGCTGACCCATTCATTTTGCCAAGAGAGGGAGAAAACAAGTGTATTTCTAACCCCAGAGAAGAAGGAAAAACATATGGACCAGGAGAATTACAAAGCACAGCACGAAGTAGGGAATTTATGGGAGGTTCTCCTGAGGATTTGCCTCTCCTTCACACAGATCTGGGGGGAAATGATGTAGATGGGGGTAGCGCACGTTTAGTAGAAAACCTGACATTATTGACACAATACGATTTGGAAGAATCCAACGTAGCATCTCAAGAGGACATGGAGGCTCCCCTTTCTGCCCAGGAGATGGAGGCGATCCCTATGCAATGCTCCCCCAAATTCAGAGCAGTAAGAAATAAAGCCGCTGCCCGAAAAACAAGGGCCCGGGCAGGAACCTTGGACCCTGTCTGTAATGGCTTTCGCTCAGTTCAGGTAATTAACGGAGATGGGAAACTCTGTGATGCCCAAGGTCTGTGGTAGTGTTGTCAAGTGGCCACTGGTGTTTCCAATCATGGCAATCCGGTCTTGTCTTTGGGGGGGTTTGACTAGTACCCTACCAGATGACAGATATTGATATGATCATAACAGCAAATTAATTAGGGACCGTTTTTGAGGAGCGTGATTATCCCCAGCTGTTTGGAGTCCTGCTCCTGGTTGTAGAGACGGTGCCTCTCCCCTTTCATTTGAGTGCCTCCACTGTGAATTTATGTTAGGCTTAGGCTTTTCCACAAATTGTGGTTTAAGACCCAGCCATTTAAGGGCAGTTATATTGGATTTATTAAGCTCGAACGGGCTTAGGAAGGTACCAACACAGTATTGTTATGGTCTGAGAAGTGCTCTCCTCAAATTGAGGACTTTTTACACCTTCTGAAAATATTCTCTCAGTAGCTCTGCATGGGGGAGAGAGGTAATTGTGCTGTATTTTGCCCCTCACTTGTATAGCCCCTCACTTTTGGTAAGTGGTGAGTGAGGTAAGCAAGTAAAGCGTACTGCCTTGTAATAGGGAGAGGTTGGTTGTCAAGCCTGTAATTTTTTTCTTCCCACTTAGATTGAAGTTCAGCTATTTTAGTCCTTTTCCTAAGCTCTTCTGGTAAACTTTGCCTCAGAGGTAATTTTATTTTATTTTAAGCCTCTCTTGTGTTTGTGTACTCATGGGTTAGATTGGGAGGAGAGTCTCTCTTCCTAGGTATTTTGTTACTGAGAGATAAGGAATTTGGACACTATCAGTCTATGAAATAATTGCTCTAATCAGGGATGCCCTTTCCATGAGGTTGCATTAAATGGCATGCTCGTTTGAAAGCTTAGCAGAGTACTTTTTCTTTTTTACTGTATTTTGCAGTTTATTTGTAGAAAGTAAACTGTTAGGAGTATATAGATTCTTTAGTAGTTATCTTTTTTTAACCCTTAGTGTATTTTTGTTAGCACTTGAGAAAATTACCACAGACTCACCCAGAACTACCCTGATAGGCAACCCTGAAATTCATTTCTTTAAAGCCAAGTCCAGGGGTTAAGGCGATTTACTGGAACGTTTTTATTAGGTTTTTGTTTTGTTTTGTTTTGCCCTGAAAATTAGCTGTGAGGGAGAATAAAACTTTCCCCTGCATCCTTATGTATCAGACAAGTTCCTGGAATTAAAAATGTAGCAGTTTCCCTCCCCCCTCTTTTTTTTGGTAAGTAGTAAAACATATCTACAGCTATTAGTTCCTAGAAATAGTAACTTGGAAAGTGGTATAGAAAAGAAGTAGGATCATAGCACCAAATTCTGTTTTCACCACCTTCCTGTAAGTTTCTGTTGACTTATTGGGTAAATTAATGGCTTTTTAAAAAATCATGAAAGACATATGGTCATTTTTTCCCAAGGATTTGGGGAATTCTTATAATTCTTTGTTTATGTGTAGTTGACTCTTTATACTGAGTATTGTTATATAGAAACAATTAGCCAGTGTGGAAACTGTCTGGATTTTCTGTGGAAGAAGTTTGGGCTTTTTGCTAAGAGGGGACTTTTAGAAGAGATGATCATTTATTTGTTTGCTGTTCTTTAATTTACTCATTCATTCTATAACACAGAAGTATCCTGTGTGCTGGGCTTGCTCCAGAGTCGGCAGAGTTTGTCTCTGGCAGCCTCTACATCTTTCAAAATTATTTTCCATACTGTGCCTGTAATTTTTTCTTAAGTCCTATTTTGGTATTTGTTTTTATTGTTTTCATATATTCTGTTTAACTGTTCATTCACTTGGACTGTTGATATACTTATATAGTGGCCTGTAGTATAATGACTCAGCGCCCCAAACCTTGTCTTACCTTAATCTCTAGCTGAAGCTTTCCTTCCTTAGTTAAATTAATTTATTTGCCTTCCTAGCATCCTTCAAGCCCTATATTAAAAACATTTGTATTATCTGTGAAAGAATTGTTGTACCTCCCTCAGTATTATCTGTTGAGGGGTTATCATCATATACCCCAAGATATAAATAAAATTTTCTATACTGATATTCATTTGGCAAATCATTAACAGGTCCATATTACAAGCTAGGTACTGTGGTAGGTCCAGGGTATAGAACGACTATAAGGAAAAGAGAAATTTATGCTTTCGTGGAACTTGCATTTTACCCTAATACATTAATTAGATCTTTTGCCAGTTACAGGCAGCGGGACCTGTAAGTTGGGTGGGATGGAGAGTTGGCAGGGAGAGTGCTGGAAAACTGCTGACAGTGCAGGCAGTGATCCAAGGGTGACCAGGGTTGCTGTGCCGGCCCTGTGTGATCAGATCCGTGGGGAGAGGCCTCCGTGCATCCTGCAAGCCCGTCGGCATCTTGACAGGCGTTGAGGGGCTAGACGTGTAGGAATCCACACTATTGCAGTGCCCATCTACCTCTTTTTTCTGTTTCTTTCCCTGTATTTGCCCCTCTGGCTCACGTCATCTTCTTGTCAGTGACCTCCATTTCCAATTTGAGTCTCAAATGTCATTTGCCAGTTAGCAGCAGGCATCCTTGGAAGGGCCTATAAGGATTCTTGCCAGGAAGGCTCATCTTGGGCCCTTGTTACCATTTTGCTCCTTAGCATTTTCTATACCTTCTTTTTTTTTTTTAATTGAAGTATAATTGACTTACAATGTTGTGTTAATTTCTCCTGTACAGCAAAGTGACTCAGTTATACATATACATACATTCTTTTTTCTATTCTTTTCTATTATGGTTTATCACAGGATATTGAATATAGTTCCCTGTGCTCTACAGTAAGGGAGCTCGTTGTTTATCCATCCTATACGTAATAGTTTGCATCTACTAACTCTAAACTCCCAGTGCATCCCTCCCCCCACCTTGGCAACCACAAGTCTGTTCTCTCTCTCTTTTTTAAATTAATTAATTAATTAATTTTTGGTTGCATTGGGTATTCGTTGCTGCGCGCGGGCTTTCTCTAGTTGTGGCAAGAGGGGGCTACTCTTTGTTGCGGTGCATGAGCTTCTCTTTGCACTGGCTTCTCTTGTTGCGGAGCATGGGCTCTAGGTGCATGGGCTTCAGTAGTTGTGGCTTGTGGGCTCTAGAGCGCAGGCTCAGTAGTTGTGGTGCACGGGCTTAGTTGCTCCACGGCATGTGGGATCTTCCCGGACCAGGGATCGAACCTGTGTCCCCTGCATTGGCAGGTGGATTCTTAACCACTGCACCACCAGGGAAGTCCCACAGGTCTGTTCTCCATGTCTGTGAGTCTGTTTCTGCTTCGTAGATGAGTTCATTTGTGTCATATTTTAGATTCCACATGTAAGTGATATCATACGGTATTTATCATTCTCTTTCTGACCTGAATGGTTTAAAGGAAATTTGATGATGGTGGTAATTAATTACTCGTGTTCATTCATTTCAAAGTCACTTCACTTTGGGGGAGAGGTGTTGATAGGACACAGGTGTGTCCTACCTTAAGCAAACCCAAAAGCAGATCCACAAAACACAAAAACTTAGGTGAGACTACACATGCTATTGATACATTTGCTTTACAAAGGGATTAACCACAGTAAATCCTCTTTCCTGATATCTGTTAATTTCTAGATGTTATGATGTCTTAAGCTTGAAGAAATTGCTATTACAACCTTTTGATATTTCTTTGGTTTTTGTTTGAGGAGTTCTGCTGTTTCTCCACACTCGAGAGGGCTTACAGGCGGTCTTGTGCAATGTGTATGGGAAGGAACTAAGGATACTTTCAAAGAAAGTGTGGGAAAACAAGCTTCAGAAGGTGTGATTCAGTTCAGTATAAATCAGCTTAACATTTGTATGTTTTAATAGCTTCTCATATCACTCCTGAACTCTATTAAGGACATTTATGTCCAAACAGTGGTTTTCTCCTTTCCCTCTGCATGCTCCAAAGTCATAAGAATGAGGGAGCACCGTAGGTTTATCAACTGGTTCCACAGGCAAAATTTCATCTCAAAATCTAGCAGCTTCTAAAAGCATGAAGACAAATGAGTCTCACTCAGATCTAACTCTCAGCACCTCCTTTTCCCATGACAAAACTCCAGTCTCCTCTCAGTGATCTCCTACCTTTGACTTTAAATATTCTCTACCTGGTGCCTCTCTTTTCTTTTTTAAATTAATTAATTAATTAATTTTTGGTTGCATTGGGTATTCGTTGCTGCGCGCGGGCTTTCTCTAGTTGTGGCAAGAGGGGGCTACTCTTTGTTGCGGTGCATGAGCTTCTCTTTGCACTGGCTTCTCTTGTTGCGGAGCATGGGCTCTAGGTGCATGGGCTTCAGTAGTTGTGGCTTGTGGGCTCTAGAGCGCAGGCTCAGTAGTTGTGGTGCACGGGCTTAGTTGCTCCACGGCATGTGGGATCTTCCCGGACCAGGGATCGAACCTGTGTCCCCTGCATTGGCAGGTGGATTCTTAACCACTGCACCACCAGGGAAGTCCCACAGGTCTGTTCTCCATGTCTGTGAGTCTGTTTCTGCTTCGTAGATGAGTTCATTTGTGTCATATTTTAGATTCCACATGTAAGTGATATCATACGGTATTTATCATTCTCTTTCTGACCTGAATGGTTTTGATAATATTGTGAATTTATATTTAGTTTACTTTCTCATTATTATTCGTGAAGCAGCTGTAACACATGAATAGGCAACAAAAATGATCTTTATTTCTAATAATCTATACCTGATGATTGGACAGATGTTTATATTTGGTGGCTGTTAGGTACTATAATTCATATAATTATTGTTCTTTCCAATGCAGGTGTTTCAAAAAGAAGAGATTGAACCCTTGCAGGTTAAACAGCAGGATGTGAACTGGCTGGGTCAAGGCCTCATTCAGAGTGCCGCTAAGGGCACCAGCACCCAGGCCTTGGAGCGGGACCTGGACAATGCCAGTGCACGATGGAAGATCCTCAACAAGAAGGTGACGTTACCACCCCCTTCGCTGTCATTTCTGTGGATTGTTCTTCTCCAGCATTTGCTGTGACCACCAGTCGTATTTCTAGTAGCCAAGCTTCCCTAAACCTGCCTGTTCCTTGACATCCCCATGAACTGATAGCCCACCCTAGATGCCCCCAGGGCTTGCTGGACAGCACAGAAGCAGGAAGGACCTCCCCCACCCACTGCCCCCACGAGGATAGGGACCTGACCGCACAGCTGTGATGGCAGGCGGCCAGGATCCTGGCCCTGGGCTGGTGGGAGCACACGTACCTCCAAGGGCACAGGGGCTACTTGGCTCCATAATCAGTGTCCCATAGGGATCTGTGCTCCCTGTTGCCAGATCCTTTACTTATTTTGCAAAGAACTTGGAACTCTCACTTTTTATGTGAAACCTAATTTTCAGATGTCAGCAACTCACTCCATACTGTGTAATAGGTCACACAGTACAGCTCTGTGTCTGTTTGCCCTGGACTAAGGGTTTGCACCTCGCTATAGATCATTAAGTCCAAATACTATTTTACTGATAAGATGTAGATCCCACCTTTTTCTAAATGCCCATGATGGAAAACACTGGAAAATAATGCTCTGATATCTTAAGAAGGTGATGCTGACGCACAGTGGCAGCTCTTTATGTGACAGAAATGATCAGAAAAGGATTTCGGGATGGCAGTGCTCATCAAGTGGTGGTCGTGGTGGGGGATTGTTCTTGGAGTTTTCCTTGCGTTGAAATCTTAAGCAGTGGCTGGATCTCAGAATGACATTTATCCTTCTTTAGAGTTTGATTCATACCGCAGCACTCCTCAAATACAACTGGGATGCAGTGTCAGGTGTGAATACTTTCCATGGAGCTTAAAATATCTTGCCAACTACTTTTTCAGCCCAAAAAGAAAAGACCTTTGAGGGGGCAATAGGATATCTCTATGCAGAACACAGAGACTCCATTTACTGGGCGACAAAGGCCCTGGCTTGTCAAGAAAGGACTCTATAGAGCTTGGATCTAGCAGAATTTAATTGGATACTTCATAGTTATTTTGCCTAGCAGAACGTAATTCTGATTCTCCCCACAGTCATATTGTTGTTTAAATCTTAGTCTTTAAAAAATATTCAACAGTAGGAAATAAAGAATGAATCCCAGGGGTAATGATAAAAATGAATAAGGCACTGTTTCTTTCAGTAATCTTAAAATATTTGAACCATTCATTGCTAATCATAAATGTATTGGATACTTCCAGAATCTCAAAGCCTTCCCCTTTTGCACTGACTGGTTGAGATGGCAACCTTATCTCCTTGGCTTACTTGCTAAGTTTGCGTTTGTCTCCTTTCCATCTGTATCCTGCCCACTAGCAATGCTTTGGGTGAATTTTAAGTGAGAAGGAAAAGAAAACTTGTGACCAGATGGGAAGATGAGCATGGAAAGTGTTGGCTGGTGGGCAAATTTCATTTTTCATGAACGCAGTAGATAACTGGGGATCCCTGGTGCTGTGCAGGTGGCCCAGCGAGCAGCCCAGCTGCAGGAGGCCCTGCTGCACTGCGGGAGGTTCCAGGATGCCCTGGAGTCCCTACTCAGCTGGATGGTGGATACCGAGGAGCTTGTGGCCAATCAGAAGCCCCCATCGGCAGAATTCAAGGTGGTGAAGGCCCAGATACAAGAGCAGAAGGTAAGTTAGCGGAGCTTTCGTACTGTTTCATGTTAAATCTTAACAATGAGAGTAAAAGTTCACCTTGTGACTCTCTTTATTTGTGTTAATAGGATATCCTCGTTAACTGGTAATCAATGCTCTAGACATTGTTTTGTTAGTCATTCAACAAATATTTGTGGACCATCTGCCACAGGTCAGCCATCGTTCCAGGTGCTGGAGATATATCATTGAATACAAACCATAGACGTTCCTCATCCAGTTTAAGGTTTAGTGGTAAGGGAGGAACGGGGGGAGAGAGAGACAATAAACAATAAACAAAGTAAACACGTAAATGGTGTTACATTAGCCATCGATAAATAACACTGGGATGGGAGATAAGACTCCCAGAGTGCGAGGGTGGGGGACAGGAAGTGCTGAGTGGAGGGGTGTGTGTGTACAATTTTAAAAAATAGTGTAGTTGAGTTCGAAGACATCACTTACCGAAAAGGTGACTTCGAACAGAAATACTGTTCTCCTGTGTATTAGGTTGATGCACATGCAGTTGCCTATTTTATAGAGTCAGTATGGGCAGTTTGTTATGGTTCAGCCTGTACTGACATGGCAAAGAGTTGATTCACATACGCTGAGAACCATACTGCTGTGTCTTTTGATTCAGCAAATACAGGACCCAGCTGGAAAGACACTTCTTAGAGGGATGGTGACTACTTGGGGCCACATGTACAATTTTTGTGGTCATTAGGAAGCACTTAGTGACCTGTCCAGTATTGATTTGTCAGCCATGACTTGAAATGACACATGGGGGGTGGCACCTGGCACACAGCACACTGATAAGGCTTCTCTTTAAAAAGACAGGACCTTTAAAAGGAAGAGACTGGATTAAGAGGCTTAATTGGGTTTTGACACCCAGTACTACTCTCTCTAAAAATTCTTCGAAGACTTTAGTATCTTGGGAAATTAAATTATTAGAAATAGATTTACAGGTAGGATTAAAGAAATATAACAGGAAACACATTGCATTTGTTTGATTTTTGAAAAAATATGGTAGTATATAATGATATGTAATAAAATAATATATATGTATAATTTATATAATGTAATAAATATATAATATAATCTGGTGTTAAATATAATAATATAATTGCTACCATTCACGATTTAAACATTTATTATTTGCCCAGAGTTAATGAACTGTGCTTAGCCAACAAAACCTGTCTATTGATTTTGCTTTCTTAATTGCTAGAAGCTGTGCGTTAAAGTTTACCAAAAGTAATCCACTTAATTGTTCTCTTTACTGCCTAAACCACCTGTTGTACTTTGATTTTATGATGGCTCTGACCTGTGTCAAGAGAGGGCATCTCTTCCCCTTCTCTTTAGCCCTGTTCCCCTCCCTTCCTGATGTGGTGGCCATGATCCCAAAGTGACAGTGAGAAAATACCCTTCCACCTTGTTACTTCTGGGTGACTGTCTGTGCCTTTGGTCCTTAGGCATCAGTCAGGGTCAGGTTAAGGAAGCAGTGCGGTACTCAGCATTCTGTACACCTGTGCCTTCCTCACTGCTCTTCACACAGGGCCTGGGGATTGCACTTATTCCTGAAATACTTGTTTTGATTCATTGGAGGAAGGGAATCCTGATTTCTGGCTACCTATGTCAAACAATCCCTTCCAGGTTTCTCAAAATGAAGCATTAAATTAAAATTTTTTCCATGGCTCAATCCTGAAATATTAGTCTTCCTTAGCCAGCTTTGGGGATTTCAGACATGTTTCCCCCTCGGTTCATTGTGGAAATGATATTTAAAGGCTGTTTTTAGTTTTCATCCTCGTAAAGAATTTTAGAAGCTATCTTACCCCCTAAAAGCAACCAAGAGCCTCCAGTTGTAGCCTCACTAGCTTGTGAACTTGGTCTGACTTTCAACTTCCCTTCTGCGTTGGATTGTTTAACATGGGGAAAGGTTTTGAAAACAGCAGTGATTTATAATGACCTTTTCTATCTCAACGGGACAGATCACTGTCGATTGTTTAGGGCATTCCCATTTCATTATAATAATTGGGGTCTTGCGCTCTCAGTGCAGAGGAGTTATCCTAAGCGGCGCATTCTACTCCATTACTTTATATTAACAAGTTAATAACGAATGGTTCAGTGGCCTTATCAATATTTGCTTTATTTAGTGTGAAAAGCCGCCACTGCAGCGTTTGGCACAATAGTAATGAATCGCTAAGCAAAATGAGTTTTTTTGAAAAAATCCTACTTCTCAGGTCCTTTTGTATGTGAATCCACACAAAGTTATTTTTGTTACATATCACAAGAACTTTGTGTATGTTTTCCATATGTTGATAAAATTATCCCTTTGTTTCCTTTCTTTTTATTTATTGTTTTTTTAAATTTACTATTGTGTCTTAAGCTTCTCCAGAGATTGTTGGATGACCGCAAATCTACTGTGGAGGTGATCAAACGGGAAGGAGAAAAAATTGCCGCCACAGCAGAACCTGCAGATAAAGTAAAGATTTTGAAACAACTGAGTCTCTTGGATAGCAGATGGGCGGCCTTGCTTAATAAGGCTGAAACAAGGTAAATGCTTCCAGTCTTTGGAAAGAGCACCAATGGCGTTCATACTGATTTCTTGTATTTTGGTAATGCTTTTCTTCAAACTGTTATTTTCCTGTGTTTATCATGTATGTGAACATGGAGGGCAAGGGCCATGGCACCTCTGTCTTTATTCCCCCATGGGGATGTCCTGTAGTCTCCAAATCTATCCCAACTCTTAAGAGTATTTCCTTTGGGGGTCTTTCGTTCATTCGTTTATAACGTAGTTATCGCCTGCCTACCGTGCATCAGGCAGAGCTGGGCCTTCCGCAGGGGTGCGCTGGTCAGATCATCCCTGCCCTCAGACAAGGGACAGCCTAGCAGGGTTTCGTAGCCATTGAAGACTAATGACAAATGTGATGGTTCAAAGTGAAACCTGTGGAAGCAGAGAACAGGAGGAACCTGGCCTGGGGCAGGGAAGTGACAGCTAAGCTCTGTTTTAAAGGAGGAGTGGGAGTTATCTGGGAAGTGAGGCAGGTGGAGGGCGCTGTGACGTCTACCAGGGCCGGAAGCTGAAGCGTGGCTCCACCAGGCTTCATTACACTTCGTTCTTTTTCTTTTTAATTTTTTTAATTGAAGTATAGTTGATTTACAATGTTGTATGAATTTCTGCAGTACAGCAAAGTGACTCAGTTATACATACATATACATTCTTTTTTAAAATATTCTTTTCTATTATGGTTTATCATAAGATATTGAATATAGTTCTTTCTTCATTCTCTTCACTGGCACCACATTGACCGATGTCATGTTGTAGCTACACTGAAGTATACACTGGCTGGGTTGGAAATAGATGACCCACTGAAGAGAATGCGCATCTCCATACATTCCTACCTTCTTTGGAACCAAGATGGTGCAGAGAAGGGTTTGTCCAATCTTGAATTACAGAGTAGAAGAAGTTCTCATTCTAGGACCATTGAATAAGGGGCTCCGAAGGAGGCTGGAAGTTTCATGTTATTCTTTAATGTGTGTCAGTAGATTATTCCTTCTGTGTAATGCCCCAGAATTACTGCCATGGGAGAGACTCTCAATACTTTTTTTTAATAAATGAAAGTCTAGATCTCTGCTTTACTACCATGACTGTCCTTCTTTTTTCCTAAACCTTCCTCACAGCGGTATTAAGTGGAGGGATGGTGGTGATGCTACGATTCACACACAGACTAATAGATTCCCTTACAATTTAAATCATAGTCAATTAAACCTAGTTGCAAAATAGTTCTTTCCAGTGATTCTAGGTGATTGGATATTAGAATTTTTAAAAAAGAGTCATAAATAGTGATCATCCAGAAGTCAAAAATAATGTAGTGATTTTATTCATTTTTTTTAAAAAGATCAAATGTATTTCAACTGAAGGTTTTAAAAATATATGCATGTGTAATTTGTGATATGAAGGTATAGCAATTATGTACGGTAGCATGTGGCAGTTGTCCATAATTCCCTTTGTCCCCATAGAAAGCTCATTTCTCAAATCATGTAATTCTCTAAGAATTAAACATGATAACAGGTTAAGACAGCTGCTCTTGGTCCCAGCAAAAATAATTCACAGGATTGGATACAGCATCAGGTCCTCTGTATACAGACCAGCACAATCACTTGCCATAGATAAAAACCAAGGACGTGGTACCTTTTTAAGAGAGGAAACAATGGGTTTTCTAAAAGCATTCAAACTCTGTTACAAGTTAAAGTCTGAGGAATATTCCTCCTCTTTCATGATATTTTAGTCCATAAAATATTAACTGTTGCCTTGGGGAAATATACCTGACAGTGTACTTTTTAAAGGAGGACTCACTAGTAATTCCAGCACAGGCGATGCTATAGTTATTCTTCAAAATTTAAATCTAATTTTGACCATTTGATTAAAGCAATTTCAGTAACTGATGCTCCGATTGAAGTTAACTATTATATAAAGCACAGAATATATGTTCAGTAAGTATTACCTATTACTATCATTATTATGGCTACTATTGTTATTATAACATTACTATGATTATACCTATTATTATTGTAAGTATTACAACCAGGTTACTTAAGACTTTCACAAGATTCAGGCACTTGAGGTTGATGTGTTGTTCAGCTTTACTTTTATTTAATAGGAGAACTATTTTTTAAAGTTTTTCTTTTTTTTTTTTTTGGCCATGTCACGTGGCTTGTGGGATCTTAGTTCCCCGACCAGGGATCGAACCCCAGCCCCCCGCAGTGGAAGCATGGAGAATAGGAGAAATATTTTAAAGTGTCCTCTCCATGTGAGAGATTTTAATTTTAACGTTAGATGTTTTCTACAAAAACTGTTTGGAGTGGAACGCGGGAGCATGAGTGAAGATTTCTGTTGACAGTTTCCCACATTTCTCATCCCTGAATGACCTTCCTCTTGGCACGTTTTCAGGAATCGTCAGTTGGAAGGTATCTCAGTGGTAGCACAGCAGTTTCACGAAACCTTAGAGCCACTGAACGAGTGGCTGACAACCACAGAAAAGAGGCTGGCGAATAGCGAACCTATTGGAACCCAAGCGTCCAAGCTGGAGGAACAAATTGCCCAGCACAAAGTAAGGTTCCCATCACACGTTAGTGAGATCCAGTTTTCCGTGCCCTTTGTGGTTTTATGACATGCATTTGCGTTTTGTACTGTTGTGTGATGCATCAGTGCAACCTTAGACCCATTTCATGTGTCATCTTTTTGTTCAATTTATGTTGTCATTTTTATTTGTCCATTCTTTTTGTTTCCTTTTTTAAACTTTATTTAGGCCTTAGAAGATGACATCAACCATCATAATAAACATTTACACCAGGCCATTAGCATTGGCCAGTCCTTAAAGGTTTTGAGCTCCAGGGAGGATAAAGATATGGTGCAGAGTAAATTAGACTCCTCTCAAGTGTGGTACATTGAGATTCAAGAGAAAAGCCACGGCAGGTCTGAGCTTCTCCAGCAGGCTCTGTGTAATGCTAAGATTTTTGGGGAAGATGAAGTGGAGCTGATGAACTGGCTGAGTGAAGTGCATGACAAGCTGAGGAGGCTCTCGGTCCAGGATTCCAGCCCCGAGGGGCTGTGGACACAGCAGGCTGAGCTGCGGGTATTTTGATTTATTTTACTTTATTTTTTCATTTCAGTTGTCCTCATTTTCTCAGTCTTCGTTATTTCTGTATTATTTTATGTTCACTATGATTTAGGTGAGTTGCTGTACTCAAATAAGACATTACCTATGTATACAGTGACTTTTTTTAAATTGAAGTATAGTTGATTTACAATGTTGTGTTAGTTTCAGGTGTACAGCATAGGGATTCAGTGTATATATATATATATATATATATATATATATACACATATATATATATATATACACACACACACACACACACATATATATATGTATATGTATATATATGTGTGTATATATATACACTTTTTCAGATTCTTTTCCCATATAGGTTATTACGAAGTATTGAGCAGAGTTCCCTGTGCTGTACTGTAGGTCCTTGTCATTTATCTAATTTATATATAGTAAGTAGTGTTGTATTCAGTTACTTTTAATGAAGTCACATGTAAGAAGAGATTTAATTTATCCAATAGCTGGATTGTTGACTTTTCATTTTGTTATTTCATCTTTGTATACAAAGGCCCATAATTAACCAGTACTCCAGTGTCTCCACATCGCCCATTTTTTGAAGAGGGGAGTGAATTACGATAGATGAACTGAGACATGGGCACAGTGGTGGTAAAAAGATGGGTAAACATAAGAACAGTGAGGAATATTTGAAAAGGTGTTTCCTCAAATAAGATTAACTGATAATGCCAATGCTTATTTAAATTTTTTCCCCCGCATAAAAATGATACCTGTGTTTTAGGTTCTGCAAGAGGACATCCTACTCAGAAAACAAAATGTAGATCAGGCCTTACTAAATGGTTTAGAACTACTTAAACGAACAACAGGTGAGATACCTTTCAAATCAAATCGTCATGACGTGAGCATTTTGTGTTGCTTTCAAAATATTTTAGAGATGGGGGAAAAACACAAAGCACACTCGAATTTTGGGGCCACTCCAAGATTTCATCCTGGAGAATGCTTTGAAGGCCGACCGAGGGGGTTTTAGACTATGATTTCATTGTTTTTCTCATGATCTCACTGAGTTTTTAATGGAAGTTTTGTGTATTACTCATAACACCAAGCATTGGTCAGAGAATCCCATGGCAGAGTGACATTAGTTTTCCACTTGTGGAAGGCAGTTGTTCTAGATGAGCACATAGGTTGTAGACAGCTTTTTAAATTTTTAAGATAGACGGCATTCACTGACACATACTGTGACTATACCCAGGTTTCATTTCTCTGTGCTTGAACTCACCAAGAAAACAGATATTACCTTGTTTTAGTAATTCGTTTGGCTGTAGGAATGTCTCATTGTATTTATATCCAATTCAGCACATGTGTGTGGTGGGGGACAGGTACCATTCATTATGAATGGGAAGAATTTGATATAGTATCTAGAGCCTTGCACTTGGACTCTGAAGCCCAGGACACAATTTCTCTGTGTGTCTGAAAATTAAATAGAGGCAGGTGAGGATCTATTGGAATAGTGCAGGTGAGTTTATTATTATTATTATTATTTTCCTTTTTTTGCGGTATGCGGGCCTCTCACTGGTGTGGCCTCTCCCGTTGCGGAGCACAGGCTCCGGACGCGCAGGCTCAGTGGCCATGGCTCACGGGCCTAGCCGTTCTGCGGCATGTGGGATCTTCCCGGACCGGGGCACGAACCCGTGTCCCCTGCATCCGCAGGCGGACTCTCAACCACTGTGCCACCAGGGAAGCCCCGAGTTTATTATTTTTAACACACACACACACACACATGCATAGATTATACATATATAACTGTATATATGTGGCAGGCACTATTTTAAACATTTTGCAAATATAAACTCATTGAATTTTTATCACAACTTTGTGAAGTAGGTTCTATTTGTAATGATAAGTGACCAGGGGCACAGAGAGAGGTGAGGTATCTTGTGCAAGCTAGTAAGCCACGAACTCAGTATGCAAACCTAGGCAGTTTTTAACCCCGATGCTTGTAAACGGAAAGACCATACAAATAGTTGCAAAGGTGGTGCATTCCACATAGCCCTTTACAGTTTTTATATTTGCATTTTCAGAACTGTTTACATTCGCCAGATACCCTCAGAAAAATTCAAACCTAGGAAAGGGCTTTTCTTGGGTCAGAACTTCTTTAGCTGAAGAACTCTTCTTCCCCTTTCATGAGATATGACATGCCTTTGAAATTCTAGGTGATGAAGTTCTAATAATTCAAGATAAATTGGAAGCCATTAAAGCGAGGTACCAAGACATCACTAAACTGAGCACGGACGTTGCCAAGACCCTGGATCAGGCACTGCAGCTCGCGAGGCGACTGCACTCCACGCATGAGGAGCTGTGCGCCTGGCTGGACAAGGTGGAGGTCGAGTTGCTTTCATACGAAACGCAGGTTCTGAAGGGAGAAGCCTCCAGCCAAGCCCACGCGAGGCAAAAAGTACGCTCCGATTTATACACTCTTTGGATCCGCTTGTTATCTCTCAGGGAGCCTTATTCACACAGGGGCAAAGTGATATTTATCACGTGTCATTACTAATATACTTAAGGATGCCTTGGTGGGCGTGGACCCAACAGAAATTGGCAGCAGATCAGCTATTTAAACTTTTAGGAGCCCAGACGTGAAAACAGCATATTGTCATTTGTTTCTCGAATCTTATAGAAACAGAATGATGAAAACAGAAAAAAAAAGGAAAATGATCACTGTTTCAGAGATACACATAATTTGGTTAGAATAGTGATACCTTTATAAGATAGATGCCAAGCATGAGGTGGCTTTTCTAATTATATTGCAAGAGTGGTATTCTCTCATGCTGATCATCCTTCTTAGAGTTGTCCGCCTCGGTTTTTATCATCCTGAAGTACGATCACACGTGGGTGAAGGCAGTCCGGGAGGTCAGGTCCACTGAGCCTATAATGATTCAACTGGGATGATTTAAGCGAGTGTGTCCTCGTTTTGAGGGTCACTTGATTCTGGTTTGGACTTTCCTCTTTAGTTTTCTGGTACCTGATTACTTCAAGGTTACCAACAAGCTGGATTAACTTGCTGGGTTAATTTGCCAGGTTTGGGTTCCCAATTTTTAAACGTTTATATTACATTTCAAAGCTAAAGTCTTGCCATGTTGACAAAGGAAGTGTTCTTTGGAACTTCTCAGGGGACACTTTCCTTTCTGCAAAATAGCTTTAAGTAACCAAACCAAGGGGTATAGAACTGGGGTAACTGGCACTAAGGTGATCCATGCATCACGTTGGCCTGTGAAGGGCTTTAGCCCCAAGGACAGTTAGAGGAGAACCCGTTCAGACTTGGCGTTTCCCACAGGTTTGTGTTTTCTTCCTTCTGTTTTCAGGAGCTAAAGAAGGAAGCTAAGAGCAGCAAAGCCCTGCTGGACTCCCTTAACGAAGTGAGCTCTGCTCTCCTGGAGCTGGTGCCCTGGAGGGCGAGGGAAGGGCTGGAAAAAATGGTGGCCGAGGACAACGACCGCTACCGCTTGGTGAGCGACACCATCACACAGAAGGTGGAGGAGATTGACGCGGCCATCCTGAGGTCCCAGCAGGTAGGCGAACACTTGGGCGTCTGGGCAGTTCGTTTCCTCCGCTTGCTCCCAGGGCCTCCACCTGATCAGAGATGATGGTGGGCGGTATTTCCATTCATTGGTTATGCTTCCACAGCGGAAGGGGTTTGAAAAGCATTTAGCTGGGGTACTTGGACATCTGAGTGCCGGGCAAGGCTCATCTCTACATTGTTGGCAGCCATCTACCTCCTGGCCTCCCAGCCTCAGCAAGTCAGCCACCGGCAGGACTAGCGCCGTTCTCCTGCCGTCCAGACAAAATGCCTTTTGTGTACATGTGTGCATGCTGCTCATGTTAATTTTATGCCCTGGCTGCGTCTAATCTGTGTGTGAGTAAATATTTTGAGTTATCGTGTAAGTCACTATTAACTGTTCCTTGATGTACATGGCAAAGAAAGGCTGAATTCTTTCTAAAAAGGAAACAGTTGTGTTGGTGATGTATTTTTTTTTCTGAAGATGACTGAAAGGGGAAAAAATGATCATTGCTGACCTGTCTGCAATTCGTATGGTTGCTGGTTCCAGAGAGTTTTATAGACCCCACCCCTTAGCCACAGCTCTCTCAGAAGACTGTGGGCAAAAAAGGGGGGTGGGGGGTTCTGGATCTAGAAGCTTGTAATACATGTTTTGATTAACTTTTATGGAAATCTCTGAATATTTATATTAAGTCATCAGCCTCTTGTTGCAGACTTGCTCTGACAGAGTTAGTAGGGTTTTGCTGTGTACTGTGGAACAGGGCTTGGGAAGGTGGATGACTCAGCCTTTGCACATCCCAGCCAAAAGCAAGAAACACAAATCAAGCAGCTCGTGTAGAGCATCCAAAATTCATTCTCTAAGGTTGCCGTAAAAGTGTAATTTATCTAGTTCTAAAACATGGCGCCTCACTCCTCATTTCAGTGCCGTGCTCTGGAATCACAAAAGCCGATGGAATACAACGATAGGAAAAGGCCTGCCTCAGACATTTTTGTGAGGGAGGCCTTCATGCCTGAGGAATGCGTTTGCATGGCTCTGTTTTCAAAGTTTGGAGGAATTTGTATGCCTCATTATCATAGGATAATAAGCGTGTTTATTTGTGAAGTTTATTCAACTATTTGAAAAGAGTTGGATTGTTTTTCACCAAAATTTCTTTCAACCTTTCATAGTTGGCACTGAAGACTTCTCTAAATAGCACGACAAATATTCTGTCCTCTTGGGAGTAGAATTTTCTTGAGAAGCTGACTGTGGTTGGCTAGTTTGGGGAAGAAAGACAGTAATAAGGGTGTAACCAAACCGAGGTTCGGCTGCTTGCTGCTCATAAGCCAATAACTCGAGAGGCAAGTGTCAGTAGAAAGGAAAGTGCTTTAATTAGAAAAGCCAGCAGTCTGGGGAGAAGGTGGACTTGTGTCCAGAGACCAATTCTGAAGATTCTGCTCAGCCATGACAGTTTGTAAAGGGAAAAGAATCTCAGTGAATCATCGAGGCAGGAGGTTGGGTTCTGCATCCTTGTCCATTGAGGGCAGACTGGCTGACTCTCTCTTCTCATGTTATCTTGCCCCCATGATCTCCTGCAGAATTGCTAAGGGGACTGTTGGGGGTAGAGAGCTAGTCATTTTTAACTGCTTAATTCTTCATTCTTACTTCTTAAAACGTAGGAAAAGAATCCACAGGTTAGACAAGGCATGGTGCGCTTTCAGGAGAACGTAAGTCAGGAGTCAGTTTCAGTTGCTTAGTGATCGCATTCCTATAATTAGGTTCTTCTAAGGTTAGAAGGGAACAGAAGTGGGCAAACAGGAAAGGGGCAAAGGAGCTGCTTTCAAGGGCAGGTGACAGGCTGAGCACCTACCGGTTTGTAAGCTCTGCCAGGTGCCAAGGTCATTAACTGTAGCCCAGTTCTATTCAGAGTTTTGCAAATGTTTTCCACAGGTTGGTCTGTGTTTTCTCGAATCTAAAACATATACCCTGTGGGAAAATAACAATTATTGGGGTTTTTTTCTGGATAAAATCATTCCTTACTGAAAGTTTCAAGACCTTGTGAAAGAATACAGAAAAACTCGTGGAAGCAAGAACGTGCAAACACTGTGGTCTGTATCCTTCAAGCCTTCCTTGTGAGAGAGGGGGAGATTGTTTAGTAAAAGTATCTCACTACCAGTAGGTCATAACTAATATTAGTGCTATTGATATATTAATATCTTCTGGTTGTTTATATGTATTTATTCTGTACTTGTATGTGCATTCCTTTGAAATGCCTGCAAGTCAGCCCAATGGAATACCTCCAGTAATAAAGAAAACCAATAAAATTCACTTAAGCCAATTTAAAAAAAAAAGGAAAGAAGAGAATACCTTTCCATTAAGGCTGAGACGTACCATTTAGAGCTGGGAGGAGCATATGCAGTGTGTGGGGAGGTGCCCTGCCTGGGGTCCCACAGCTAGTGTGTGGTGGAGTTGTAACCAGGACTTAATCCAGATCTCATTCTACCTCCCTAAAGGGACTCTTTATAAATCAGGTAGAGAGGAAAAATCCTAAGGCAGGAGGTGATCCATTTTTTTCTAACCTCCTTCAGTAATCCGAAGGAAGGCGCCATTATTGCAGCAAAGTAGAAGTATGAGGATATTTCCAACCGTAAGGCCTGTGAGACTTGGGCAAGTAAACTGAAAGGATCAGGAAATCTCTCTCTCTCTCTCTCTCTCTCTCTCTCTCTCTCTCTCTCTCGGCAAATTTAAGAACACACTGGTACCTGTCTTTCTGGGTTGGCAGAGATTTAGTTTTGCACTCAAAAGAATAGTTTCTAAACTCATAATTAACAAGTTTAGAAAGGACCTAATATATCACTGAAAATTGTTTTATAACCTTGCCCACTTATAGATGTTTGGAATTAGGACCAGAGTACAGTTTGATACTAAAATACTTGTTTTCTCTTTATCCAGTGATAATGTATCCATGAAATACAAAAGGAATGGTGCAAAAAAAATCTTTAGACTTGGATGTGAACCGCATATTTTGTATGATTTGTTTTATGTTGTATAAACAAATCATCTACCATTCTGCTTCTTCTCCACCTGAACCATGTTCGTGATCTGACAGCAGTCCATCTTTTTCTGCATACCTTAGGCACATACATCTTGTATTATTAAGAGCTACTCCTTCCAGATCCCTCCCCTGACATACCCAACCACGAGTGATGGAGTGAGGATATGGGCCTTGCAAATGACTTGGTAGTTTTTAAATTTATAGATTTGATGCTTTGTCCCCGAATAACCAGACTAAATTCAACTAGATTGAAAATAACTGAATGTCCTGTTTTCCAAGCAGCTTTCTCTTAAGGTGTTTCCATCTTTTGACATTAAGATTGTTTATGTACAGGCCTGCCTCCTCTATACTGGTATAACCTGCATTTTGGAATTCAGCAACCATGTAGGGACATTGTGAACAGTCAGGCCACCATCACAGAGGGTGTTGATTGACATGGAAGATGTCAGGCAAACATGGAAAAGGGCTGAGGTCTGAAGAGAGGAGGGAAGGGGGCGTCCAGATACCTTCTCGTTAGTGTGTGCTTCGTATCCGTCCGGTATACATTCAGTTTTCAAAAAACTTCTGATGTGAACGTGGTTAGATTTTTCATGTTAATTCTGTATCACATAGCAGTTTTGAAAAGATGTGTCACTGAATTTTGAGATCATAGGGCCAAGAGCCTTATGTAACGTAGAGCGATGTTTATTATTATTTTGGAAATAATGGAACAGCCTCAATTATTGGCAGATGCCTGAGGACGGTGTACATTCATTGTGACCAGTTAATAAGCTCCTGAGTCTGACTCTGCAGATTTGCAGGCATCAATATTCTGAAGAGGATTTTTTTTTTAATTGGGCCCATTCATAAGTTTTAAGAAAAATCTGAGTGGAATAAGGCAGCTTAGTAAATAGTGATTGTGAACTTTAGAAAAAAGCAAAACAGCTGCCTCCTTCTCACAATGCCTGCCATTATCTGAGTTAGAAACTGTGGGTATTTTTGCATGTTAAACCTACACAAAGTAATCTAGCTTTGCTGCTTTCTTTCTCTAATTGCTCACTGCACCAAATGACCCATGTGGAAATGGGGAAAGGAGCTTTTGCTTGAAAGACGTACAGACTTACAGCCTGAATTCAGATCACTGTGATTGTTTAAACCCCAGAGCATTTTGTTGTCCTTTGCCTCTTATAAATGTGCAATGATCAGAAGGTGCTAAAGTGTGTATTTCACTGGGTCTGGGCATCCCAGGCACTCTCTGGCAGTTCTAATTGCCTTCCTTATTTTATTGGGCCTTCATAACCCCCCAATATAAAGGCACATGGGTGCAATTAAAATAAACAGTTCATTGGGTCATTAGGGATCAGCCTGGGAGAAAAGTAACACCTATTAATTTCTTTTAAAGAACTAGAAGGAAACCTCCCCCACGGAAGTGAGATTTGTTTACGGTGGGAAAATATGGGCTGGGTTATGAATAATGTGAAGAAAAATGGAAGGAAATTGCTAATCAAAAGAAAGCAAGCACTAAGACCCTCGCCAGGGGAAGGGAGTAAGAGGATGTCCTGGAGGTTAAAGTTTGCTTATCACTCTGTCTTTCTTAAACCTCTGCTTCCACGCAAGAGAAACTTTCTAGATAAGTACAAAAGCAGTTTGTCAGACATGGGAGAAACGTTTAAATAGTAAGTGAAAACCCACCACTTATTGACTGTTGTGGTATTTGAGCCGATATTGGTGAAATCCCATGAATATTTTGAGTGACTGAGCCCAAATTGTGTACAAGCACGAGGGATGTAACAGGGCAACCGCAAGTGTAGGCTCTGGGGTCAGACCACCATGGTTTGAATCTCAGACCCGACATTTACAAGCTGGGTAACCTCTGGTGAGTCAGTTAACCTCTCTCTGCCTTGGCTTCCTCGGCTGTAAATGGGATTAGTGGTAATACCCACATTATGCCCTTTTATCCTGACAGCAACTGTATATTCTTGCATGTTCAAGCACTTAGAACAGTGTGTTCAGTAGAATGTTGGCAGTTACTGTTTTACAGTGTGTTTTTCAGGAATATTTAGAGATTAGCCAATTAAAATTTTTTCACCAACTTGTAGGAAGTTTCTGAAATACTAGTTCAACTATACTAGGAATTAGAGTAGCTGGGGTTGATGGTTGGACTCCAGGGGTGATGCATATTAGAATATTTCCCAGGATGCAGTTAAGGATGCTAACACTCTCTACAATTCATTTGAAGTTATTTTTTTGCTACTTGTATGAGTAGTAAACAAATTTATTAAAATTTGGTATAGGCAGCTTGCTGTCCACGTTACTCACATGTGAAATAAGCCGTTTCATGGTCTGTTAGAAATACTCACATTAAGTAGTTGTTTGAAAGAGTCACAGACCTAAATAAAAACACCTTGCTTGACTGTAAATTGCTTCATGTAGACCCTGGGACTACTCCTTTCATTTTTGGACATTAAATATTTTCTAATTTAATAAAAAAACCTTTCAAAGGACAGAGGGAAATTTCTGCTTAAAGTCTTGTTTTCTTTTAGCAGAGCAAATATTTGCCTTGGTTCAAGAAATAGTGTTTGAGTTTCAGCTTTGAGTTTTGGCAATTTGGATGGTGTCATCATACTGGTTTTCACTGGATGCTTTTTTTTTTCTTCCAGAAAGTATCATCATACTGGTTTTCATTGGATGCTTTTTGGTTTTTTTCTTCCAGAAAGGGAGACTTATTATTAAACTAATATTAACACCAGCAATCTGCCTTTCTTTATGAGGACTGTCGTATAAATCCTAAAAATATCCTGAACACAAACAAGAGGGGTGGGGGCATCACTTTATTTTTTTCAGGGACCAGTAGAAGAAAAACAATTCCTGTTAAATTTTATTCTTGATATCTTGCAGCATTTGCACTCTGGTAGAAAGGGCTGGACTATTTTTTCTCAGTTTTGTGCTGAGTGCATCACATAGTAGAGCTTTACCCTGGAGTTCCACCATGTGCGGCTTGAAAGCGAATGATCAGACTCTTCCACTTGTTTGTTGTGACGATTTCTTTTTCCACATCTGAAGCTGCTGAATTAGTTGATGAGGTTTTTTTTCTTTTTCACATTGATCAGCAATTGCTAATGAGTAGTTCCATTTGAAACTAAGTCATGTAACAATTATTGAACCAGATGAAGATAGAGTTTTTCAAGTGGCTTATCAAGATTCCTTCTGGAGTCCACATTGTTCTGACTTGTCCCTGTAGCAGCAAAAGTAATGAATTAGTGGCAGAATATTTATTAACACTGCTACGTGCAAATCACGAGGCGGCTTCAGAAAACAATGCATGCCGTTATGGGAAACATAGGAAAGAGAAAGACTTTTGCTTGAATATATAAACGTGCGGAGTCATTTTAGAAGTACTGCCCCTGTGGGGGAGCTCGCCCACTCTGACGACTGAAGCTCTGCATTTCTGTCTGGAGCAACCTTGCCTGTCAGCGATCCTGTCAGATGTGTGACACTTGGAGGAGGTCCCATGGGATATGTGTCCAGTCCTCACACATGACAGTGTGACGGCTGCCCCAACACCAGGGGAGTCTCAGAGCAGCCTGACTTTGCATGATTTTGGGTTAGATGTTGGTTTATATTCAGATTTTGTTTGGTAGCACTTCTAGAGATTAAGTAAAGGTCTGTTACACCATATCTTCCTTTTCATATCTTTATGCCATTGGTTTTTAAAGGTAAATGTAGAAGTATTATTTTAACCCCTGTTATACTTCTGCTTTGGCCCATATTTAGATGATTATCTAAATTTTTTCTATCTAAACTTGTTGACTAAAAGAACTTGACCTGCAAATAGCTTTAGTATTCATTTACTCATTCATTACTTAGTAAAGGTGAAAGCAAGTGGGTTCATGATAGGTAGAAAAAAAATGTAAACAAATAATAATTCAGTAATATTAAGAATTTTTCACTTATATAATTGGTAATTTTTTACCTGTGAGATTGGAACCATCACAGTGACTTAATCAGTGCTGTCTTTTGTGCTAGGCTGCCCTGGCAGGTTATGCCCTTATAATTAAGAAAAGTTCACTGATAATCTTGACAAAGATTATTAAAGAATAAATTATGTACCCCATTTTGATGAGGGGATAGCCAAACTCTGCTCGTGGGAATATGAATCAGTACATCCAGGGCAACTTGGTAGCATAGATCTAAAAGAGAAAATGCAAACAGGACTTACAGATGAGAGGTTACCCACGCAGAGTTATTTTTTTTTCAATTAACTTCTTTTAAGATAACTGTAGATTCACATGCAGCTGTAAAACAGAATACAGAGGTCCTGTTGTACCATTCACCCAGTTTCCCCAGTGGTAGCATCTCGCAAAACCATGGTACAACGTCATGAGCAGGGAATTGACACGGCTGCCATCAAGACAGGGAACGTTTCCGTCACAGGGACCCCTCATGCTGCCCTTTTATAGCCACACCCGTCCCCTCTCCCACCTCTGCCTCTTCCTCAACTCCTGGCCACAAATCTGGTCTCCATTTCTCTAACTTTATTATTTCAAGAATGTTTGAGCACTTTCCAGCCACAGCCAATTTTTCCTCTCCTTCTGGGACTCAGTTACTTGAACTTTCTTTTATTATAGTTCCTCAGGCCCTGGGCTCTGTTCACTTTTTTCAGTCTATTTTCTATTATTCAGGCTGGGTGATTTCTGTGATTCTGTTTTCTGCTTCACTCATTCTTTCCTCTGTCCTCTTCCTTGGTCTCATCCACTGAGTTTTTATTTCAGTTATTACATTTTTAAGTTCTAAAAATTTCCATTTGGTTCTTCTCCATATATTCTGTGTCTTTGCTGAGACTTGCTATTTTGTTGCTGAGGCCTTCTAATTTTTCCGTCATTTCCACTACGTTTGAAATTGCTCATGGAACATTTTTATCATGGCTGCTCTAAAATCTGCCAGATAATTCTCACATCATCTTCTAGGTATTAGCCTCTGCTGATAATCCTCTTTAATTCGGTTTGAGTTCTTCTGGGTTCTCGGTGTTGTGTGTCTTGGGTCTTCATTAAGCCTTCTGTTTTAGCCGGCTTTCCTGACACCGCTCTGGCAGAGGCAGCAGGGATGCTGCCAGGTGGAGGGAGATCCCAGGTCCCCCAGGCAGCCTCGTGGGACACCTAAGGGTGGGGGGGGGGCGGGCGCCGCTCACTGCTGGGTGGGAGTGGGAGTTCCAGCTCCCTGACACCATGGTGAAAATCCTGACTGTCCACAGGCTTTCCCTGATGCCACCCTGAGGAGAGGGGGAGGTCCAGGCTCCCCATGTGGTCTCCACTGACCCGGGAGCAGGGGCCTGTGGTCGCCTGTGGGAGTGAAAGTTCCAGCTCCTGACTTCGCTGACATCACCCTGGCAGCAGTGTCGGGCCCAGGCTCAGGAGGGTGGAAATCTGGGCTCCGCATTCAGCCTTGCTTGGCAGCAGTGGGGGGAGGCCAAGGCTTTTTTTCTGTGTTGTTTGGTTGGAGTAGAATGGTTATTGTCTATACGTTTTCTGTCTTGCAAGGCCGACCCTTTCCTGCTCCTTTGACTGGAGACAGGTTTTCCTGGGGCTTTTTCTGCACCTCTGGGTGCTCCTGGGCAGTTTCTCCAGCATCCAGTCCAGGGTATGGGAAGCCAAAGAAAACCCAGGGAACTCACCCCCATGCTTCTCCTCGGGTCCAAGACTCATAGCAGCTCTGCTTTCTTCTCTCTCCTCCCGGAGCCTCCTTGTATGCGTTGTGTATAATGCCCAGGGCTCTGAGATGTACTTGTGAGATAGGGTAAAAGTAGGTCTACTCCATCCTCCTGTGAGTCTGCGGAGTGTTGCCTAGTGTCTTAAAAGTATGAACTGTTTTCCAGTTTAGTTCCTTACCTCCACCCTTGTCTCTCCTCCCTTAGTTATCCCCTGACCCCAATCTGGATTTCCAAGTGCTCTTGAAACATTAGAGGTTCTGGCAGTATTGGACTTGAAAATCACAACGTCCACCCCCCTTCACTTTTCCCACTGAGGCTTTGTTAGTTACCATTTATGGTTGGTGCTGTGGTGTCACTTGCCCTCTGTACTCATTTATGGTAACTGGAAGGCATGGGGTTTATCTGATGCAAGGTATTGAAAATGTTCATGCTCTTTGACTTAGAAGTCAACTTCTAGGAATCTACCCTAAGGAACTAATTAGAGATGCCAACAGAGATTTATATACAAGGATATTCGTTACAGGCTTGTTTATATAATAGTGAAAAAATGCAGAGAACCTAAGTGAAAATATCCAGGTATGCTAGAATACAATGATGGTATTTTAAAAATCACATTTATATGACATGGGAAATGTTCATGATAAATGAAAAAGCGGGATATGAAACTGTTTATACAGTATTATCCCAGAGCTTTCTAAGTCTCAACTTCTGGAAGAAAATTCACTAAAATACCAACGGTATTAACTCCAGCTTTTAATTTTCTTCTGTATATTTTTCCATACTTCACAAATTTCTACCATGAACTATTGTTATGCTCAAGAAAAGAAAATCTTTTGAAATATTTAAGAATGCTCTTGAAAATGTTTTCTGCTATTATTAAATGAGATGTAAAAGAATGATACATGAGACATTTGGGGGTATACTCTGCATACATAGAAAGGTATTTCCCATATACACACAGAGTAAATAAATGGGAATATGTCATTCTTTTTGCTAGGGATTTTGTACTTTGATAACAGCATGCTATCTGCATATCATATTAACGTGATAAAGTGAAGGATGAAGTGATTTAAAGATGGTGTCCAGGGCTTCCCTGGTGGCACAGTGGTTGAGAGTCCGCCTGCCAATGCAGGGTGAAAAAAAAAAAAAAAAAAAAAAGATGGTGTCCAGCTACTGACTTTTATAGCTTCTCAATTTGTATAGTATTCTTTTTCCAGATCTCTTTCCATGTCAGAAAGATGCAGAGTTCCTCATTTTCTTCAGTTATTGCAGTACAGGATCATGAGCACACTATGATTTTTTTTGTTAATTAATTTTTATTGGAGTATAGCTGCTTTATGATGCTACGTTAGCTTCTACTGCACAGCAAAATGAATCAGCCATACATATACATATATCCCCTCCCTTTTGGATTTCCCTCCCATTTAGGACACCACAGTGCATTAAGTAGAGTTCCCTGTGCTGCACAATTTGTACAGTATTGTTAAAGAGAAAATCCTTACCACCACCAGAGAGAAGGCAGCAGTATTAGCTGTCCTCACATCATTAATGTCGTGTTATGGATCCAGCACGTTTTAAGAGGTTGTGTTTACTTTCTCTGTGGAAAGTTCTCCTTTCTTTATAACATCAGTCACTATCATGGATTATTTCAGGTTGCCATGAAGAGACAAGCTCACATTTTCCATTTGTGTGATAAGGGTATTTGAAAGAAATGTAGATAGGTATTTCTCTGGCACCAGTTACAGGAACTTGCTGACCTGATTATTTATCTTTTGTTTAGTTTGACCAAGCGGCTGATGCAGAGTTAGCCTGGATTAGTGAAACAGACAAAAAATTGACATCTCTGGGTGACATCAGGCTTGAGCAAGACCAGACCTCCGCTCAGCTGCAGGTTCAAAAGGTGAAGACACACATTTCCAGTTGCATCTACATGGTTTGTCAGTGTGCTCCAAGGAAATGCACTTGCATGATTGAATGTAACTTGGTCATTTTAACTGCTTTGCCTAATTGTTTTTGTTTTAGTCATACACTCTTTAAAAAAAAAACTTTGTTTTGGTAAATACAGACATTCACCATGGAGATTTTGCGACACAAGGATATTATTGATGAGCTTGTTAAATCTGGACATAAAATCATGAGCACATGCAGCGAAGAGGAAAAGCAGCCGATGAAGGTATGATCTCGTCCACGTGACTGATGTGAGACTTGTGAGCAAACAGCATGTGTGGGGCTTTCACTCTGAGAAAAGCGCTTTTCCTTTATCCACAGCTGCTGTTTAAACAGCTAAGTCATTAGTTTCAAATAAGGCATTTTTCAAGCTTATAGAATGAGAGTGAAAGGAATACTCCTTAAGGGAATCACCCTGGGGGTAATCTTTTTTAATAGACAGAAAAGCAGTTAAGGTTTGAGTCCTTGAGTAACTGGGATACATTAAGCATCCAGTTAATGTTCTCTGTATTATCACTGTTATTATCAGTATAAATTGTTATTCTGTATGTCAGCTGTTGTTTATTGGCTTCAGGAACATTGGGCCGCTGGAGCTGAAATAAAACTCAAAGTATGTGGTTCTCTCTAACTGAAATTCATTCTGTATAAAGTTACAGTAATCTGTATAGGAAAAAAAGGAGCGGAATCATTAAGGAAGTATTCAGTTTATGTAGTTTTAACGATCCTTTACATTGATGGAAAACCAGCCATAAATAAAAATGTTTAGTTCAATTCATATTCAGACATCTGAGAAGCCTAAAGAAATTAATATATATTAATGCTTCTGGTAGGAAAATATCCCATGGCAAAAACAATACATACAAATGTATATGCGTAAGATCACATTTAAAAGACGGTGCAGGGCTTCCCTGGTGGCGCAGAGGTTGAGAGTCCGCCTGCCGATGCAGGGTACACGGGTTCGTGCCCCGGTCCGGGAAGATCCCACATGCCGTGGAGCGGCTGGGCCCGTGAGCCATGGCCGCTGAGCCTGCGCGTCCGGAGCCTGTGCTCCGCAACGGGAGAGGCCACAACAGTTGAGAGGCCCGCACCGCAAAAAAACAATAAAATAAAATACGGCATTGTTTCTCATCATCAAAAAAAAAAAAAAATTTTAAAAGACGGTGCATTGTTTTCAAGGTATATATACCATAGGCAAAGAGTAGAATGTGCAGTGTATTTTAATGCTTAATCTTCTGTTTAAATACTCTACAGCGGCACTTCACTTGTTTATAATTTAATCTTTCCTTTATTATTTTTGTGAAGATTCTGGTGTGAAAAATACAGATGATCATGAGAGAATTTTTGTGTTATTCGGTGGCTTATTGGATTGCTGTTGTGCTTTATCTTTTGCTTTTGGATTATGAAGTGAATTTGTACCATAATCGAGATCTCTGTGACCACCCCATAACATCAGTGGATAGCATAATGTTCTATTTTGCTCCTCATCTATTTAATTAATTTTGCTGACCAGCAGCTCCTCTTAGAATTTCAGTTGTGAAAGAGAGTCCTTATGTTTTAACAGAAAGTAATGTCAGTGTTGCCAGGCTCATGCCAGACCTTTCTCTTACCTAGAAGACCTAGAAGAATGGCTGGAGAATTTTGCTTATTATGTTTGGAGAGCTCAGTGTCTTAGTCATAAAAGCTTGAGGCTTTTTATTTATGTTTTTTTTTTGTGGTTTTGTCACCTAATTTTTTTTTTTTTGGAGAAGTTCTCCATGTCATCAAATCCCCTGATTTTTGACAACTGCATAGAAATCCACTGCAGGAATATATCATCCTTTATCAGCCTGATCTCCAGTTGTACTTTCAAGACATTTTTTACATTTCTGCTATTTTCTACATGTGTATATGAAATTTTTTTTATTGTGGTAAGAACACACCATTAGCACACAATGGAATATTATTCAGCCTTGAAAAGGAGGGACTTCCTTATGCAACAACATGGGAGGGCCTTTCTTTAATTTAAAATGAACTTTTATACATAGAAGCAATTAAAATCGAACTAGCCTCTGTTGATTTATTCATTTACCATGCATTGTTGAGTGCTGACTCTGCACCAGGTATATTGTGCTGGACAAGCATTCTGGAGTATGTATATGTGTTCCTTGGCCTGCCTGCCCGGTTAAACACATTTTGTCATCTGATTTTCTAGAAAAAACTGGACAAGGTATTGAAGAACTATGATGCCATCTGCCAGATAAACTCAGAGAGGTATCTGCAGTTAGAACGGGCACAGTCCCTGGTTAACCAGTTCTGGGAAACATATGAAGAACTTTGGCCGTGGCTGACAGACGTACAGAGGATCATCACTCAGCTTCCTGCCCCTGCCCTGGAGTACGAAACCCTGAGGCAACAGCAGGAAGAACATCGTGTAAGCTTGGTGCCAGAGAGAGTGCTGGAGACCCCATGGAAAGAGAATCACGATTTTTAGGGTGTTTCTAATGCAGACACCTTCTGTGATGAGGAAGTTTTAGCGTTCTGGTCTGCACAGTTTGCTTACCTCTGAGTTGCTGCCCTGTTGTCCAGTTTTGCAGTGGGACGACACATGTGGGCAGGCACACTGTGTAGGTCATCATGATGTCACAGCTTTTACCCAGTAGTTTGCAGTGTAAACTGAGTACAGAAACAAAATCATTGTTTTAAAATGTTAGAGAAATAAGCTTTCGAAGTACTTTCAACTGATCATGTTGAATTGCTTTCAGTGTACACGAATTTGACTAATATATAGTGGTTAGAGCCATCCAGAATGTAAGCAAAAGGTAGCAATACATGGAAGCAACATCAAACAGACAAGGACATTGAGCTTGGAGAAAATGTACGCTATAACAAATACGTCAAAATAGCATTGTTGTAAAATCGAATTCTGTGAAAAGGAAAAAATGCTGAAGTTTAAAGACAAATTGTCCCCCCACTTTTTTTTTTCTTTTCCTTTTGTACATGGAAATATTTTGAAGTTCTCTGCTTCTATAAGTTTACATGAGTAAACAAGAGAGTATATTTCCATCTACAAATGTCATGTTTTAAACACATAAAATGGCATTATGAGGCCCTCATTTCAGTAGTCTCCGAAATGTTAATGTAGCTTAAAATTTTGCAAGGGTTTGAGTGAGAGGATTCAAGACTGTCAGAAGAAAGTCTGGAATTCTTGTTATTTATGATCTTGTGAACCTAGTTGCTCTCCCAGATCTGTACAAGATGTACCCTGAGACTAATCATTGTGTGTGTGCGTGTGTCAGGTTTAACTCAGGATATATTACATCATTGTTTGAAGTATGTAACATACTTATTAATCTTATTTGTTTACTTTTTTAGTGTATTAACATTGAAGAATATCTCTAAGTATTTGTTTAGAAGAGCTTTAGAGAACACTTTAATGCAAAATGGAAATTTTATGGCGTTCTATCTAAATAATTCAGTGGGAGACTTATAAACTATGTATAATTAAATTTAATTTTAGTAGAAAGGTTATTTTGGGGAGAAATCCTGATGCCTACCCACTGAATGATTTTTAGTATAAAATGTTTCATGGATTTCTTCTACTCTGAAGTGAGATCTGAATAGCTGTTTTCTAGCATAACATCACATAGGACGAAAAGGATCATTATTGAATGGAAAATTTCAAAATTGAGTTAATTTTCTTGTTTGGCATCATCTTTCAGTTCTCAAAACAAATGTATGATCTTTATTTAGAAAGGGAGCTTCAAAACTTCGTAGCCAAGTCTTCAAATTGTTCAAGCTAAATTTTACAGAATATTTGCAGCATTTCTTCTGCAACTCTACAGCATCATCCTCTTCACTGTTCTTGGGAACATCTTCTAGTTCATTCTAGCCAGGAATGAAAAATGGCCCCGAGAGCCGTGTTATAAATAAATGGTAGATCTCTTTTAAGTTTACATTAAGTATCTCCAGCATAAGTGGACTCTTAGGATAGCTGCCAAGAATCATTTTGTTACCTATGAGGCAAAAGACATCTCCTGCTGGGCCCTTTCTCCATGTGCACACATCCCCAAGTAGGTATCCCGTGGCTTTTTTCTTGTCTGTCATGGAATGGTCTTAGGAAGGCTCATCTGGCTACCTCCCAGCAAAGGTGTCTCATGGTGATGCTGCACAGGTGAGATCTACTTAGACTCCAGGCCACTCAAGAACTTTCAGCAGAGATTCCTTACTTTACTGAGAGTCTCTTGGTAATCAAAGTGTGAGCTTGTTTTCAAACATGCCTTCGAGAATATTGAAGCCAGAGCTCGTGTGACACGTTTCTTCTCCATGAGATTGCATGGTGGCTGGTCTTACTGTCACCACCTCCATTCTGTAAAACAGCATGAAGATACCAAACAATGTAAAACACAAGTAGGAAATCACAGCCTGGACCACCCAGGGGCTGTGAAGAGCGTGTTAGATTCAGTAGACGTTCCTCCTATTTTTTTTTTACAAATTGAATTTGTGTTTATTTAGCTCTTTTCCAAAAGAGTTTTGAGACCGTCTTCAGAAAAACTTCAAAAATAGGGATAGCACACTGGGGATTGTTCGTGATGTAATGAACCAGTTTTCTCAACCACTTTGGAAATAATTTATATGACTGATTTTAGTGGCACTTTTAATAAAAATCCAGGTATGTGGCCGTCCTGGTGATTCTGCTTGATGAATGATGGAAGTTAAAATATTTACAGGGAAAGATCGCTTTCCTCTAGACTGTCTTTCCTGAATATAATTTCTCTCAGAGAGGCTTTTCTTAGGGGCTGGATAGCAAACAGTTTGGAGACACATCTTCTGGTGAGGACAAGAAACTGCTGATTAGGGAACCTCGTGAATAATGGAGTACAGTAGAGGGCACCTCAATGCTGCACGGAGGTCTGCCCCAGAGAAACCTGCAGGCAGTCACGGGAGACCCTGGATTCCGTGGAGTGTAAAGATTCCAGATTGATCCATTTCCCTAGAAGGAATGGGGCTCCACCTGGATTCCACGCCCCCTCATTAGCACCAGTATCATTGTATCTCTTGATTAGATGATACTGTATTATGCATAAATATTCATAGGTCGCATATTTTTCCTTAAATACAGTTTATAGAGAATGCTCAGTATACAGCTGTGTATTTGATGGATTGATTATCCTTGCAGCCATTAACATTTAAAAATAAATACGGATAGATTTGTTTATGTTTATATATCATACATATCATATATGTACATAGAACAGACTCACAGATATATAATGTAATATATATGGACGTATTTTGTATTGGTTTACATATAATGTAATGACAATCCCTTGGGGGCTTAAATCCCCCTAACTTAGCTTTATCTGTCATTGTGCTCTCTCATCATTGTGTCTACCTTCTACTGTGCTTTTTTCCTCTTCTTTTCTTCCTCTCCCTCCCTCTCCCTTCCTTCCTTTTGAATAATTCTTGTATGTATCATGAGTGTGCAGAAAGGAATACAGAGAGTTATGGCTCGGTCTCTGTAGGTTGGGAGGTAGTGAGTTCATAATCCTTTCGTGTAATATGACCCTTGGCTAATACTCTCGTCAGACTGTACGCTCTCGGTAGGAAAGGCGTAATGAAACTGGGATTCATTATTTCACTCATCCAGCATTTTTGCCTGTGCCCTGAAAAGGACTTTGACATGACCAGACTGTTGTTTAATCTTTGTGTCAGGGGATCTCTCCCTGGCAGAGGGTTGTACGTTCAGTGCCTTGTGACGGGAGGGTGTTTGTGTGGAGTTTCTTGCCAGCTGGATGCGCTGCGGATGTTGACAGCTGTACTGTGGAGGTGTGCCTCTGAGAAACTGAGACGCTGTTTGCTTTGTTATAGCAACTGCGAGAGTTGATAGCCGAACACAAGCCGCATATAGATAAGATGAACAAAACTGGGCCGCAGTTACTGGAATTGAGCCCGAGGGAAGGCTTTTCTATCCAAGAGAAGTACGTGGCTGCTGACACTCTCTACAGTCAAATTAAAGAAGATGTCAAAAAGCGGGCTGTGGCGCTGGATGAAGCCATTTCTCAGTCTGCTCAGGTAATGCTTTGCGCCAGCAGGTGCGATGGTCTCCCCAACAGCAGAGTGTGGAAAGACATTTCCCGAGTCTGCTGATTCAATTCCAGCTAAAATTGTTTCACTGCATTAACTCTGAGTATTGACGTTTTGGTCTCTGAGGTGATATTTGCCAGTGTCCGATCCTTATATTTCTCCGCCTGCTTATATATAAATAAAACGTAATTTTCAATGATTTAAGAAGCATACAGCTGTCATCGTTGTCCAGATACCTAAATAAGTGCCCATCCAGAGTAGAATGCAGTGTTTGCCATTGGAAGAGATGAAAGAAAGTGTTACTATCATCATTAATGAAACATTCCCAAGACGGCAATAGAAGGAAGACTATGAATGCTAGGCTGAATAAGAAGGAAAACATTTGCAGTTGGAAATCGATTTTTTTTTTTTCGTTTTGAAAATACCTTTTTCAAGAAGTTGATTTGCAGTTACCTACAGATTTTCCGTTTTGAAGGTTTTGGTTTTTATCGTTAGATACACTGGCATGAGAGCGGTCCGTTTTCTGTAATCCTGACCGATGATTCCCTTAATGTTGAGGATAGTGTGGAATCTATAAATGAACAAGTGTTCGTAACTTTGCTTCATTGTCTGTGGTGCCTTTGCAAGTGGAAATTTAAAATTCTTTCATGGATCTGACTATGTGTTTGGCCAGGAATTAAATATAAACTTCCATTACAACATCAGGAAGGTTTCTGTTTTTTTTTAATTTTTTTAACATTTTTTAGTTCAGGAAACTCGTAACTTAAGAGTTAACTTCATCTCATCAAAACTGCCCATGAATTTTACATTTAATAATATAACTTTTCGAGGATGCCAAGATAATCAGTAAAAGTGAATAAAACTATCAGTGTTGACAAACACCCAGATTATTGAACCTAATTTTCAAAGTTAATTTGAATTATGGTAAAATGAAGCACTAGTAAAATGCTGCTGTCAAGTGGTCCAATTATATATTAACATATACAGTTTCTTAATGAATTTACTCAGTTATTTGCAAGAAGCAGTCCCATCCCCATAAGCAGTGTGACACATAGAGGTGCCTATGAGTTGTGATTTTAGGAATGTCTTCACACACCAGCTGGATATAACTCTTTGGATGGATGTGTTAACAGAAAGGCCAAGGTTTCATTCTTGACTGTGACATTAGATAGGTGTGTTATCATTTTAAATCCCACCCTTGGCATCACAGGTCTTTTTCTCCATAAATGGCCCTTCTCTTTTACTCCCAGTTCCACGACAAGATCGACCAGATCCTGGAGAGCCTGGAGCGTGTGGTGGAGCGTCTGCGGCAGCCGCCTTCCATCTCAGCAGAGGTGGAAAAGATCAAGGAGCAGGTCAGTGAGAATAAGAACGTGGCGGTGGACATGGAGAAGCTGCAGCCTCTGTACGAGACCCTCAGGCAGAGGGGAGAGGAGATGATCGCTCGGTCCCAGGGCACTGACAAGGACATATCTGCCAAAGGTAATCCTTTCAGGATGAGGGAACCACTGAACTTTACTCAAAATAATTGTGAATGTTCCTTGACAGTCCAGTTGCATATCAACATGCCAGGTTTTAGAAAAGGTATTGCAGATGTGACATGTTTGGGGTGGAAGGGCTGTGCACACCAGTCCCTTGTTAATGTCTTCCTGTGTTTGTGAAATCAGTTGAGTAACTACAACATGTGCCATGATACAAAAACCATATGTTCTCCGGGCCCTTTAAATCAGTTGGTTAAGCATAATGCTAATAAGACCAAACCTAGGGGTATTTTTTCCTCTGACTACACTACTTTATGTCATGGGTACTCTGTCCCATAGCCACAGAAACGGCAACCAGGCCCCTAGCCAAGCACCTTAAATGTCTGAGCTGGGGTCAAAAGGAAGGGCCTGTGCAGAGGTCAGTGGAAATTCACGGTAAGAGGACTCTAGAAGTAAGCCCAAAATGTGTATCCTACTTTGTTGTGTTCCTGAGACTAAGCAGATATCTCTATTCTTGATTTGGAGAGCGTAAAGAATACACTAAGGCCAGCTTTGGTGAACTCAGGTCTCCCCTGAGTTCACATGCCTCTGAGCATTGTCTTTTGTCAGGAAACCTTGATTCCGGAGGAGCAGGAAACCCTCAGGTCCTGTATTTGCCTGGAAATTTGCACCATTGGGCCCAGTGATACCCAGTAGACTAGGTTCAACCCAAATTTGGTCCAGGTTTAGATCCTTGGAAAATTGAATGATTGTTCCTGGGTGAATGAGAACGTTGTGCTTTATTGCTTAAAGGGTGTGTCTTTTTGATATTGTTCTGCTCTGTAGCTGTTCAGGATAAGCTAGACCAAATGGTTTTCATTTGGGAGAACATACACACACTGGTGGAAGAAAGGGAAGCCAAGCTACTGGATGTGATGGAATTAGCAGAGAAGTTCTGGTGTGATCACATGTCACTGGTGGTCACCACTAAAGATACTCAAGACTTCATCCGGGATCTGGAGGATCCTGGGATCGATCCCTCAGTAGTAAAACAACAGCAGGAAGCAGCAGAGGTAAGCAGAGAATCTCATTTAGAGTTTAAAAAATAGGGCTTCCCTGGTGGCGCAGTGGTTGAGAGTCCGCCTGCCGATGCAGGGGACACGGGTTCGTGCCCCGGTCCGGGAAGATCCCACATGCCGCGGAGCGGCTGGGCCCGTGAGCCATGGCCGCTGAGCCTGCGCGTCCGGAGCCTGTGCTCCGCAACGGGAGAGACCACAACAGGGAGAGGCCCGCGTACCAGAAAAAAAAAAAAAAAAGTTTAAAAAGTAAGTTGTGGTAGCATGAATGTTGGATTCCTTTGGTATAAATATTTGGAATTACGCTATTAGAATTTATATTTGGTTCTGAAAGTGGAATGCACAGAGATATAGTAGGGGACAGAGTCCACCCACAGGTTTCCCATGGAGAATGTTTATTTAGAAAGTTTCTCTCCATCCCCATTGTTTCTGCCTCACTTCGGGGCCTCGTCATCTCTCTTTCTTGCCTAAGAAAGTAATCTGAGCAGTACCCCTGCCTGTGGAGTCTCTTTTCCCGCCAGCCTCTAACCTTTTTGCCCATTGTCCCTCTAGATCTCCTCTTGCTCTCCTGCTGGTTAAAAGCCCTCAAGGCGTCCACTGCCTACTGCCTAAAGTCCAAACTACCTGAAACACAGTATCAGCCTTTTCCATCCCAGCCTAGCCCAGGCCTGTGTTTCCAAAGTCATTTTTTTCCTACTGCTCCTTTTCCAAGTTCCTTCTCTTATGGCTTTCTCTGAAGCTGCCGTGCTCTTTCTAGCATCTGAATCTTTGCACATTTTATTTCCTTAGCCTAGAATCTTTCCTGCCACTCTCCTTGGCAGATCCCACTCAAGCTTCAAGGTTCAGTTGGGTTGCCAGCCTCCACCCTCTTGTATACTCAGCTGAGTAAGTCCATCCGTATAACATTCTCATCACGCAAAGGACTTAACGCAGAGCATGACTTATCGTTGACTGTACCTCTGTCTTTCCCAGTGGACTCAGAGCCCCTTGAGTGGAATAGTCATGTCTAATTTTCTCTGTATCTCCGATGCCTGGTTTGGGGCATGTTCATCCTTGGTAAATAAATGCATCTTGAATGAATAAGTGTACTTAACCAAGAAAATGAAAGCAAGGTAGAATACTGCATTTCTGTCGTAGTTTTTGTTTGTTTGTTTGGTACTTTACATGTCCTGGGGTAAAAATGAAAATCTAGAGTTAGATTATCCTAAATCTACTAAGCAAATTACATTAATTTGTGTGAAGTCTCTGAACTCATATGATACTTACGTCTATTTTAAATGTGTATTGCCAAACTAGTTGGTTTAAAAAACAAAAACAAAATGGCTTTCCATGCTTTTCAGTATTGTCGATTTTTTTTTTGAAAGACTTATTCTGGTATATGTTACGTGGAATTATTTCCTAAATACTGTCTTTATAATAAGCATTTGACATTTGTTCCTCAAAGGACACTGTTTTTCCTTTAAAATGGCTCTTGTGTTCCCTTGTTGAAAAAATTTAGTGCCAAAACTTAGAAAACAGAATGAAGAAAATAAAAATTGATTACAATCCTGCCTCCTAGAAATAACTACCATCAATGTCTGTGTGCATCTTTTTAGTTTCATTGTGGTTTGGCTTAAAAGTAAGGCTGTCATTTCTTATTCTAGGTCATAAGGGAGGAGATAGATGGATTGCAGGAAGAGCTGGATATGGTTATTAACCTGGGTTCTGAACTCATTGCCGCTTGCGGGGAACCCGACAAGCCCATTGTTAAAAAGAGTATAGACGAGGTACAACCTGCATATTTTCTACTCTTATCAGAATGGTTTTTTAAAAGGATTTTTCTAACTAAAGCATATATGATAGAAGTAGTCGGAAACTTAGCATATGATACTGAAAGAGTTCTAATATTTACATTGTAGTTAAATTCAGCCTGGGATTCTCTAAATAAAGCTTGGAAAGACCGGGTGGACAGACTTGAGGAGGCAATGCAGGCTGCTGTTCAGTACCAGGATGGACTGCAGGTAAGGCTTACCGGGTCTCCTGGAGGGAGGGATCAGGTGATAAGTGATGCTTACAAATTCACGCATCAGTATGTCCCCGGAGCTGCAAGTGTGATGCAGTTAACTAACCTGCTTCAATTCATGCTTTGCCTTTTTGAAGAGATTTCTGACACTGGAGATATGTACAGATTCATATACACCCCTAAACACATTCTTATACACACATTCAGTGAAATTTACTTTGAAAAGAAATATTTTAACTTTTTAAAGTGAAAGTCACAGTATTTTTCATAAATGGCTCAACACCAGACAGTGAAATGGAGCTGAGTCTGAGTTCTGCTGTAGAGTTGAGCAGAATAAGATGAAAGGAGTAAACACTATCTAAAAATATCACTAAGTGTAGCACAAGTCAGATGTAAAGAAATTTGATTTGAAGCCAGTGTTCCCGGTGAACTAAAATAGATTTCTATTTTATTAGGTCATAATCTGTCTTGCAAAAAGTGTTTTCTTCTTTCCCATGTATGTAATTCCTTTTAATGGTTGTTTTTCACATCCCTCAAGGGTTCTCATTCAGTTCATTAACTCGTTTTTAAGTTTATTTTTTTAATATTAAAAATTCTCCTGTCAGTTGAGGCCAACTCAGGGATATTTCTCTCCCTACCTTCCTTAACTTTATTCCATTTCCTAACAGAGTGGCAGCAGTTGAATCCTTCATCCAACCATATGGAAAAGGCCTCTCTAAGTATTTCCATAACACCAAGAGAATATTATTTTTAAAGCTCAGATGAGAACATCTTTTCCCTTTTATTAGGCCACTTCATTTCTATATTTATAAAAATAAATATCACAAGCCCAGCTTTATGCCAGCAGAGAAGTGTTTTGAACTTTGCAAATATATAAAAAATTCACTACAAGTGACACCTTATTATAACCCCCCCACTCCTTTTTTTTTAACCAAAGTGATAATTTATTGGTTGGATAGCAGTGGCCAGTAACCAGTCAAGCTCTACGTCCATCTGTGAGGCCAGATCGTGATTTTCACATTCGTTTGGCGGGTCACAGAGGTTGTATCCTCTCCTGGGGCTGGAGATGGCTCTGCCACCACTGCACCCGTTAGCCCCAGGAGGTCAGGGTCACAGCTGGACACGAAGGCTTGTCTCATCACCGTTGCTAGAAAAACAAGGCCCATCACAGGTCCTGCTGTTCCTAGGTCAGTAGCATCACATGTGTGGGGATGAAAGGCAGTGAAGGATTAAAAGAGCTGTAGGTAAGTGTCCAAAGCTGCAGACACTCCAGAGGTTTCAAGGTTTGATTGTAAAGTGAAATGCATTTTATTTCCCAAGTTGCTGCCCACGTTCTTAGGGTTTATCATGATCAGTTTAAACTACCAGATATTTCCCAGGGTTTTTTTCTCAGTACTGTATGGCCTGGCAACTTCATTAAATGGCAGAATAATTTTGTGTATTCAGAACCTGAAAAAAAAAAATGTGAGTGGAGCCTTTTTAAAAAAGATTGTTTGTGTTGCCTAAAACGAACAAGAAGATAGGAGCTTTTGAAGTTTTGTCGCAGTTCAGAATAATGGTCTTAATCATTATACGTGCAGGATTTTAATGCTAATCTCAGTAATACAGAAGAGTTTACTTGAGACAAATTGTTTCACGTGCCAAACAGTAAACTTCTTGATTATTTGAATGAACAGATGGGTTCTCAATAAATTTATACAATCTGCCTTTTAGGCAGACAGAGTACAGAGAATTTTATTTTGTGTGGTGAATTTATAAAACTTTTTTTTTTCAAATAGACTTTTCTTGAAAGTTCTCAATATTCTAAGATTCTATTCAAGATAGAATTTCTTCTACAAATTTGGATGCAAAATTGGAGGTTTCATCTGTTTCATATTTGGGATAACTGTTCCAGTATATTGCCACTTTTACCTTATTTGTAAAACAGGCTCATTGCTTAATATCTTTATAGATTTATGATTATACTTTTCTGTTGCACTTCAGGTGTTGTAGTAATTTCAAATATACTGTTATAATAACATGACCTAACGTGTTTTTCAGGCAATATTTGACTGGGTAGATATTGCAGGTGGCAAATTGGCTTCATTGTCTCCAATTGGAACAGATCTTGAAACTGTCAAGCAGCAGATTGAGGAGCTGAAGGTATGGGTTGGAGCTGAGAAATTCATCAAACGTTGCACTTTTAAGTTCTTGATTCGTGGGATGCTTTATGCAAATTTATTTTATATAATTGAAGTGTTACATTTTGATTATGGAACTGGTTTAATATAGTGCCTGCACATAATAGGTTATGTATAAGTGCTCGTTAGATAAAGGATACAAAATACTAGTAGTTTTTCTTACTAAATCAATTCCTGTTCATTATAGAAAAATCAGAAAATGCAAATTAGCAAAACAAAATGTTTTGTTAACTAACTCTGACACTAACCAGAGTCAAGCACTCGTAAGATTTGATTTATAGCCTTTCATATATCCTCATACTGGGTGTAGGATGAGGTATGGGGTCGTGTGTGTGTGTGTGTGTGTGTGTGTGTGTGACATATTACATATGTATACTATACTGTAAGGATTTTTAGAACTTTATTATTCTGTAGTGTGTTATTGTCACTGATACATATACAGCAACATTTCTGTTTTCTTTGTTGTGTTCAGAGTAATTCAATTAGTCCAACAGGCTAAAGAAGGATCCCGTAGGTGGATGGGATTGGATGGGATCATAGTGTTTCCCAAAATGTTTGTTTTGTAAATGCTTGTTGTTTCCCATCTGCTTTCCTCTGTAATTTTTTTCCTTTGTGGTTCTTGATCTCCAGCTGTGAAAATGGCTGAACCGTTTCCTCTGAATTCCTCTGTGCTGATGCTCATTTATCAAAGTGGGAGCAGCTATTTCCTCCCTAATTTTAAAGTCTCTATCTACAGAGACGTCACAGCCCTTTCAATGAACTCTACTAGATTTTTACATAAAATTATTATCTGGCTTTAAAAGAGTAGCATTTTTATTTCTAAGTGTGATATAGAATATTTCATTTAGAAAAAAATTGTTTCTTCTTGAGAATTTTACTGTTACCATCATTAGATGGTGATTTTTTTGTTTTACTCTGTCTGCTCATGTAGTAAACACATGATATCCTTTATGTACAATTACAGGTGTGGAGGAAGGTTTATTTTGGGTTTTACATATATCTCAGCAGTTTTCATACAGCACACTGGATGAGGTGCTTGCCCTTAAATCTGGTGTCTGAAGTTGCATCTCCCTTCATCCACTTACTAGCCAAATGGCCTCAGAAAATTTGTCTAACTGCTCTCACTTCTGTGTCCTTACCTTAATTGGGGATAAAATGATTTTCTTTATAAGTTTATTGAGAACAACTTGACTATAGCAAGTGTTCACTATGCTTTTGTTATTATTTTTAATTATTATTTTAACTTGCTTGAAAAAAATTGATACTGCTTAGCCATTAATTGTTTATTATTTACTATTAGAGATTAAAATCAATACTTTATGAAAAGACAGTTTCATACTACATGTAACCACTGGCTAACCTGTATTGGTTGGCAAAGCCAGGATTATTACCTACATGTCATTAAGCACCAAGTGAGAGTAATGTTATTCTGAGTCAGTGCAAAGGATAAATAAATACTAATAAACACAGCATAGCAGGGAATTCCCTGGCTGTCCATTGGTTAGGACTCAGCACTTTCACTGCCGGGGCCCGGGTTCGATCCCTGGTCAGGGAACAAAGATTCCCGCAAGCCGCATAGCATGGCCACAAAGAAAAATAATATAAATGAATAAATAGACACAGCATAGCTACAGAAAACACAGAGTGTTCAGTGACTGCAAGATGTGTGTGTGTTTTGAGCAGGAAATAATGTGAGTTTCTTAGAGATTTTTTTTTCTGGGTTTCATATATGTCAATATATATTTTGTTTTCTTCTTTCCTATAATTTCAGAACTCATTTATTGAATATGTATAATTAGACCCTGGAAGAAGTTCATCCTTGAAATTTGTTAGTTCTTTATTGTAGAGAACAGAAGTGAAGTAGCAAAATTATAAATAAAAAATCGTTCCATCAGAAAACGTTGAATGAAAAGATTTCTTTTTTTTAATCTAATTTTTATTTTATACTGGAGTATAGTTGATCTACAATGTTGTGCTAGTTTCAGGTGTGAGAAAAGATTTCTTTTCATCATTTTTTATCTACAGTTTTTTCATCAGTAAACCCTGTGTTAGATTTTATTCCTCTTCACCCCACCCCAGTAAAAAGTGTGAATTAGAACAAACATCTAACCTGTAGAATTTTTGTTTAAAGTTACTGAAGAGAACCTGCTGTGTAAAAATATAAATAAAATAAAATTCCAAAAAAATAAAAAGATAAAGTTACTGATGTATAACAAATTTTCCTTGTATGCCTCCTTTTTTAAAAAATAGCAATTTAAGTCAGAGGCGTATCAACAACAGATAGAAATGGAGAGACTGAACCATCAGGCAGAGCTCCTGCTAAAGAAAGTAACAGAAGAAAGTGATAAACACACTGTTCAGGACCCACTGATGGAGCTGAAATTGATATGGGACAGTCTGGATGAGAGGATCATCAATAGACAGGTAAATACCAATTTCAGGTTCATATAATAATGTAAAATAACTGTTAAAGAGTAAAATTAGGGGATCCTGGACATAAACTTCAGAAGCCCCTAAATTCTTTTATTTCCTTGGAACTTTTCCTGCTTCTCACATGCTGTTTTTTTAACCACAAAGTTTCAAACTTAAAATATATGAGGATATGATGATTGGGCTTCATTGGATTTGCTTAAACACTTATGCAGCATGAGGCAATTGAACAGTTCACTCTTGTTTTATAAATGTGGGTCATCCATCCTATCAGACTCGTGGATCGATTGTCTTCCTCTCTGTCTGCAGCACAAGCTGGAGGGCGCTCTGTTAGCACTGGGGCAGTTCCAGCACGCACTGGACGAGTTGCTGGCGTGGCTCACGCACACTGAGGGCTTGCTCAGCGAACAGAAGCCTGTCGGAGGAGACCCCAAGGCCATTGAAATTGAACTTGCCAAGCATCATGTACGTAGCTGTTACTGCATCCTCTCTTTCTTCTCTCTGCATTTATAGTGTCACCAGATGTTTCTGGTCTGCTGATTTTTTAGGCATTTATGGTTTTAACCCATGTTCCTATTTGACATTGGCAACATAAGGTTGAACTACTTAAAATGCACTTCTTAAAAGGTGATAATCAGGCTTCCCTGGTGGCGCAGTGGTTGAGAGTCCGCCTGCCAATGCAGGGGACACGGGTTCGTGCCCTGGTCCGGGAAGATACCACATGCCGTGGAGCGGCTGGGCCCGTGAGCCATGGCCACTGAGCCTGCGCGTCTGGAGCCTGTGCTCTGCGACGGGAAAGTGATAATCAAAATGTTTTTCTCATTGGTCAAGGCAGTTATTGTCAAAAATAGCAAGAATGGGGAATTTTTGGCTAAACGTTAGGAGGACTGCATGATCAACACTAGAGGTTTAAATTTCTGATTATACCTGTGCTTGGATGAAGGTAACATAGTCTTAAAAGCTGTTGGGGGCAGCCTGGCAAGTCACAGTTACCCTGCAGGCTCTGTGTGTGTTTCCTCTGGTCACCCTTCCCTCCACACGTCTCTCCCTTGCTGCGTTTTGGCTTGTCATATATTTCTGTCTGTCTGTACATCTCTCATCATGTTGGGGTTTGTCCTTCTGTTTCTTTCTCTTACTTTTCACTGGCTTTTTGTGTCTTAGTCCTTTTCTTTCCGAGGTAGTTTTTTAAACTATTTATTATGTTTAGAAGAGTTTTTACATGTCATGTACTTGATTGAAAGCTTATAAGTGGAAAATTTTTATCTTGAGATATATGCAAAATAGTTTCATATGTTGTCATCTTTGTGGCACTTGGTTGATGATTATTAACAGAAAATTCCCCGTCTTAAGTCACCGAGGCTTAATGAATAGAATTTATGCCCAGTAGAGTTTATCCTGACATTCAGCAGGCTTTCATAGAACTTTTAACATACACATTATAGTGGTGTCTTACTTAAAGTTAGGTCCTTAATCCTAATCTTAAATAAGTTTTCCTTGATTATCATATAGAAACATTTGATTATTTTACATATTAACAGCATTTTAAAATAAGAGGTTTATAGCACTTTAAGATCATGATATTTTTGATTATTCTTGCTTTAGTTCTTCTTCCTTCATGTGTTTCCCCACAGTAATTGTTCCCTAATTTAAATTTTTTTCCTTTTTTACCTCTTTCTGTCTGTATTTATAATCATTGCCCAGCCATATCTGATTAAGCAATTAGGACTTATTTTGCATCATTAATATCTGTCCTCATTTAATATCTATATTATACCTTTGCTAAGAGCAATAATGACCAGTCACACTGACTCTGCATGTAACCAAAATGTTTATTCTCACAGGGTGAGTTTATAGCATTTACATTTTCATAAACTCAGCCATTGTCCTAAAAGTCACATACATCAGTGACAGGAACTTTGTAGAAGATGGTAGCGGTGGGAACATGCGGCACCCTGGTCCAGTTATTTTGGCAGAGATGAGTTAGGGACCTTTAGTTTCCTTTAGTCAGGGATCTTTTCTCCTTCCATTCCTTTCTTTTTAAAAAAATTTTATTGAAGTATAGTTGATTTACAATGTTGTGTTAATTTCCACAGTACAGCAAAGTGATTCAGTTATACATATATATTCTTTTCCATTATATTTTATCACAGGATATTGAATATAGTTCCCTGCGGTATACAGTAGGACCTTGTTGTTTATCCACCCTCCATATATTACTAGTTGGCATCTGCTGGCCCCAAACTCCCAATCCTTCACTCCCCGCTCTGATTCCATTTCTGAAGGTCAAAGTTCAAGGACTCAGAATTGCCAGCACAATTGCTGGAGGAAGGGAGGGAAGATTCCCATCCCTGTCCCGCCTTCTTCTCTGGCTCCTAGGCCGTGGCTTATGTAGCAGGGCTCCGACCATTTATAAGAACGAATTTTATAGAATTATCTTTTATGTTTTGACTGTGAAAATATTTAACTCCTACCTTTTGAAAGTGGTGCCTACGTTAACATATCCAAGTACCTGCTTCTTATAAAGATCACTCCTTACTCAGTTGATTTTATAGCTTTTGAAAAACCTCCCTCACCAGATGCCTCAGAACACAAGTGGATGGAGTCAGAGAAGCAGTGATCAGGGACGGTTCGTGCCCTTGGCTGAAATCCTTCTGGTCTGGGTTTCCCAGATGTGGGTTGTCCCTCCCAGGACGACAGATGACACTCCTCTTCTCTCCTGTTGCCAACCCGAGTCTGAGTGTAGGGGGAAGGGTTATCACAGGCTTTTACCAACAATAGAGGAAGGTTTCTTCTGGTTTCCAAAAGCACAGCAGTCTTCTTGAAAGGAAACTTACTAAGCTTATTTGTTCTTTGAGGTAATTCTTTTCAGTATAAGAAATTGATTTTTTTAGCCTGCAGTTGTTTTTTGCACTTACCACTCCTGCCCCATGTTAGTGCATTTAAGTGTTATTAATCTATTCTTATATTCCCACTGGATAATAGAATAAGAAGGCATTATTTACTGGGATCTGTCATAGGCATTTCATATCGCATTTTCTAGTAAGAGAACAGCTAAATCGTGGAATGCTGGACTCACGTATTCCCCAGTAAATGGTGAAATCTCTTTCCCTTTAATGTTAGTTCTAAATGTTTGATAGAATTCACCTGTGAAGCCATCTGGTCTTGGGCTTTCGTTTGTTGGAAGATTTTTAATCACAGTTTCAATTTCAGTGCTTGTGATTGGTCTGTTCATATTTTCTATTTCTTCCCGGTTCAGTCTCGGAAAGTTGTGCGTTTCTAAGAATTTGTCCGTTTCTTCCAGGCTGTCCATTTCATTGGCATATAGTTGCTTGTCGTAATCTCTCATGTTTCCTTTTTAAGAGTGCTAATTGTAAAACATGGCAATGTATTAATTTTATATTTGAACATATAGCAATATATATCTTTGAAATTGTTTACTCAGGACATGAAAATTAAGTTCAGTTAAAGTGAGCTTGAGTCAAATGAATATTTTTAGAGCCTTTTAACTATAATCTCTATATACTTAATGTCATCAGTTTCAAAACTCTTCTAGTGGGAAGAACTAGCTATGTTCTCAACATAATCATTTCAGGGAATGTTGGTAGATTGAAGAGATACCCAATAAAGCTGCAAAGTTAAGGGAAAGGAAGTTCACCATTTTAAAAAGTTCATTAGTACTAAAATTCTATGTATCTGTTGTAGCTTCAGAACGTTTCATAACCAGGAAATAAAAGAATTGCATTAGAAGCGATGCTAGCATGTTACAAACTTGCGAACATATTAAGTGTTAATCTGAATATTTTCAGGTGCTCCAAAATGATGTATTAGCCCATCAGTCCACCGTGGAAGCCGTGAAGAAAGCAGGAAATGATCTAATCGAATCAAGTGCCGGAGAAGAAGTCAGCAACCTTCAGAACAAGCTAGAGGTTTTGAATCAACGCTGGCAAAATGTTTTGGAAAAAACAGAACAAAGGAAGCAGCAGCTGGATGGTGCCTTGCGCCAGGTGAATGAGAGAATAAATCCTGAAACTTTTTGGTGCCTTCAAGACCAAGATGACATGGCATTTTTTTTATTGGTTTTCACACCCCTGTTTAGTTTTTATACTTCAAGGAGAAGAGTAAAAAAAAGTGGGATAAAGGACAGAGCTGAGAAGAACACAGCTCTCCAGTTCTTAGCATGATAGTTTTATTGCTGGTTCTCCTGCTGAAGAAAAGCAAGTGGTCCAGAGGCCCCTGCCCTTGTTCAAAATGCATGGAGAGGCTTAGCAGGCTGGGATTGTTTAAGCTTCATTTTTGGCTTCAAAGTGACCATATCTGGGGCCCAAACTTGAACCTCTCTCTCACTCCAGGCTAAAGGGTTCCACGGCGAAATCGAGGATTTGCAACAGTGGCTGACCGACACGGAGCGCCATCTGTTAGCATCCAAGCCACTGGGAGGTTTACCGGAAACAGCCAGGGAACAGCTTAATGCCCACATGGTAACTATATTATTTCCTACAGCTCTAGCCTCAGATTAAGAAACTGACTACTTTGTGTAGGCCCTGATGATAAACAAACTGTGGGAGAAGGTTTAAGGATATCCACTTTTGCAGCAGAAATCTCTATATGTAAGTGCTAGAAACACTGTTGATTAAATTTTTAAAGTCAGAACGTATTCTTTATTTTAAAGTTTAGTGTGTCAGTGTATGAAAAGAGGTTTTAGCAGTCTAGGCATTTTTTAGAAGCAGACCTTCCCCCATAAAATGATAAACTTGTATGGATAGTAATATAACATTGGGTAAATTATAAACTGTGGCTCCTTGAGTGGAAAGAAAAATCCCTAAAGGAATCAGAATGGACTTAACAATTACTGCCGTGAGCATGAGATTCCCACCCAGTTTCATGGAAGGCTGGAAAATATGTTCTTGTTCTGTGAAAACGAAGTTACCTATTTGCTCCTTTTAATGGTGATGGGGCCGTATCTTCAACCTCACACCCACCAGGTTTGGATAAGAGGAGGCTTCTGTTTAATTGTCTGACCCGGAGCATCACATCATGCCTGTGGGCTGTTCCCGCCCAGAGTGTGTAGCGCTGTCAACTCTTAAAGATAAGGAGGAAAAATAATGAAACTTGAGACTCTGGCTTTCTTTCCTAGAAGTATGGGCTGAGAAATTAAATTTAGACTACATTTGACCTATTGACATTTCCTATTCGTGTCCCATCATAATTTAGCTCTAAAAGTTCTAAGAGAAAACAGTCTTTTTCAAATGTTGAATGCTTCTTAGGAAATAAAAGTAGAAGTACTTAGGGATTTGGCAAAAGAAATGGGCCATTGTACGTGAAAGTCTGTACTCTTTAGTCATGCCTAGTGTTGTTGTAAGATCTTACTAATAAAACTGCACTTGTTGGGAATAATTTTGAATTTGATGATTTGGAGAGGAAGTGACCATCTTGTAGGTGGAGTGAAGAAATACAACAGAAGTAACATCTTATTCATTTCACAATTGCCATGAGCAGTTAAAATGAATCCTATTAATCCTATAGAGAATTTCCTAGAATCTCTATTCCTCTTTTAGAAAATCATTGTGTATGTGGTTTTCTTGTTGTTAATATGTTGTTTTCTTGGTGCTACAAGGGACCCATTTGTTCACTGAAAAAGTAATTGACTAAATAACTTGGGAGCACTTGTCTTTTCCATAAAATCTGGCTGTCTTCCAGATACCTCCTTACTTTCCTAGAAGTACTTGCATAGCTATTACAGTCCATTAAGTATACGTTTAATGAATTCTTGAACAAACATGCATGAGATGGTTCTCTAATAAATATTTTTAAATGGTAATTTAGAAGAATATAAGTAAAAAGTTGGAAAGCAAAGAGCTTATCTTTAGAATATTTTATTTTAGAAAAATATTACTTATCAGCATATTTGGTTTGGGTAGGATGTTTGCTGATATCATTTGCCAGATTATAGAATTCCATGATTTAAGAAATTCTAAAGAGTTACTGATACTTGTAATACTGTTTTAGTCATGTTCTTTTGATTTGGTTCTGTTAGACATGAAGGAAACTAGAAAACTTGGAGTATTACTGTTTCCTGAGATTTAGCTGTATTTAGAAGCTTTGCTTTGATTAAAAGCTTTCAGTGGGTGATATTGTAAATATGTTGAGGGAGGGATTTTTTTAAGGTTTAAGAAATTACAAAGTTTTGAGGCAATAAAAATATTCTAGAATTAGTAGTGATGGTTGCACAGTCTTATGAATATACTAAAAACACTGAATTCTAGACTTTAAAATGCTGATTTTTATGGATTATATCTCAATTTTAAAAATTAAAAAGTTGGAAGTGTTAGTATGTGATTTTTCAGTGGGAGCTATGATTTGACTCACATTGTAATTGAATCGATGGAATAGAACTGGTCTTACTTTTGACGTGAGTGTAACTGGTGTTTCATTTATCTTAAATTCTAAATTTGTTTAAGCAGTATTTTTATACTCTCTATAGAAGATACACACTGCATTCTAGTTGAAAGCTTTAAAAATGTTATAACTGAGAAGAATATTCATAGGACCACAAGTTTGGCTACTGTGATTCCAAAGTCTGTGTCATCAACTTAAATGTCTTACTGTACTGGGTCTTCACCTTCTATCCGCTGTGTGTCTTCTGAGCATAGAATTACATTATACCAAAAAAACAATATTACAGTTGTTGTATTGTGTTCCGAGGAGAGACTTAGAGAACCCATTTTACAGAGAAGGAAATCGAGGCTCAGGGAAGTTACGTTACTCGCCCAAGGTCACAGAGCTGATTGGTTACTGTACATTGAAACCTTTCTTGATAACATTTAACATTACTGCTTCACGTGTGGGGTGGATTGATAACAATAGCACCATTTCTAAGACTTCTTGGTAGGCAGAGTGTGGCTATAGGTTTAGTTGTTCTTTCAGTATAGTGGAAAGTTTGAATATGTCAGGGTTATTCTGTGTGCTGGACGGTGTTGAGTATATAATTAGGGGCTTGGGATTGATGACATGGAAAAAGAGCTCTGAGATTTTGTTCTCTTAAAAATGATATGACTTGCGGGGCGGGGGGGATATCTCCATTTAGGAAATCTGTGCTGCCTTTGATGTTAAAGAAGAAACATATAAGAGTCTGATGCAGAAAGGCCAGCAGATGCTTGCAAGATGCCCCAAATCTGCAGAGACAAATATTGACCAAGACATAAATAACTTGAAAGAAAAATGGGAATCGGTGGAAACCAAGCTCAATGAAAGGAAAGTATGTGCCTTGATGAATATCATAGAATGAATGTTTTCATTGTTTCATTTCATGGGTCTTACCTTATCTCCGAGTAGAATTGTCAGTGGAACATCTAATGATTCATGTTTAAATTTTCTTTGTATACGTTGGGACATTTCATGGGCTCAGCTGAAAATAGTATTCTGTCTTAACGCAGGAGAACACAGTTGAAGAAATCTATTCAGACATAGATAAAGGTATATCACAGGTCAAGTGTTAACTAGGTATAGTTTAAATCTGTGAACCAGTGGAATTCTGGGTGGTTAAGTAATTCTAATCACACTTATTAAGCAAAAGGCAGGCTGTATGTGCAGCGGGGGTGGGGAGGGAGGGAGACCAAGAAAGTGAGATGATTGTACATATAATAAGCACTTACATAACAAAAATCCATGAGGGAGAATTAAAAATCTTGCTATTTAATGCTATAAAAATGATAGGCTAGGAATACTAGATTATATGCCCTTGCTGACAGAGCATAATGTATATATATTTCATAGTATTTTGACCTCCAAAATGAATTGTATGCATGTCAAATTTTCTTTTTCTAGATTCTATTTAGTAATTCTGTGGTTAATTGTCCCCAAACCACAGTTTTAGTGTATATTAAAATTGTTTTAGCTGCAGTGAGATGCTTCTCACTAAACTTGAAGGGGCTTGGTTAGCCAGTATTCAAAAACTGTTTGGGGGATATAGACTATGCATAAATAAAGTATGGATGGGGAGAAAATCTGCCAGAGAGTGGTTAAACTTGCTGGGGCGGGGAAGGCGGAGGGGGAGGCGGGAAACCTTGAATACCATGAAATACTAAATAATCTGTCTTTTCAGGTTAAACTGGAAGAGGCCCTCACCTTGGCAATGGAATTCCACAGTTCCCTCCAGGACTTCATCAACTGGCTCACCCAGGCGGAGCAGACCCTAAACGTGGCTTCCAGGCCAAGCCTTATCTTGGACACCGTCTTGTTTCAAATTGATGAACACAAGGTAAGCTGCATCCCGGATGGACAGCACTCCCTTCTCAGACCTTTTTAGACATCAGGCTGTTTTAATGGCATAAATTTGGTAGTTTGAACACTTTCTTTTGTCCTCTGAAACCAACTTATGATCCCGGAAGTATTTGCAAGGTAGATCCATTTTTCCTTTGTTTCTGATTGTACCCACCTCCCTTTTTTTGGGAAAGGTCTTTGCCAATGAAGTAAATTCTCACCGGGAGCAGATCATAGAGCTGGACAAAACTGGAACCCACCTGAAGTATTTCAGTCAGAAACAAGATGTCGTTCTCATTAAGAATCTGCTTATCAGTGTACAGAGCCGCTGGGAGAAAGTGGTCCAGCGCTTAGTAGAAAGAGGAAGATCTTTGGACGATGCAAGGAAGAGGGCCAAGCAGGTAAACCTTTATAAAGATCCTCTGAACTTGGCAATGAATCAGGTCTATGTTATGTTATTAAATACACGTTATGTTATTAAAGTGCTTTTATGGCAGGCTGTGCTTTGTGTAACAATCATGGCGTGAAGCCAAGGTGTTTATTTCCTAAAAAGGCCATGGCCTCAGTTTGGACGATGACGTCACTTTCTGACCTGGCAGCAACTCCAGGCCCTGGGGACCAGCCTTGGAAAGACTGATCATATCTTGATATCACAGATGGACCGTTATCATTGGGGCCCAAAAAAGGGCTCCACAGTTTTGTTGTTGGGTTGGTTGGTTTTCCTTGGCCTTTAAACCTCCACTCTCATACTTAGAGTGAGGCATTCTGCTTTTTTATACTGCTACTTGTGTTTAGTTCCAAAACCAGACTTTCTCATGTGTAGCCCCCAGACAGCTTTCTGAAGGCATACTCTGGGTCTGAGCTGGTTGTTTCTCTTCACTTCTCCAAATCCGTACACTTGTTGGCAGGGCTTCCTTTCTTCTCTGATATTTGGATACAGCTTCATCCCACCTTTTGAATCTTGGGGGGCTGCCTTTTTTAATCTAGAGAATCTCACATGGAACTTTCCTTCCTTCCTTCCTTCATCTGTTACTCATATTCTGTTCTAGACTAAACACAGAGAAGTGCAATTATGCATCTCTGTACTCCAGGGAAGAGGAAGATGCACCCACCTTGCTTGGCATATATCTTTGATTTTTACTAGGCACTTCATGTAATAATACTGAGGGTGAATTTTATAATGACTCTTTCTGCCCCATTCCATTGCATTTGTCCAGCATTGGTGTTGGGCGCGGTCATTTGGGGAGCTAGGCTCGGCTGGGCGATGCAGTGGATGACCTGGGAGTCCAGTGTTTCAGCATTTAAAGCTGTCCAGCATAAAATGTTTAAAGGCTGGCGAAATGACACATTGCACTGTGATTGGATTACAGGCCGCATGTCTCTTTTTGAGGGGGAGGTATGGTATGTCCCATGTAATAAATGAGTCTCTAGAATAGAATCGGTCTCGGATGTTTTTTTAAGACAGTCCTCATGCCAAGCCTGATGTTTTTCTTGCCGTGTGTGCAGCCCTGTCGTCTGTAGTGGAGGCATTTTGAGTTATGAACATCTGATTTACTCAAGTCTCATGGATACCAGTAGCCAGTCGGCCACCCTCTTCCTCCTTTCTCTGTCGAGTCAATTTTATTTTCTCAGTCTGTTGAATTGAATTCATAAGGATTCTCCACTGTTCTCGGTGCAAAAGGATGGCATTTCTTCTATTTGTACGGCTTCTAAATAGTTTTGAGAGCAGGACCAGCCTCAGAACCTGTGCGTTTGTACCATTGTACTTACCATCCAGTTGTTATAGGCTGTACTGTCTGTAGAAAGACAAGCTGACAGGGACTTCCCTGGCGGTCCAGGGGTCAGGACTCTGTGCTTCCACTGCAGGGGGCACGGGTTCGATCCCTAGTCGGGGAACTAAGATCCTGCATACCAAAAAAAAAGACAAGCTGGCATCACTAGCTGTTTATTTATTTATTTGTTCTAATACCTCAGGTTTTGGCTCAGATCTTGGCTGTAGTTCTCTGACTTGGGCAATTTATGTGCCTATTCTGGCCTCCCTGTTTTCATGTCTAAGTTGATTAGATTTGTGGGAGGGACGTGTAGGGAGAGCAGGTCTCTAACAAGACAGTCTCCAGTGGACCCTTGCAGCTTTGTGATTCTGTGCTCTCACTGTGCTTAGTATCAAATGTCTTTTTGTTATTTCACTATTAATGTTCTTTGATATAAAACAGTTTTTATTTTGATTACTTAGGTTTTTGTCATGTATCTGTTCCCTTTAATTCCTTGGAAGAAATAATTTATAACTAATTTTCTAGTTTGGTATCCAAAAATAGTACCTACTATTTCTTTATGATAAGCAGAAAAGAGACCACAGCTGAAATCAAGTATATATAGCACCAGAATAGTTCAAGGTTTTAGACGCGAAAGAGAATTCTATTTTGTGAGAACTCGAGTACTGTGGGTGCTCTTAAGTATAAAACCAGTATGTGAGGCTCAGGCATTGATGTGAGGATTTGTATAGCAGCAAGAAAGATGTTGAATTGTCTTTGCATTAAATAGGAACGTAATGCCCTCTTTTTGTTAAAGTGAATTTACAGACTTTATCCTTTCCCTTCTCCCTTTTTGTACCTGTTTCTTAGCATAAGAATTAAACACCACCTTAGAAGTAAATCCAGATCTGTCAAGAGACAACAGTGGAAGCTTACATTATTATTTTTTTAGTTTCATTGACGTATAGTTGATTTACAATGTTGTATTTAATTTCTGCTGTACAGCAAAGTGATTCAGTTATACATCTATCTATTCTTTTTCATGTTTTTTTCCATTATGGTTTATCCCAGGATATTGAATATAGGTCCCTGTGCTGTATAGTAAGACCCTGTTATTTATCCATCCTATATATACTAGTTCGCATCTGTTAATCCCAGACTCCCACTCCATCCCTCCCCCACGCTCCCTCCCCCTTGGCAACCACAAGTCTGTTCTCTATGTCTGTGAGTCTGTTTCTGTTTTGTAGATAAGTTCATTTGTGTTGTATTTTAGATTCCAATCAGAACAGCAGACAGAAAGCCAAATGAAAAGCAATGTAAAAGACCTATGGGATAATATAAAGCATGCCAGTCTACGCTTACATTATTTATTAAACAAAAGAAAGGGTGGGACGTTCTGCCTGATGCTCCCTAACTGCTTCTAGGCTCACTTCAATTTTTGTTAAAGCTGACATGTTTGAATGAGTTATAACAAAGTGACCGCGGGGCATGACCACAAAAGCTGAGCGTCAACAAGACATTTTGTAATCTGCTGATGAAAATATTCTTTCTTGTTCTTCTTCAGGGAGAATTTTGAATGTATAATTGTTAAAATTTTCATTAATATCGATTTCTGTTTAGAAATGTACTAGATTTCAAATCTAGTGAGTATGCCTGAAAGTTTTCTGGACAAAGATGTGAATTTCTTTTACAGTTCCATGAAGCTTGGAGTAAGCTTATGGAGTGGCTGGAAGAGTCAGAGAAGTCTTTGGATTCTGAACTGGAAATTGCCAACGACCCAGACAAAATCAAAGCACAACTGGCACAGCATAAGGTGGGTCTGCAGTTAAGAAAAGCACATTGTGTCGTTGTATATCTCAGGGTCACTTTTAAATTCCTACCTGATTGTGTATTTATTCACCACTGGAGAAAAAGGCTGTCCAACGTGGACCTATATTAAATTTAAAACCAATTGCCCTTTACATTGGTCAAGTGATCATTCCATTATGATTCCAGGGTTAATTATTAAAAGAAAACTCACTGAATTAAAACTGGAAGTCTTCCGCAGTCTAAAACACATAAAGGACTTCTAGAGGCCGAACATTGGCACTTCGGTTTATCACAACTGCCTTGTCTTGTAATTTCTTTCATAGACCAAATGCCATGCAGGACATAATTATGTACTAAAAGGAACGTAGATTTTGCCATATATATTCCTACATACAGTGCAGTGGGGAAAATTGGTTGCCACCTCCTAAATTGGTATTACTGTGTATGTGTGTGAAATTCCACCCCTCCCCTCAAAGACACATAGTCACTGGCTTCCTTGTGTAGACAAGAAGATATGGAAACACTGTGTTTTATATTTTCTGCCTTTTATATTCCTACCACATGCCATTCAAAGAACATCCCTCCCCCCATCCTCCCCAACTCTCTTGAATTTGGGTCTTTCTGTTATTCTGTTTGTAAAGTGATCATCGGCCCTCAGGGTGAGGATGTGGGTAAAAGGAGACCGTCCCTGCAAACCATTTTACAATCTTAGGCATCTACATATAAATCATTGCTTGAAACATGATAGCTTTTAAAATGCTGGAAAAGATTGAATGATATAAGTTTTATCATCATCAGAACATTCTAGCCCTCGTGTTCATCCAGGCTGGTTGCTTCCGTCAGTGGGCCTGACCAGGTGCAGGGCTCAGGATCCTAAGATGATGGGGGAACATGCTGAGGTCCTTTCTTTGGCTGGATGAGGGCTTTACGAGTGGCTTGTCCTGATGGCCCCTCTGCCTGGGAGCTGCCCCATCTAGCACTGGCAGCCCAGAGATGGTGATCAGCACCCTTTCCCGTCCCCTCCTTCTCAAAATAGAATGCCTTATGCGAACTTGAGCATAGATGTTGTGTTACATAGTCTGATGAAAGCATCCTGCATATTTAAAGTAGAGAATCCTGGAAATAAGAATGTGTGAAGAACCCTATTAGATTTCTTTTTCCTAGTGAGGCCTGTCGCCAGTCACCATTTCTCTGAGATAACAGGGTACGTTAAGCCTATCTTAAAAGAAGTCTTTTCTGTTTATCGTTTGGATACTTTTTGTCTTTAAAAAGTTTGACTCTATCCTGTATTCAGCTGTAACATTTGTTTTGTATAAGAAAATCTGTGTCAATACCATGATTCTAAAGCTAGCGTTCTGTTTCGAAAAACATGAAAAACATAATAATTACAGAAAACAGACTACAGAAATAGTGACATATTGTGATGGGATTTATTGCCAAAAAATTCCCAGATGTAGTTGCCTCCTATTATAAAAGATATATATAGTGTGGTATTAGTGAAACACTTCAAGTGTGTAACATTTTTAAGGCAATACAATTTATTAGGTAATTGTAACCTCGAGGTTATTTTGGGAAATTACATTTGCATAGCATTTTACTGCCTGGGGTGATTCTGATGTGCTACCAGGATTGAGAATCTCCATGTTTGTGTTTCCTTGATATTTTATGAGCTTTTAAGCTGCCCATGAAGTTGACCTTTTTTCTTCTCATCGCTGAGATTATGTATTCAATAGCAGTTGTCTTACTCTTTCTATTAAATGTTTACAAACACCCACAAAATGCAAGATGATGCTAAGGGTCCTACGGAGGTAATACCCCTGCTCTATGAAAGCTTATAATTGAGTTATATAGAAAGATTAGAATTCATCCCTCCCCCACATGCGTATATACACACACAAACATGAAGGGTTCACTAACACTGTAAAAGCTGAAAAATACAGGTGTCATATTAGCCATGTAGCTGTTTGGTAGTGGAAAGTCATCTATAGACCTTCGGAGACTTGGGTAGGGCGTTGTGGATGTGAGGAGGGACGTGGCCTCCCCACGTATGCCTAGAATGAGTGGGTCCAAACACAGAACCAAAGCTATGGTTCTTTTCCCCTTATCCTGGCTCACAGATAAAATACATGTAACATTACAGTGAGAATCCAAAATGTGTGACAGAAAATCTTTTTGACAATAAAAAACAACTGTAGTAAATTTATACATTACTGGGTCATTCTGTGTCCAGACTGGACCCATACTTACTCATAGAGTATTAGCTACATTTTCCTCTCTGGGCTCGTGGGTCTCTCCATAGTTTAGTAGCAATTCCATATTCCAATTTACCATAACTATTTATACTGTTTGTAGTTTATGTCTACAAGAGATTCAGGATTTGTTTTGCTTTGAAATTTTTTTTTTTTGATACTACTAGGTGCTCTTAATAATAATAGGTGCTTGATAATAGTAGGTGCTTGGCTTCTGGAAAAAGTTAATCCTTCCATTTGAAAGTTTAAAGGTTCTTCTCTACCCTGGTGTGTTCCCTGTTGAGTACTCACTACACCATGTGACTTGATGATGGCTGATGTCTCCATTTATTTAAGAGGAATGCCCTTTTCACTGTCTCTTACCTATTTGTGTATCAATCCCAAGTAGAAATGCATGCTGCTCTCTTGTTGGATGTACAGGAGTTTCAGAAATCCCTCGGAGCCAAGCATTCTGTCTACGACACCACCAACAGGACTGGGCGTTCTCTGAAGGAGAAGACCTCCCTGGCTGACGACAACCTGAAGCTGGACGACATGCTGAGTGAGCTCAGAGACAAGTGGGACACCATCTGTGGGAAGTCGGTGGAGAGGTGAGATGCGCCTGACAGCCGCTCACTCACCTTGCTGGACCCCTGGCAGCTGTCACGGTCCTGGCGCTCTGCAGGCAGGGTTTGGAACCTTGAATACATACCTCCTTTGCCTGGAGAATGTCTGCTCATCCTCGATGCCCCGCACACACAGTGCCTCCCCCGAGAGGCTTTGCTGTTCAGTATTATTTACGTTTAAGTGCTCGGTTCATTCAAAAATGACATCCTTCTCCAAGCCTCCCCACATCTCGCATGCAACTACAGTGCCTGCCTTCGGACTGGTCCCCAGGTCTGCCATGGTCCTCCTCAGTCCCGTTTCCACATCACCAGTAGGCCTGTCTTCTTAAAGTATAAGTGGGATCTTGTCACCCCCCCTTCCCCCCCAACCCCCCTTCATACCCTTTAGGGACGAACTCTTGGGTGTGGATTAGGATACAGGCCCTGTCACTGTGGCGAGCAGGGTCCTACCAGCCTGACCTCACACACCCCTTCCCAGTCTCCCTCCTCCTCACTACACTTCAACCATGAAGACCCAAAATGTTAAAAAAATGTTAAAGTAGCTAAGAAAGTTAAAATAGTAGTTGAAGAGTTCACATATCTTATACATGTTTCCAAATTTTTCATTGATCCTTAGTCTCATTACTTTTGTCAGTATCCAAATTCAATAGAATATCATATTCCATTCTAGGGAACTTCATAATAAGTTTTTAGTGTTAGTCTTTTTTGTTGTTGTTGTTGTTTTGCGGTACATGGGCCTCTCACTGTTGTGGCCTCTCCCCTTGCGGAGCACAGGCTGCGGACGCGCAGGCTCAGCGGCCATGGCTCACGGGCCCAGCCGCTCCACGGCATGTGGGATCTTCCCGGACCGGGACACGAACCCGTGTCCCCTGCATCGGCAGGCGGACTTTCAACCACTGTGCCACCAGGGAAGCCCTAGTGTTAGTTTTTCAGAATCAATAAAATCTTCTCTCAGAAGGTTACATACTTTTTACAGTGTCCTATAAATGATTTCACGACAATTCATATGGCATTCTTGAAAAGACAGAAAGTCACAGTGATGAACAGATCCATGAGTGGCAGGTGTCCGCCGTGGAGGCCGACTGTGACCAGGAAGAGCCAGCCTGAGGGAGATCTGGGGTTGATAGACTGTTCTGAGTCTTGACTGTGGTGATGTTACATGAACATATACATGTTTTAAAATCCATAGAACTGTACACCCCAAAGGTCAAACTTACTGCATGATACTTTAAAACACAATTTAATTGAAAAGGCATATTTTTATGAAGAAACTAAAGGGCCCGTGAGGTGGTGATGAGGGAATTTTCCTGGAACAGGTGCCATGGATTTAAGCAATGAAAAGAAAATTGGAGAGAAGTTTGTTATTTTCTAAGGAAAGCAGAGAAACAGCAGTGAGTCCAAATACACTGCTTTTCCTCTTGAGGTCTGCTTAGCCTTCGTGGATGTTTTTTAGATGTTTGGATATAGAGGGCAGCTTTTTTGTTGCTCAGATTGATTTTTTCCATTTTTTCCCCTAGACAAAACAAATTGGAGGAAGCCCTCTTATTTTCTGGGCAATTCACAGACGCCCTGCAGGCCCTCATTGACTGGCTGTACAGGGTTGAGCCCCAGCTGGCTGAGGACCAGCCTGTCCACGGAGACATCGATCTAGTGATGAATCTGATCGATAATCACAAGGTATCGTTATCTGGGACATTTTATTTTATCTTGCTTGATTATTCTGAATGTAGAGGGAACTGTAACCACTTAATTTAGCTTTGTAAATATCTACAGAGTATCTATCATGCTACATAATAGTTTTTAATACTGAAATATGTGACATTTGAGGAGAACAAGGAAGCCAACTTTAAAAGTGATGCAGGAAAATTACTTCAGTATCAGTGAAATACTTTGGTTTTAAATTTCCCTATCCGAAACCTTGCTAGAACTTGAAAAGTTATTTCATTGTCTGGCACTTTCAAACGTTTTTCAAGAATGTTTTAGTATCTTCTGTTATTCATTTAGGTAATTATGTGATATAATTTAAAATCGTTCGTTCAGTGACCTGGAACTAGGTCATTGCTGAAGTGCTAGATGTGTGACATGATCTGTGGGGGTCATGATCAGCTGCTTCTCTTTTTCTCAAAAACAGTTTTAACCTTGCCCCTTGACCTGTAGCAGTTTAAGAGACAACAGCGTATGCCATTAGGGATTCAGTTATTACTTCAAGAAAATTGGTTTCCTTGCCGTCTCCTGATATGCATGTCAATCTGTTGTACAAATCAAAGGTGGTATTTGAGATGTCCCAGAGATATACTGAGTGTAAGGTCCTAAATTATGATCAAATACTGTTACAACTTAAAGAACCTTGAAAACAGCATGAGGCCCAGTACTAATGTAGGATGGTTGGCTTTATATATACAGTTTTCTTACAGCACTACACTTGAATTCATGTCATATTCCTCTCTATAATTTTTCAGTTCAGAAAACTTATTTCATTTTAAAATGTTCTCTTTATACCTCCCTGCTTATGCTATTTTGATCTTACCTGTTCTTTTTAAAATAATTGGTCCTTTTGCATATTTATTTCCCCTTTTCTCGTTCCATTATCTCATTATACCCATAGAAGAGAGTTTGTTATGTTTGAACATTAACAGAAAATAAGAGAATAGATGAAGAACATTGATCTGGCCTACAAACATTTTAAAAACTTTAAATTATGTTGCTTTGCCTATATTGAAACATGTTTTGTGCATGATTAATACAAACTTTTCCATCCCCTGGCACTCCTTCAATGACTGATGAATAATGTAATGTTACTTTGTACATAAATGCCATTTTTAGAAGCTCACTGTCTAAATATTTACTCCCCTAGGCACTTGGCTGGTTTTTTATATACTAAAGGTCAACAAGAATGAATTAATCATTCAGCATTAGTAATACAATTGGAAGCCCCAATAAGAAGTTTAAGTATACAAAGTACATTGGAAAGCCTACTCAGAACCGTGGGACTAGTCCTGTCACAAAAGGGAGAGTTAGACGCTGTACCTTGTATCTGTGTGTTTGTGGATGTGTGTTTATTCGTGTGTGTGTGTGTGTGTGTTTGTCTCTGCGGGCACACCTCATTTAACACTATCAGAGTGAAATCAGCAAAGAACTCATCACACTGTTTCTGGATTATTTTCGACAGTCTCACTTTTATGAATGATCCGAGTATCAGAATAGAAACTCATGGATAGAGTCAGAAGGATAAAATGTGCTTGGTAATATTCATTTGTGATGATTTCTTAGAAAAATAAGCTGATTTCAGTTTATATATGAAGTTGGTTATTTGAAAGATCTGGTTGCAGACAGACTCTTGCGTCAGAAATGGACTTAGTCCGGGACCAAAAGAAGCCACTTTAACCCTTGGCACATCAGAGTTCATCAAAATTGTGCGGGAGAGAAAAATAAAAAGCTTTTCCTCGAAGATGACAGATTAAGGAGTCAAGCCTCTAAAATTTGACGTTATGGGTTAGTGCCCAGGATCCTGTGAAAGCTACAACAAAGGATTGTTAGAGGGAAACAAAGAGGATGTGCCAGCCCTGCTGTTGTCTCCAAGGGCTGCTTAGTTACCAGTCAGTCCCTTAGGTGTGTTTGCTGATGGAGAGCAGTGTGGTGGCCAGCACACACTGGGCGCACACAGTAATGATTCCAGAGGGATTGGGACACCCTCACAAAGTATCACAGAAAAGAAGTTGTGATGCATTTTTGCATGGGATTGAAATAAAGAAGGGTGACCACCATTCTTTAAGTCCAACATGTCATTTAAAAAATAACATTCACTCAGGAAAACATTACAAGATTGAGGAGCAAATTGATACAAGCCTAGACTTGACGGTGCCCTCACAGGAGCAGTGTGTCTTGTCTTATTTTCTGCAGATTCTGAGGAAAACGTGGGTCATTAAACTGTAGGTCTTGGAGAGCCATACATGATGTTATGTGCACATACATATTTCATATAGTATGTCTTACTATATATAAGTTATAGTATATAAGTATATAAGTTATATATAGTAAGTAAGTTACTATATATAACTTACTTTCATATAGTATGGCTTTGTAATTTAAAATTAATTTTTTAAAATTTGGTCTTAGGTCTTCCAGAAGGAGCTGGGGAAGAGGACCAGCAGCGTGCAGGCCCTGAAGCGCTCAGCCCGGGAGCTCATAGAGGGCAGCCAGGATGACTCCTCCTGGGTCAGGGTCCAGATGCAGGAGCTGAGCACACGCTGGGAGACGGTGTGTGCACTCTCCGTATCCAAGCAGACCCGCCTAGAAGCAGCTCTGCGCCAGGTAAAGCCCTGGGGTTACAGCTGCTGGGTGTGCTGACAAAGGTCCTGCACCCCCAACAGGAACTGCTGTTCTGAAGGACCACAGGGCTCCTGTGTCTCAGCCAGGATAGTCATGGGGAGGGAGTCCTTAGAGCATCATTGCGTGGGCCTGCTCCCCGCCCAACTCCTCCCCAAAGAATTTAAATGACTCAACAGAGGGAGGTTTTCTAATCTTCCCGTAAAAGTGCTGTTTGAGTCTTCTTTTCAGCTAGAATGTATAATGGGCTGCCATTCATCTCACATCAGATTGTTAAAATGGTGAATTATTCTTCATGTAGGCCTTTTTGACGGATTAGATGTTTTCTTACATTTGTAAAATGCAGCACCATGTATCTTTATCTTTTTAATGGGAATAATGGATATAATGAATCAGTTTAAATTTAAGACTTTTTTTTTTCCATTGAGAGGAAGACTTGACTCTACTAACAAGCATGTTTGGAAATCTTTTTTGGGGCGCATGTGAACCGTTAGGCAGAGGAGTTTCACTCGGTGGTCCACGCCCTCCTGGAGTGGCTGGCGGAAGCGGAGCAGACCCTTCGTTTCCATGGCGTTCTCCCAGACGATGAGGATGCTCTTCGGACTCTCATTGATCAGCATAAAGTGAGTTACATAAATGCTCAGTAAAAATAAGTGAGAAAGCCAAACAAAGTAGAGAAAATGTACTCATGATTGCAAATACCAACTGCATGAATATCTTCCTTCCTGAGAAGTAGTGAAAGATCTGGTATGTTTGAGAATTTATGTGTATCCTCCTTCCCTACATAGGTGTGTCCACATGCAACTACGCACATGTGTGTGTGGTATTCTTTTTTTTTAATGTCGTCTTTATAGAAGGTGGTTATTTTAAAACTAGTCACTCTGAAGGAACCCTCCTAAACTGTTGGTGGGAATGTAAGTTGGTGCAGCCACTGTGGAGAACAGTATGGAGGTTCCACAGAAAACTAAAACTGGAGCTGCCATATGATCCAGCAATCCCACTCCTGAGCATATATCCAGACAAAACTATAATATACTTCAATTAAAAAAATAAAATAAAATAAAACTAGTCACTCTGTTTTCCTATCTCCAGGAAGCACATTTTTCTAGGGAACTCTTTGGCTCCTGAGCAAAACTGGTCAATTTTGTTGCACTTAGATGTGCATTTCAAAGATGAAACTTCCTTACTGAGCAGTATGACATTTATCAAATTATAACCATTAGAATTGTCAATTAATGATTTTTACCTTTGTAAGCAAGACAAGCAAGTAGTTTAATAACTGGTCTTCAGATTTTATTTTTAAACCTCTGCCAATTCTGTTTTTAATCAAGAGCTGCTTTAAATTCTTTTGAGAAGTAACCCATTTATAAATTATAAATAAAAAATGGATTATGTAAGTATATATACTATTAAATAATTAACCAGGGCTTCCCTGGTGGCGCAGTGGTTGAGGGTCCGCCTACCGATGCAGATGACACGGGTTCGTGCCCTAGTCCGGGAAGATCCCACATGCTGCAGAGCGGCTGGGCCCGTGAGCCATGGCCGCTGAGCCTGCGCGTCCAGAGCCTGTGCTCTGCAACGGGAGAGGCCACAACAGTGAGAGGCCCACGTACCGCCAAAAAAAAAAAATAAATAATTAACCAAGTAAAAATCTGGCCGTTGAATTTTCAGGTCAAAATTTTTCCTGTGACGATGCATAGGACTAGCAAAACCCTTAAGAGGGTGGTCCAGAGAGTTCTTAACAGATAATTTTTTTAACCTTTGACTCTAAAAGTCAGGAGTTAGCAATGCTAATACTCAGTGTAGTATTTTTTCCACCTGGGGTGTAGTGTTCTGAAAATTAAGTATCTTGAGGGTTTTTTTCTGTTCTTTTTTTTTTTGAAGTCTAGTTGATTTACAGTGTTGTGTTAATTTCTGCTGTACAGCAAAGTGATTCAGTTATACACATATATGCATTCTTTTTTTAAATATTCTTTTCCATTATGGTTTATCATAGGATATTGAATATAGTTCTCTATGCATTACAGTAAGACCTTGTTGCTTATCCATTCTATATATAAAAGCTTACATCTGCTAACCCCAGCCTCCCACTCCATCCCTCACCCTTGGCAACCACAAGTCTGTTCTCTATTTCCATGAGTCTGTTTCTGTTTTGTAGATCACTTATATCACATGATATTAAGTGATATCATGTGGTATTTGTCTTTCTCTTTATGACTTACTTCACTTAGTGTGATAATCTCTAGTTGTATCATGTTGCTGCATGTGGCATTATTTCATACTTTTTATGGCTAAGTAGTATTCCATTCTATATAGGTACCACCTCTTCTTTATCCATTCATCTGTCGATGGACACTTAGGTTGTTTCCATGTCTTGGCTATTGTGAACAGTCCTGCTGTGAACGTAGGGGTGCATGTATCTTTTTGAATTATAGTTTTGTCTGGATACATGCCCAGAAGTGGGATTGCTGGATCATGTGGTAGCTCTGTTTTTAGTTTTCTGAGGAACCTCCACACTATTCTCCATAGTGGCTGCACCAATTCACATTCCCACCAACAGTGTAGGAGGGTTCCCTTTTCTCTACACCCTCTTCAGCATTTGTAGACTTTTTAATGATGGCCACTCTAACCCATGTGAGGTGGTATCTCGTAGTTTTGATTCGCATTTCTCTCATAATTAGTGATGTTGAGCATCTTTTCATGTGCCTGTTGACTTCAGTGTATTTAGTATTGTTGTCAGCATTTCCTATAAACGGTAAAGGATCTTTTTAGTACCACTGAATAACCTGGTGTTGCAAGGTTAAGTTGGAAATACATAATTAATTCCATTGAAGCATGGATGACATCATCTTTGGTGACTTCTTGTGTTAATTACGATGCTCTCTCGATGATGGGCTGCTTACGCTATCGCAATGAAATATTGCCTTGTTGTTAATAAAAGGGATGCGAGCTTGTATAGCATTATCAGGAGGAATGAAATGCTGCATACATTTTTTCAAGTTGAAGCTGGCCTGTAAGAGCAGGAAAATTACATCACATTTACTGTACATTTTTGATTCAGTTAAATATTTTGAAAATCTAGTTTATGTTACCATAGGCTGACCATCAGCTGCTTTGGGTTCCACTGACATACTAGGGTTTGGGTGTCAAGAGTGTCCCCTGAAGCCCAGGGTGCATATGTGCCCTACAGAACTGAGGCTACCTGTGGTATCACCGCCCTCACAGCAGGGCCAGGAAACCCCCAGAAACATCAGGAGGCAGGCATCCCGGGAAGGGGTAGTGGTGTCAAGAACAGATTATCTTTAAACATTTTAAATTAGCATACAATTGCATGAAATTTTATAAAGTGCTTCTCTGTAATAATATTTTGCAGTGATATTGTTCGTTCTGTTTCATTTCTTTTGCTTCCCTTCACACATTCTCACCAATAGAGGAAAAACAGAATATTTAATTTCTTAGACTAGAGCCCTCTCAATATAATCCAGCTTCTAAAATTGGCAGATTTTCCCATGTGAGCACAAACCACTGAGGCAACACTCAGACTGGCCTGGAGGAGCCCGGGGTGCTGTCAGGAGTTGGTACCCAGCCCACAGTGTTTCCAGTGGGAGCTGGGCGCCCATTGTGGGAGTGATTAAAAGTACATGATTGGATCAACTCTCCTCTGGAAAAGCACAGCTGTTCTTAACCTTCTGGTTTTCTCTTCCTAGTAAAGTTTGTTTCCTTTCACTTAAAAGGGGTCTGTTTTGGGGAAAATTAATATTTTTAAAGTAGGTCATGATATTTAAAAAGTAGGTCATCAAATTCTGTGAGTCTGTTTCTGTTTTGTAAATAATTTCATTTGCTTATGGTTACCAAAGGGGAAAGGTGGGGAGAGGGATAAGTTAGGAGTTTGGGAGTAACATATACACAGTACTATATACAATATAGGTAACCAACAAGGACCTACTGTAGTATGTAGCACTACTACATACTACAGAGTAGGGAACTCTGCTCTACTCAGTGTTCTGTAATAACCTATATGGGAAAAGAGCCTAATCTGAAAAAGAATGGATATATGTATATGTATAACTGAGTCACTTTGCTGTACACCTGAAACTAACACAACATTGTAAATCAACTATACTCCAATATGAAATAAAAATTAAATTAAAATAAATACATAAATAAAAATAAAAAGTAGGTCATGTTAGCAGAGTAATTGAACCTGGACTCCCCAACAGTAAAAATGTGGAAATAAAGGTTAAAAAGCATTTATTCACTCACACAGGTACAAAATTGAATAAGACACAGTCTTTTGATCTTGTGGACCTTAACAATCTAGTAGCTGTGCATATAAACAAAATATTTTATTAGAGCGAAATGCCAGGGTAGGAGGCGTATGACAGCTGCTTCAGAGGTTTGGAAACAAAAGGTCACTAGATGTGAACACCTATACTTTCTGACCCCCTGGTTACACGGCGTGGGTAACACAAGTGCCATCCATCCCCTGGCATCCTTGTCACGTGTGGAAGGAATCCCTCTTAGTGTGGGGTCCAGGTAGATTGGAGGGGTCAGTGGATGTTTGAAATTCAGTGCAGGGTTTGGGAAGCATGTGCCCCATAAGCATGTGCCCAAATGCCTCACATTTTGGGGGGCAAAAGTCCTCATTTTTTAGCCCCGCTTTCAGAGTTCTGTGATCCATGAATCTATGGGTACAGTTCTGATGGTAGAAAGTAAAGTATGTGAGACATTTATAAAAAGGTTGATTTGACAGCCTTCCAAAGCCTGTTGAGGTGTATTCATCCTTCCAGGGCTGAGAGTGGCTCTTTTTACTGCCCTTTAATGGACATATTTCCCAGAGGCTGGCCGCTGTCAGGCCCACTTTCTCCAGACTCACTCGACTCCTTCCCCACTGGACGCTGGGCCTTCTCTCCCACAACCCAGGCCTTTCTAGTTCCCTGCCAGTCTGCTGTCTTCCTTGGCACTTTTTGGATACACATTCCTATCATCCCTGACACGGTTAATGCTACTTTGAATACTAACCTCCTCGTCGTATTTGCTAGAACATTTTTTTTTTTTGCAATCCATACTGTTTCTATCACTGGCTTAGTATCTGTCCCAATTCTTGCTTCTACGAATATAATTATAATGTATTCAAATTTAGGAGAGTGTCTTTTTTGTTTAATGTATTTTGTAAAGCATGAGATAGTATCCTGTACTTGGATCTCCTCCTCCCTTAATTCCTCACTCGGTGGATGATTTCCAGCTGTGAATAAACCGATGTAAGTTCTTGCTTATTGGTTTAGCTCTGACAGTCCAGTGGACATTGCTGGCCTTTTAGTTTCAGCCCGTGCGTCTTTGTTTATGCTGTAGGAATTCATGAAGAGACTGGAAGAAAAGCGTGCTGCCCTCAACAAAGCCACCAGCATGGGAGACTCCATCCTGGCCATCTGCCACCCAGACTCCATCACCACAGTCAAGCACTGGATTACCATCATCCGGGCCAGATTTGAGGAGGTCCGTGCATCTCAGTCCATCTTTAGAGCAGCTGGAGCTTTGAGAGTCAGGGGAGGGGGCGTGGAAACTCGGGCAATTAATGACGCATTTATGGCTGTGGGAACCTAAGGGCTTATGTTCTTCACAAGACCATTCTTCTGTGTGTTACCTGTCTCTGCCACCCACTTTTCTTTAAAAAGTTACAGGCATTCTGCAGCCATGTCCCTGAAATTATGTGGTTCACTGTAGGATTTTTTGTCCACTTCCAGATCACGTCTGTTGAATAGGTTTTTCAGAGCCGTCTATGCTTGTGGAATGAATTGCACACACAAGTGAATTCATTCTGTATTTAAGATCTTAGCTATTTTTATTTCCACTCTGTGCTACACAGAGTGAGCATATGTGATTCTTCAGGGAATGCATGTTCGAACTTAAATTAGCAGGCAAAGGGAAGCCTGGGTGATTGACGTACATCTAAACTTCTGAGGGTGACAGCCATCACAAAGGGCTCCTGGATCCTCCACAGGCTGGGTCTTGGTACCACTGATGGGATCTAGAAAGACCAGAGAGTTATGGGTCTAGCCTGGGATGATCCTAATTTACATTTAAATGTGGTGTATGTTACATCAGTTACATCAGTCACTGAGATGGAAGAAATTCAGAACAGTTGTTTTCTCCATCAGGTACTGGCCTGGGCAAAGCAGCACCAGCAGAGACTAGCCAGTGCCCTGGCAGGACTCATCGCCAAGCAGGAGTTGCTGGAAGCCCTGCTGGCCTGGTTGCAGTGGGCTGAAACCACACTGAGCGACAGGGATAAAGAGGTCATCCCGCAGGAGATTGAAGAGGTGAAAGCCCTCATTGCAGAACACCAGGTAAATAGATGTCATCCTAACCTGCCTTCTCAGACACTGTCTTTGCTTCACACTGTACTTCTCAGAAGACTGCTCTGTGCTTCTTACCTTCACTTCCTCAGACACACTCCTCAACTCCTCCACCGAGTTTCTGACGCCACTGCTGCCCTGGAGCTTCTCTCTGGAGAGTCACTTAGTTTTGCTGGTGTCTCCTGCCCTGTGTGACCTTCCCATGATCCTCCCTTTCGGCCCCATCCATGGAGCTGTGCTCGCATCTCAGATGGGCTCCCCCCCGTCCCTGTGCTGTGTGGCTGCTTCCCACTATTGCTGTCATATTTTGATAAAAGTATAAGATATCGATGCCTGTGATGGCCCTGCAGTGTCTCTGTCAACCGAGGCATTAAAGTGATCAGTGTCCTCCAGTGTGACAGACATTCCAGAAATGTGTTTCTTCACTTCTCACTTTTTTCTGCCTTCTCCTTTTCCCATCACTTTTCACCAGTCTCTGCCCTTGCCACAGATTCCAGATACAGGGACACCTGGTCAACCATGATAAAAAGTCCAAGGAGATGAGATAAATGGCAACATAGTCAAACCTTTTAAATGTAAAATTGAACCTGAATGACTTTGACCCTCCTTGGTAGAGCAGATTTATTGATAGGGATATTTTAAATGTATCCACATTTATGTGGGTATGCTTTATGTCACTGTATATCAAAGCCATCTTAAGTATTTCAGATATGTAGATGAGATGTGTCGCAGGAAAGCCCTAGAGACACCCCAGCTAACTCGTTCCTTTGTAGACAAATGCTCACTTTAAGATTCTTCAGGGAGAGCTTGGAAGCTTGGTCCTGGCTGGTGCGCAGACAGGTTGTGTTCCTCATACAGCTGCTCCCCCTGTGGTCTTCAAATAAAACAAGTTGCTTTTGTAACACTGTAGTTACTTATCACCTATTAACATTTTGTATTCTGTAAATGCTGCATTATGATGGTTAGATTTTTTTTACCCTAGATAAAACATGTTTTATTCTTTTTTCAGAAATCATAGTATGGTCCTTTTATCTTCTCGTTTTTAGTTCATTTCTAAAGATGGTTTTCTCTGATATACTTGTATCTAGTTGACATCATTTCTTTCTTTCAGACCTTCATGGAGGAAATGACCAGAAAACAACCTGACGTGGACAAAGTCACCAAGACCTACAAGAGGAGAGTGGCAGACCCCTCCTTACATTCCCACATTCCGGTCTTGGATAAGGGGCGAGCAGGAAGTAAGCAGTGGCTAATTTCTTTAACATGAGGATGGTTAAGCAAGGAAGTTAGTTTCCTTTTATTTTGAGTTATGGTTTGACATTTTGGAGCCATAGGTGATTCTACATGAGCTCTCAATCATAAAAGGTTTTCTTTCTTTCTTTTTTTTTTTTTCATTAATTTATTTATCTTTGGCTGTGTTGGGTCTTTGTTGCTGCGTGCGGGCTTTCTCTAGTTGTGGTGAGCGGGGGCTACTCTTCGTTGCGGTGTGCAGGCTTCTCATTGCAGTGGCGTCTCTTGTTGCGGAGCATGGGCTCTAGGCATACGGGCTTCAGTAGTTGTGGCACGCGGGCTCAGTAGTTGTGGTGCATGGGCTTAGTTGTTCCACGGCATGTGGGATCTTCCTGGACCAGGGCTCGAACCCGTGTCCCCTGCATTGGCAGGCGGATTCTTAACCACTGTGCCACCAGGGAAGTCCCATAAAAGGTTTTCTTGAAAGAATATGTGGGCTAAGTATTATAGCAACTTATTTTAAAATAAAGGAAAGGATAAATCCAGGTCTCTATATGTGTAACTTTATTTGCTCAAAGTGTATCTTTCAGATTAGCCAGAAGAAATCAGGAATAACTTTCAACAAGAACAGAAGTCGTCACCCCCTTTGAATTGACTCATTCTGCTTCTCTTATATAAATAACCTTAAAGTGGAATGGAACAAGAATGACCATGACCTGCATAAAGTTCATGACCTAACTGTTCACTAGTAACCAGCAATCTGATAGATTTTCCTCATGTTCATTTGACTTGAGGCTCTATTTACTGACTTCTCAGGCTGTCTTGACCCAGCGAAGTGACACTAAATACAATAATAGCTAGCTCAGATAAGATTTAGAAGCAGCACAATTTATACCAGGCAGTTTGTATATTTCTGAATGGTGCCTTACTAAAGAAAAGTGGTATTGGATCGGTCATAGTCGTGTCTTGCACAAGGAGGCAGGGTAACAAAGTTGTTAGGAACTCTGGACACAGACTGCCTGGCTGTCCCCACCCCTCAGCATCTGGGAAACGCAACCTTGGACGTTACTTGAACCCCTTCTGAGCCTCAATTTCCTCATCTGTGGAAGGGGAGAATTATAACCTCATTAGACTATGGGGAGACTTAATGAGCTCGTGTATGAAGTGCTTAGCATACTTCCTGGAATACTGTTAAATGCTCAATAAATATTAGCTATTGATATTTTTATGTAACTCCACGGGAGTTAGGAATTCTGGGCAAATCTCAGCTTGGATGCTAACTTCCTATGAAAGCTTCGGCCAGTGATTTATTTTTCTAGGTCACATTGAACGATTTAGTTAGATGAGGAAACTGCAGTGAGATAATTGCTCTGTGAAGTTATAGAAACTTGTGAATACTAGAAAGAGGGAGGAAACTTTAGGAAGGCAGTAAATTAGGATATGAGACGATGCACAGGAAACACACAATCTCAGTGGAAAACGGACCTGGAAGAAGGCTGGGACCATAATCACACACTTCCGTACTTGATTGGGAATTTGTCGGGTATCTTGGTCTGACTCTGGCGAGCCGCCCAGTGCCTCCTGCCCTCCTCTCAGCTGGGTTTGCCCAAACTGATTCACACGCACTGCAGTGCCCTGGCAGTAGCAAAGAGGAGGACCGCAGGATGCTTCTTTGTCATTGAAGTGGTGCAGATTTTAGTCTGGAAAATGTTTGAAACATAAATGTATTGAGAGAACTTTCCAGTATTTCAGGGCTCCCGTCAAGAATATTTCTCTGCTGTCTCTGAACCGTGTGCGACCCTTGTTCAGTAAAACACATTTGACCCTGATATTGTGCATCACCTAAATTAGGGTGTTTCTTCACATCATAGCTAGTAATGAAGTTGATTCAGTCTGGACAAGGAACAGCAAAGGTCAAGCCTTAATGTATTTCAAAACCCTGGAGACTTTGCCATCCTAACTCAAGTTACGTTTGAACAGGAAAACGCTTCCCAGCGTCAAGCTTCTATCCCTCTGGGTCACAGACACAAATCGAAACCAAGAATCCCAGGGTCAACTTACTGGTGAGCAAGTGGCAGCAAGTCTGGCTGCTCGCCTTGGAAAGGAGGAGGAAGCTTAATGACGCCCTGGACAGGCTGGAGGAGGTGAGAAAACTCATACATTGGGTACCATCTTGTCATCTGCCCTCATTCACCGGAACACATTGCCAAGATCTTGATTTTTTTCAACGTTTCTGATAATAGATAAGAAAACTCTTGATGTCTGAGTGCTTATTTTACTTCTAAAATTAAAGCCACAGGTACGAATGTTTTTATGGGGGGAAAAACCCTGATATATGGGCCTTGGATTTAGGGAATCAAAGTCAAAAACAGGTATGTTGTAACATAATCAGGAGCTGACTCCTTCGGAAAAGATCTGGCTTGACGTATGTTTACTGACAGCATCTTCTGGCAACTATAATCATTTATAATGCAGATCACTTATTCATATATACTCTGTGATCTGAAGTGTAGGGTGTCAGATTCTAGAATTGGTAAATTTTTAGAAGGTGAGGAGTTAGGAGCGGCTGGTGGCAGAGACGTGAGGGGTAATAAGATAGGTAAAATCGGTCTTGTTCAGCTGGGCCTGCCCCCTGGGGTACAGATCTCCTGTCACCTTGGGCCACACCACCTTTGTGAGTTCGGCATTATCAGAAATTTTCGGTGTGACTTTTTGAGGAGTTTTGTTTCCTCTATTTGTAAAGAAAAAACAGTGACAGTAACAGAATAAACTTTAGAGAAAAAATGTTCAAGTCCCCTTTGCAAGATGATACCTTTCCTGGAGGGAATGATCTGTGTGTTATCTAGAGGATCATTAAAAACGTCATTCATATTGTATAAGATATAATTTTGGTTATCTAGTGGATCATTATAAACATTATTCATATTATATAATTTTTGTCATCTAGAGGATCATTCAAAATAACGTTATTCATATTGTGTAAGATATAATTTGAGCACAGCAGTAACTCAGGCAAAATGCCTTTTGCCTTCTTCAGCTAAGGGAATTTGCCAACTTTGATTTCGATGTCTGGCGCAAAAAGTACATGCGATGGATGAATCACAAGAAATCTCGAGTGATGGACTTCTTCAGGAGGATCGATAAAGACCAGGATGGGAAAATAACCCGACAGGAATTTATTGACGGGATTCTTTCCTCAAGTAAGTCCCAAGAGAGGTGGCCATAACAGATGTAATTTTTAAAGAAAATAAGCACAGTTTAAAATTATGGAGCCAGTAAACCTGTGTTACTAATAAAACATCACCTTTAAACTTGGCTGTGAAGTCATTGCCCTCAAAAAAAAAAATTTAAAAAAACTGTCCTTAGTTAAAATTTATGGCTTTGAAGTCAGGCACACTTACTAATTGTGTCACCACAGATAAACTCCTTTTCTCCACTGGAGCTGTGTCCCTATGTAGTGTAATCAGGTTAATAATACTTAATTCTTAGATTGTGTTGCCCAGCATAAAATGGGAAATCAATAAATGCAAGTCAGTCTCTCTCTTTTTCATTTTAGTTCACATTCTGATCTAATATTGTCATTAGTAGGAAATTAGAAGGCTATAAAACTTCTTAAGGTATGTGCCCCCTTCTTGTTTGGTAGATTTTTTTTTTTTTTTTTTTTTTTTTTTTTGCGGTACGTGGGCCTCTCACTGTTGTGGCCTCTCCTGTTGCGGAGCACAGGCTCCGGACGCGCAGGCTCAGCGGCCATGGCTCTCGGGCCCAGCCGCTCCACGACATGTGGGATCTTCCCGGACCGGGGCACGAACCCGTGTCCCATGTATCGGCAGGTGGACTCTCAACCACTGTGCCACCAGGGAAGCCCTGATAGATTATTTTGATCACATGTATGTGATTTCTCTGGCAGATGTTACTAGAAGCACTCTTAAAGTAAATTTCATGTAAATTATTCCTTAAGTGGTACTTGAACCATATGAAATTTGCTAATATTAAACAGTTTTTAGCCTAGAGAAACAGCCATTTCGTAAGAGTCATCCTAATAGTAGTTAAAGGTAAATTTAGGCCACACATGTAGTGGTTGTGCTTGTGTGATGTAAATCAGGTTTTTGTTTTTGTTTATTTTAAGGATTGTAATATACTTGATCATCCTAATCATTTAACTGGCCACGCTACAATTAAAATGTGCGATCGAGAAGGTCTTACGGCAGATTTAACAAGTTAATGCTATTTACTTTTTCTTTAAGACGTAAATCTTTTTGTAAAATGTTATTGTAAGTAGCAGCTCTTACCAACTTTCATTGCGACCAGAGTATGACATATACTGAGAATATCTTAATTATCACTCATACGTGGAATCTAAACCAAAAGTGAAACTCACAGAGATAGTAGAAAAATAATTGCCAGGGGCTGGGAAGTGGAGGAGATAGGGGGAGGTTGGTACAAGGGTACAGATTTTCAGCAATAAAATGAATACGGTCTGAGTATCTACTGTACAACATGGTGACTATGGTTGATAACACCATATTGTATAATTGGAATTAGCTGAGAGAGTAAAATTCATTCTCACTCAAAAAAAAACCAAAGAGTAAAAGATAAATATGTGAGGTGATGGATGTGTTAATTAACTAGATGGGGGGAATCCCTCTACAATGTGTGCGTGTATCAAATTATTATGATTACAGTTTAAATATCTTACAGTTTTATTTGTCAGTTATTCCTCAATAGCACTACTTACCATTGTTTTGAAAATGTTAGAGTTCCCTACCAGTCGTCTGGAGATGAGTGCAGTTGCAGACATCTTTGACAGAGACGGCGATGGATACATCGACTACTATGAATTTGTAGCTGCCCTTCACCCAAATAAAGATGCATACAAACCTATCACTGATGCTGACAAAATTGAAGATGAGGTACTCATTACCTTTCCACCGGGTAGAACAAGCACTGTGTGTTCTGCCCAGATACCGTGTACAATTCATGCAGTTGTTTTATTTCCATGTTTAGTTGTTGCGTACAGGTTTTAAGGATGCCACGACGTAATATTAATGTGAAAGTGACTGTTTTATCATTGCTTCTGGCAGGTGACAAGGCAGGTAGCTAAGTGCAAATGTGCGAAACGATTCCAAGTTGAACAGATTGGAGATAACAAATACAGGGTAAGTTTTCAAAATAGCTGTGTAGTTCTTTCAAAGGATAAAAATTTAAAACTTTGTCTGCATTGTTTCCCAGGAATGCCAGTTATTTATTTTTACCTTCTATCAAATATAATGGTATATGAAATTCCATCTTTCGTCATTTTTAATGATATAAAGATAGCTTGCATTTTGTATATTAGGACATATCTCTGACATGTATGATACATCCATTCAAGGAGAAAAATATTCACAGAAAAATACATCTCATATATTTAGGTTGCTTCGAATTACTTTATATTTTATTGTGATTAGAGGTAAGTTGTCATATTTTCAGTAACAAAGCTTTTCCAAGCCAGGAAATGAAGTTAAAGGGTTTACTTATTTTTGTAAATGTGAAAAAGAGGTAGTGTTTTCCACTGATGCAGAAATTTAAAAAAATTTACATCTCAGTAACTCAGTTCACCTTCTTTAGAACAATTACTTGAAGACCCTTGTGACTTTGTCACTCTTTCTCTTTTTTCTCTTTTTTTGGAACATCTCTTATTTGTAGTAGCTAGATAGGAAATGTGCAGAGTTTCCCTCCTACAGTATATTACTTATAAATGAAACATTATTCATTTTGCTTTTATATTTCCACATTGAAAAATATTCATCTACATATTTGAATGTTTAACTTAAATTCGAAACCCAAAGACTTTCACAAAAATTTGCAAAGAAAAATTTCTGATTATTTGGGTTGAAGTTGAGAAAAATGGGTACCTGCACATCTCTAAACTAGATACTATATCCAGAAACCCAAAGTGTGAGCGTGTGTGTGTGTGTGTGTTCTAGTCATATAGAAAGTTTCCTGTTGAACTAATTATGTCTTTCTTCCATTTTTCATTTTTTATCAGTTCTTCCTGGGAAATCAGGTATAAACCAGTGGAATGTATTCTCAAGTTCCCAATAATTTTTTTTAACTTTAATTCATAGTCATTAAAGCTTGCCCTGGCCAATCTTTCCCATGCTGTCCCCCTAGCTACTACATTGTTGGTTGGCGTGGTGTTTCTGTATACGCTATAAGTGTCCTTGATCCAGGACTCTTTTTTGCCTTGTGTCTCAAATGAGGAGATTACCTTTAAGCAAACCAGATAATCAACTGTAGCTGGGCTGGGTACAGTGTTACAAATGGAATTTTCAGTTCCTGTCTTTAATGATACTATTCTCATCTATTGTATACAAGTATTCATTGCAACACAAAGTTGATTGTCCACACATCTCTGTGTGGCCTCGTTGGTGTTTGGCCATTGAAGCTGTATGCCCTGGTATAAGGTAGCTAGCGAAGGGCCAGCATCCAGCCAGTGACCTGGGAAAACAGCACAGGGGAGAGGTCACCATGGCACTTGGCCACGGTGATGTGATCTCTCCAAAGCAGCTGTTGTCCCTGTGCCCTAATTCATTGATTTAGGGCTTTGCATCCTGAGTAGAAACTTTAACTCTGGAGGTTTTAAATGATGTCATTCCTTTTGAGGAAATGTTTCTCTTATAACTTACACAAAATCTTAGTCATACTTTATGTCATTTTGACCTCACATTTAAGTCAGGATAAATTGTCCAGGGCACTGCATCATGATCAGAATTTTAGAACTGAAGACAAGAGAAATCAGATTTTGATTTAAACAAGGAGAGTTTTTTACTCTGTGCTTTTGGAAAGAACCATGCTATTTATAGTACCTGACCATATCCTATTAGCTATTATTCTGCCCCTCAGTTTCTAAGCCATATTACATCTTAAGTTTCAAATTACCTATTCTCCCCATTTATTGCAAGCAAATAATTTTTTCAAATAAAAATTTTCAGTTATTTTGAATAGATGTTTTGAAAACTTCCATTAGTTTCCATAAAAAGTTACATTTCCGTTCTTGTTATTTTCTGAGTTAGTAATTGGGATAGCATCTTTTGTTTATGGAAAGGATGAAATATTTCAAAAGGTTTAATTCACAGCACATAGAACAACACTAGCGTCCTTTTTGTTTTTTTTTTTTTGGTCTCACAGTTTAGCTGTTGAGAAAATTACGGAAATTCTAAAGACAATGGTAGTTGTCAGAAAATGCCTTCTCAAAATAAAATTTAAAGTCATTCATGTTTATTATAATGGAAATAATTGAAATATCTCTATAAAATATTTTTATATTCTTTATATGACGATATAAATAAATAAATATTTATATCCTTAAAACTTGTTTTGAACATAGTCTTGGAACAAAAGCGTATCGTCTAATTATCTGGTTCCTTAAGGGTAATTTTCTTTAAATCCCCTCCTTTCCCTTTGCTTATTAGCAGCACCAAATTTTTTCTAACAAAATAAATATGCATTTTTATTTTTTAATTTTAATTTACATTTCTAGAGCAGGTACAACTACAGGAAAGTTGAAGTCTCAAGGCTTAAAAACCATTTTAGAAAAAGTGATGTGAAAAGGTTTGATGTAAACGCCTGAGTCCCACTGGTGCATTTTACATGCTTTCCAGGTCCTTTCTGAGTTTCAGGATCTGGAATGGTTGGCTTTGTCCTAGTGTTCTCTTCCTGAAACTCAGAGTGTTAAAATTTATGAAAAGCAGCAGATTGTTTCTACTTCACGTTTTCTGTTTATCCATCATGAGCCCAGACAAGTAGTCACAATTGTATGTTACCTGCCTTAAAAAGAAGCTATTTATGTCTACTTGACTGTTCATTTTGCTATGGTATCCACCGGGTTGGCAACCATGAAATTCAGTCTGGTGGTTTTTATAAGTTGGACACGAGCTTATTAGAAATGATTTAAAAGTATAAAATCATTTCTCATGGGCTTTCGTAATAAATAAACCTTATCATCAGAAACTACCTGTAGTCTAGACGTTTATTCAAGACCTGCAGAATCTGTAGTGTATATGATTGGAGATCAAAAGACAAGTGCTTCTCAGTGTCAGCAGTTTTGGTATATAGCGCTTTAAAGAAAAGCCGTTTAGATTTGAAAGCTGTATCATTCCTAATGTGTCAGTGACTGTTCTAATATTACAGTAATCTAAAAATGGCACATGAATCCAGCCTTTAACAAATTAGCCTACCAGATCATTAGTGATGCAGAAGTTTTATTTAACCGTGAAATTTTTATTAGTCATGATCATTTACTACCTTATCTCTCTAAGTCAGAACTGTTTAGAGAAAACAGAATGAGTTTATAAAGATTTCTCCCACGGATTTCAGTGGAAAACAGTTTCAGGTGTAAAAGGAAGTTTTCATGAAGAAGAATCAGAGTTTATTAAATTTTCTTTAGAATCATCTTACCTCCTGGAAGCCCTGGGCAAGTGGGCCAGTGCTTATTTTCATGGCTGTGTTTAATCTCTAGAAACATTTTCCATTACTGCCTTACTAATGTTGTTTCCGTCATAAGAGAGAAAAATCATTTTTAGAAGAAAGCTTCAATATTACTGTGATAACCTTTGTTATCTTTTTCCACACTATTTCCTTTGGGCTAAATCAGCATGCAGCCGCCTAACGCAGATCATGATAAACCCCTTTCTCTGAGATTTTACTAATCGCTGCGAACTAAACAAGAAGTTAGAGTTGGTTGCTTACGCAGATCGCACCTCATCCTTTGAGATTTCCTCTTGACAATTAGAGGGTCTTCTTTCTTCCTCTTCCCAGTTTGGAGACTCCCAGCAACTCCGGCTTGTCCGAATCCTGCGAAGTACTGTGATGGTTCGTGTTGGAGGTGGATGGATGGCCCTGGATGAGTTCTTAGTGAAAAATGATCCTTGCAGGGGTAAGGAGATACTTATGTCAAGATAATAACACCACGAAAGTATATCGATCTTGTATTATTTTCCAGCATCAAAAACGCAGTGGGGCTAATTTTGGTCATTTATTACAGTAAGGAATGTTTCACATTGGTCTGTCAGCCTGAAGTTCCCAAAGAACTTGTGGCAATTGTGTAAACCGTGTTCCTCTCATAGTTTTTTTTACTTCTCCTGGATAACTAGGAGACTGGGAGGCAGGAAACACTAGAATAGATTTTCCTTTATGAGGCGTTCCCATCTGCAAGTTTCAAAATGAGCAATTCTACCAACCAGGGGAAGGATTTCCTCTGTCGTTAAGTAGCAAAGTAAGGGGAAAGAAAATTGAGCGACGAAGATTGAAGATACCGTACAGTAAAAGTTTAAAAGCGGAAGTTTTTGTGAAATTAGGGGGAGGCGAGGAAAGCTGTATTGAAATTTTTTTTTTAAATAATGAACTGCTAATTTGACTCTGAATTCTGAAGTTACAGATTAGAGCCTTACCAATATGCACACATAATATACCATAGCTCTCAGGTATCTGGGAGTGCGTTCCCGGCAGCCAGTCAGCAGGCCTTCCTTCTATATTTTGGAAATAATGCAGCTGAAGGTAATGCAGCTCCATTTACGAAACAAAGAATTGAGCATGCAGAGTGTTCTGTGGGGTAGCCTAGGAAAGTTAGTTCAATTGGGGTGAAGTCTTCCAAATACATTTTTCATCCTGAGTCAGACCTTTGAGTGTTTCCCTTCGCAGGGCCACTTTTCTCCTAAATTGTGCGCTAAAGGCCCGATCTGAGCAACCCTTGCATAATCAACTACTGTACTTTGTTTCTTCTCCTGCTAACAGTTTTCTTGAATGTGATTGGTATCCTGTGTCATTTCTTCTAGTTCATCATCATGGGAGTAAAATGTTACGTTCGGAATCAAACTCTTCAATTACTACTACTCAGCCTACTATAGGTTGGCGACCCCTCTCTTTGCCTCTCCCCTCTGACCTCTCCTCTTTCCTACTTTGACATTCTTGCTTTAATCGTTTTGTTTTAAAATAACATGCTTCATCCATCGCGTATGGCTTAACTCACATCCAGCTGAGCTGGTGCTTCCAAATTGAAATTCTGGACTTTCAACACGCTTCGGGTGTTGCAAATGTAGGGGTTGTGTAAGTGATCAAACACAGGCTAACACCCTGCACACGGGGTTCTGGCGGGGCCTTCTCCGAGTGCACGTGTGTTGGTGTGAGTGTTGCATCACAGATGACCTCACGGATCCTGGGGTCTGCTATTTGTTATTTTGCATGCTGTAAAACCAAGTTTTTAAGGCATAAAATAAAAATACCAGCCGCCTCATTGAAAGTGCAAAACCTGAAAGTTTCTGTGTCGTCGTCATGATTAACAACGCATCTCTCATTCTGTGTAATTGTCCAATTAATCCCGATGGTGAAAGACTGGCAATTTCCTGACCTCAGTAGTACACGCAAAAGACACAGTCCCCGCCTCCCTGACTTGTCCTCTCAGGGTGGGGATGGCATAGTGAAACCCTGCAGGCATCAGTAGTGGGTGGATTAACAATATTTGAGCATGAGCTTGTCATTTTCATGCTGACTCTCTCTTTAATAGTGGTTACTCTTGGCTGGTGTCTAGTGTTAGAATAAACACACTTTTATTTTTTTCTTTCCCCAACTGGCCTGTATCTGAAAGGAATGCATTGTAAAGGAATGCATTTGACTTTTTGTGATGCTGAGTTGGAGTTGGCATGGCAAAAAGGTGTTCTTGCAATCCTCCACGTGGTCTGTGGCGCCAGATGGCAGTTTTCCCCTCCCCCACCCGCACTCGACTGAGCCCCTCTTTTTTTTTCCTTCCTTTCGTTTGTGTGCCTTGTGTGTTCCGTCATCCAGCTAAAGGAAGGACAAACATGGAGCTAAGGGAGAAGTTCATCTTGGCGGATGGAGCCAGTCAGGGAATGGCTGCTTTCCGGCCCCGGGGCCGGAGATCAAGGCCCTCATCCCGGGGAGCCTCGCCCAACCGGTCCACATCCGTGTCCAGCCAGGCTGGCCAGGCAGCCTCCCCGCAGGTCCCTGCCACCAGCACACCCAAGGTAGGACTCGTTTCCTCTTCCTCTGCGCTCACTGTCTACAGTATGCTTTTGAATGTTTGTGGGGGGGGTCCCTAGAATTTGTAGGACCAGCTTTCTCCAAATGTGTCCCTTCTCACAATATGGAAGATGAAGAATTTAAAATGTGTGTGTGTGTGTGTGTGTGTGTGTGCGCGTGTGTGCACGCGTGCTTTTGCCCTGTGGCCCATATAAAGACGATCTGTTTAGGGGCTTTGGTTACCTTTCAGATTGTTTTTCCTTTTTAAAGCTTCATTCATGTTTTTGGTGTGTGTGATTTGCCATCAGACCTTTTCTATTTGTTTTTGTTTTTTTATTTTTAAGTTTTGAATTTTATTTTATTTATTTTTTATACAGCAGTTTCTTATTAGTTATCTATTTTATACATATTAGTGTATACATGTCAATCCCAATCTCCCCATTCATCCCACCACCACCCCCGCCACTTTTCCCCCTTGGTGTCCATCTATTTGTTTTTAATGATGATCATTCTTACTGTGAAATGAATGGCTGTGAATCTCTCTTTCCGTGGCTTTGTTTTTTTATCTGCCGTCCTTTACGTTTGATTTGCCATTGTTCCATACAGATTCTCCATCCTTTAACACGCAATTATGGTAAACCCTGGTTGACAAACAGCAAGGTGTCAACTCCTTGTAAACCAGCTGAGTGCTCAGACTTCCCCATGTCATCTCCAGAGGTATTGTAAGGCCCCAGATTCCAGCCTAACAGCCGCCTTTAACTGAAATGATCACCTACTAACACTGCTTCACCTCACTCTTAATAAATGTACTTTTGATAATATGTCGTCTTTTTACAGACTTCTATATTATAAGTCTCAACCCTAGGAACGTGAGAGTAAGGGGTGAACACAAAAGACAGTTTATAGCTCCTCGAAGGGCGTCAACCTAACCTAGTCACCTCTGCAGGCTCTCAGCCTTTTTTGTTTTTCTGTTCTCTTTCTCATACTTAATTTTGCTTTTCTCCCCTGGGAGAGTGACATACAGGAGATTATACCCAGACCTAAGTCAGGTTTCTTTTCAAGCTGATGGTATGCTTTTGCTTCTAGACATAATTTGGGCAAGAAATGCTGTAGCCCTTTTTAGGTGAGAGTGAGAGGCAGTATCATTTGCAAGAGAATCACTTAAATTGAAAGAATGTGGACTGAGTGTTCTCTCTGGGCAAGGTCCTTCTGACTGTCTGGTATGTCTGTTTCTGCCCAAGAACACTGGGTGGATGAGACCCAAGCTTTTTAGTTACCAGCGCAAGGGGCTGGGGGCTCGGATAGGCAAAAAGTTATCTGTCATTCTCAAAAGGTATGTATCTTTATTAGACTTAATGATTTTTTTCAGGACCCTCTCACTTTTTTAAATGACATGCTATATGGGGATAAGATATTTAGGTGATATAAAATTTGCCGAGATTAACTTATATATCAGATCATTTATATTCAATTGGAAGTCAACCATACGTCTTTTAAAGAAAGTTCTTTGTAAAATGATAAACATAGGCACCAAATAAATCACATATTTGATTAGAATCACCATAAGGAAGGGAGAAAAATCCCTAAAGAACTGTTATTGAAACCAAGGAGGTATTTCATATTAAAGGCAAGGACTCCTGGATAAAACTAATTTAGTACCTCTCAAAAGCCTTTTAAGCTTTTCAAAACTCTTATCTGTTACGTAACCCTCACACTCATACTGAGAGGTAGGCAGAGAAAATGTCATTGCCCTCCTGACTCAGATTGAAATGATGGAAATGGAAATTGCGGATGGTGGTATAGAGTTGGGGCAGAAGCCCATTCCTCAACTCTTCCTCATCCCCCAGCCCCTCATTTCTCCCCCTTCCCTCAAGTGAGTGATGTTAGTATCATATGTTACGTCTGAGGCGTCTGTCGCTTCTGATGGATCTCTTGTAGCCAAAACTGAGAGCAGTTGAAGGAACCTAAAGTGACATGTTTGCTTTAAATATTTAGGGCTGTGCTACTCTGTTAGTTCAAATTTTTGAAAAGTGGAAACCCCCCCTGCAAATTTAAGTCTATTATTTTGGCTAATACAGAGCTAGGTTTCATTTCAAATAGCCTCATGAGGCAAAACAACAGTATCCTTCTATGGAAGGGTCTTTAAGAGCACGGGGTAGGTTTGTGACTATAAAATCAGAATATCAAGGCATCTGAAAAGAATGCTCTTGGTCCTTCATGGTAATGAACTGTCATCTTGAGTGATATATTTCCTCACCTGTGAGTCCTCACTCTCTCCTGGGTTGTTGAGAATCTGAGTTAGGAATTTAACTGGAGCAGAGCTGTCAGAGTTCGGGCAATTTACTGCCCTCTTCAGGCCCTCCTCTTTCACAATTGTGAAAAAGTGAGTAGGTAAGTGTGAGGATTAATTGTGGTTAGACTAGTGAGAGTATTTTCAATGCTTAAGCATCTTTTTTTTTGGCCACGCTGAGTAGCATGCAGGATCTTAGTTCCCCCACCAGGGATCGAACCCCTGCCCCCTACCATGGGAGTGCAGACTCTTAACCACTGGACCACCAGGGAAGTCCCAAGTATTATATGTGTACGAATTCTATATAAATTCTATATTTAAATGTATGTAGAGAATACATATGTAAATGAATTATGAATATCATTAATATTAATAAATTGCAACCCTGATATATCTAAAGGTCTTATTAAAGACCTTATTATGCTTATTAAACATTTAAAACTATTTAATAAAGGAAAATCAATTTTTCAAAAAGCATATGTAATTGTTTAGATCTGTTTCCTCCAAACAGTTCCCTGACTGTGAGTTCATTGAGGAATATGATGTTTTTATACTTCCCAGATTTGTTTTTTGGTTCTTTTTTTAACTTTGGGAGAATTTCCAAAATGTTGTAGTGATCCAGAAAACGTGAATGATTTTAGATTTAGAATAAAATGTCATAGTTGTGATTACTTTAGACATTCTCTGCAAACTCCTGTAAGAATTTTAAGAGAATCATCCCCAAACATTGCCTAGGTATCTTGTAAGGACCGTAGACAGTGACGGAGCCAAGAGAGGAAGTGACATCTTACCAAGATACAGCACATCACTTTTTTCTCTTTTTGGCAGTTATGTTTGTTTAAATGGTGGCTGTCTAGGCATTCCTTATTTTCTTCCTGTTCAATTTCTGTTTATTTATTTCTGTGTAGTTCCCTAAAAGCCTTGCAGGCAGCAGAGAGTCCAAGCACGATTTTTTAGAGGCCAGTCTTCTCTCGGGACCATGCAGCCACCATCATCTTTTTGGCTCTACTCTCTCAACTCTGTGATAATTCACTGACAATCTGAAAGATACTAACATACTCAGAGTTTGTCTATGTTTCCTCGGGGAATCTCCACTTTTGTGTTTTCTCTCCAACATGAATTCATTTTCTTTAGAGGGGTCCCTCTGAATTTAGGGAGAGAATAAGAAATTAGTGGAGAAAAGCAAGTGAGAACCCCATGCCTCCTCACCTCCTGAGTGTCTAGTGGAGGGTTCCCACCCATCTGTGAAGTGGTGTCAGTGGAGAATCACGGGACAGGAGCAATATCTGAAATGTCTTTTCCCTGATTCGACACAGGGAACGCCGATACAGGGAAGCAAGCTTCGACTTCCGGGATATTTATCAGGGAAAGGCTTCCACTCCGGGGAAGACAGTGGCTTGATCACAACCGCAGCTTCCCGAGTGCGGACACAGTTTGCTGGTGAGTCTGCTGCGTTCCTTCTCTCGTGGCTTTGCAGTGTGATCTGAATATGAAAATCCCATTTCTTCCTAATCGGGGAAGACAAATCAATGCTGCTGTATTCTTCTGAAATGACATGTGGTCCCAGTCCTCCATCAAAGGTAGGGGATCAGTGAGCCATGGGCATAAGGGACTCAAACATCCCTTTTGGAAAGTACCAGAGAAGGATGAGACAGTGACTGTGGAATTGAAGAAAAACTGTGGCAGGATCTACCCCTTCTGACCGAAAGTCTGGCCTCCTCTGCTGCTTGGAAATTGCACTGGGTTCTGTTTGGGGTGGTTGGAAAAACCCAGATGCACTGGCCCTGACCCCGGGGATCCTAAGCACAGCAAGCCTGAAGCTTCTTTAAACTTTCAAGTCTTTTGTCTTCAATTCCTTTGTGCTTCGAATTACTTATCCTAGGCAAAATTTGTGCTGTGCGTTCGTACTGCACACGTCCCTGGGTTATACCTGCCAAACTTTGGAAAACACAGTCTATCTCAAGAGATATATCTATTCCTTATGTCTGTGTGTGGTAAATGGAATTCCATTTTAAGTGGGGTAGCCCCCAACCTGCTTTTTGTTTGTAAATTGAGCTTTTTGTATATTTCATCTACTTAGAGTGGGAGCAAGGCCATGAAATCAACATGTATTTCTTGAGCGCCTACTGGGTGTCCAGAAAACTGACTGAGATTAAACCTGGCACTGAGTTTCAAGAATCGGTGGCAGCTGGATGCAGTAGGAAGGGTGACCCATCTCTGCCCTCTCTCCTCAGATCCCAAGAAGACCCACAGCCGACCAGGAAGCCGAGCTGGCAGCAAAGCTGGTAGCCGGGCCAGCAGCCGCCGAGGCAGCGATGCATCAGACTTTGACATCTCGGAAATCCAGTCCGTGTGCTCCGACGTGGAGACTGTCCCCCAGACACACAGGCCTACGCCCCGAGCAGATTCTCGGCCGTCCGCAGCCAAGCCTTCCAAAATCCCCACACCCCAGAGGAAATCACCTGCCAGCAAATTGGACAAGTCCTCCAAGAGATAGTGCAGTTGGTTCTACCACTGTCCTTCCTAAAGCCTTTACTATTTAAGTCTGAAAGATGTAACATATGATGTAGAGACTATTGTGAAATAATGCAAGAGGTGAGTTTAAAGTTCTGCAGATGGCCTTATTTGTGTATTTGTCTTTTTCTTTTATCTGTATAATTTGGGTCAGATGATAGTCTGGGGTTTTAGTCACATCCTCCATGAGGGGGGAGAGAGTTTGATAGGCACTAACGTTTCTGCACTGAGCGTGTGGAGCACACCTGAGATCACTATACCTGCAGGTAAGTCCACGACTTCCCGACAGCCAGCCCTCCACTGGGAGCTAACGTGAAGGATACCTCAGGACACCTTCTTGCTTCTCTGGAAACTCTGAAAAGCCAAAAGACACCCACAGCGATCTATTCCAAGATGATCTAAGTGTAAACTGCAAGATGGGGGGCAAAAAGACAAACACACCCGCCACAGTTCTTAACCTTGTACCTGACGGAGAACTCACAGAAAGTTCCTTTCTGCACCTGCCCATGCTCTGAGATTCCCAGACTCTTGCGTGTTTCTGTGCCGTGGCTTCACCTGAGGCCAGAGGCGTCCTGGACGTGAGCCCTCTTATCCTGTAAGAATATCATCATAAAGTGCATTCATGTAAATGTGAGGTTTTCTTTTGCTTGAGTGGACAGTAGCACCTGTACCATTGAACTCATTTTGTATCAAAGCAAGTTTGCTTGCAGAAAAGCTATGAAATAAAACATGTCCCTTAACTACATTGCTATGGAATTAATTTTTTTCCCCAGGGAAAAAAGTCAGTGTATTTTTTTATGAGCAAATATCCATTTGGAGTGACCAAACGAGACTTAAAAATGGGTTTATTTTGATTTTCTCATCTGAAGTAATCACGTTCTGGTATTATATCTATATTTAATAAATTTAAACCTTTTAATTTATTATGTATACTCACATACTATAGGAAGATATTAGTATGCATTTAATAAAACATATTCACTTGAACATATGGCATACCTGATTATTTAAAGTGAACTTTTTCTGTTTGCTCTAAATAAAGCTTATATGGACGATCTCTCTTTACTAACAGTGCAACAGGCTAAGTTTGGGGGACAAAAAACACAGGGATATAATACATAAGAAATGATAAAATAACATTAACCATTCTATAAATATTTTTAATATGTACCAACCATGTGCCAGCCTCTGTTGGTGACACTGAGGCACTCATATTCAAGGGGAAAAAGCTAATAAATAAATCACTAAAAAACATGAACTGAAACCAGGGGATGTATGACAGGGTAATGTAGTTACATTCCCTCCTGTGTACATTTAAAAATCAAATGATAAAATTTTCTTAAATATAAAGATGGCATCAAATATAATTAGAAGAATGGCAGATGGTTCCTTTGGGTGTGACCGGTCACAGTTCTCCCTGTGACTTTGTAAATTCATTTCAGCGCACGGCATTGGTGGCATTTGGGTTCAGGAGTTAGTTAAGATAGTCTTGTGTTTTCCCCGCGTGGTCTTTTTCATGGAGGCCAGCGTTGAATTGAAGGGCCTGGAGTCTCCGGAGACAGAAATTAGGTGCCGCTTTTAAGTGACTCCTTTCTCAAAGCATGGGTCTCAAGTGCATGCCCTTGATGGGAAGGGTGATTCTAACCTACGGGACCACTTGCTGTAATTCACGCATTTGATTGTAAACACCTCATCCCAGAAGGCAGTTGAAATTGCTGTTACTCCTTTGGTGCTTTGCATAGGATCACATTTCCACTTCAAAGACAAATTTAAGGGAATCATTTTATCTGGGCTCATTTGAATGCTGCCCCTGATAAAGAGCTAGGGAATTTGCTTTTTGTAGTAGGAAGTGGTGAAAGATACTTCCAGAGTCCTAAGGAACTGCTTCCAGCTACCAGCAATTGCCCTCCTGGGGAGCTTTTCACACTTTGATGCCTGATATTTGTTTCCTCTTGAATGTTTGTTTCCCAGAGCCTCAGGCTGACTTCTGAGGCCCTCCTGGAAGTTTCCCTCCTCTTCCCTACACAGTTCCTTCTCTATTCTTTTTGTCTTTCTTTCGCTTTTTTTGTTTTCTTTCCTACTTTTTATTTTAAAAACATGACATTGGAATGAATCGCAATGCTAAACATCTTAAAGATTGGCTCTGTTTGTTAGAAGATAAACTGAGGCATATTAAGAATTTTTAGGAGATCTGCGAAACAGAAACAGACACAGACATAGAGAACAGACCCTGTGGTTGCCAAGCAGAAGGGGAGGGTGGGGTTAACTGATACAAACTATTATATATATGGTGGATAAACAAGGTTCTGTACAGCACAGGGAACTATATTTAATATCCTGTGATAAACCATAACGGAAAAGAATATGAAAAAGAATATATATATAAAACGGAATCACTTTGCTGTATAGCAGAAATTAACACATTGTAAATCAACTATTCTTAAATTAAAATTTTTATTAAAGAATTTTAAGAGTTTACTTGAGCAAAATCCAGTCCCAATCAGGCAGCGCCAAACCAGAAGTGATTAGGAGTCCACCAACAGGAGAAAAAGCAGAGGCAGAGCCAGGAAATTATTGAATGGCTGTCACTTAGAGCCCAGTTGACTGTTTGTGATTGGCTGTCCTTGGGCTTTGATTTCGTAACAGGCTTTGATTTCGTAACCTCGAGGCATTTACAGAACTAGATTTTGGTTTTTGTTTTCCTAGGCCCCTGAGGCATTAGAGCCACTTGGATCTAAAGGCCTCCTTGTTTAATTAATTGAACGGTTCTTAAGTGTTAAGGCAGCTGAGTCATGGAGTCGATTTTTTTGCCTTAAAAATAAATACTAATTCTCATGAAAAAATGGAGTGCAGAAGGGGATGGGCCTGGACAAATATCAGATCTGGTTCCTTTTATGGCAAATAAGGGTGGAGGGGCTTGGAAGTGCCCTGTTGGCTGCTGGGGTTTGACCCGTAAAACAATGAAAAGGAAGAGAGGCAGGGAAAGGATCTTGTTTCCTTTTTGATCATTTTTTAAGCTTGCTTCACGTATTTGCAACAAGGGAAATCGGGATGAGGTACAGTCATTTACTCCTTTTTGGACAACGTGGTTTGAAATGCTTGTGCTTTTTTGTCAAACAAGTGATCTGATAGCACCAACCATACGTTTGCAAGTGCCCAGGCTACTGTGTGTGTCTCATGAGGTGGCCGCCTGGCCGGGAACTTACCTCTGGGGGCCCATGAAGAAGGCAAGGACACTAAACTTGTCTCTTAGTACTTTAGTAACTAGGTTTCCTTGAGTCTTGTTAGGGGTTAACTTGATGGTCACCAAAATCTACTTGGATGTGAATAGAGTCATAGATGAGTTGTATGGCTTTGTGAAGTATCTGACCTACCCTGCCCAACTGTACAACTTTGGTTGACTTCATATAATTTTGGTGCAATGGAGATGTTGAATATCTAGTCAGGATAAACGACAGCAAACATATGGAATCTTTCTGGCTTCTGCTTCCTATGTGCTAAATTAAGAACACATGCAAGGCACCCTGACTTCAGACTATACTACAAAGCTACAGTAATCAAGACAGTATGGTACTGGCACAAAAACATAAATATAGATCAAAGGAACAGGATAGAGTGAAGTAAGTCAGAAAGAGAAAAACAAATACTGTATCGGGGATATATATATATATATATATATATGATTCACTTTGTTATATATATATCTGATTCACTTTGTTATACAGCAGAAACTAACACACCATTGTAAAGCAATTATAATAAGAAAGATGTAAAAAAAAAAACATGCAAAGCAAAATGTGTTCAAAGCAATTTCATATTCATTTACCCACACTTTTATTATACCCCATTATTTGAAATTAAAGACTGCATAGGAGATGAGAATAAAAAGAGATTAAAAGTTTTCAAAAGTTATCCTCAGATAAAATATTCTTTTAAAAGTTCCTCACCCTAAAAGAGCGACTTTTGCCCCAGGGCAAAGACCAGGAATTTCAGTTGCCACAGCCTTATAGACTCTTATCTTTTCTGCCAGTGGGTTCCCTACTTCCTTGACAGCATATTTCCAGCAATAAGAATTTTCTGAGCAAACTCTTCCAATGTGTTTATCAATCAGATATTTTTTGCATATATTATCATTAGCTAATTTCTCAAGGTTCAATATAATCTTAGTGTCAGATTTACACTTAACAACATTGGTGTAGGAATATATACTTATTTCAAATAGTCTTGACAAGTTTTTGGTCCAAATCTTGTCAAATCTGATGAGACCCTCCCTGGTTTAACTCATGATGTGGCTGGGGGGCAGGGTGGCTTGTTCTAGGAGTATCTTCTCTGCTTTTTTCTTCTTTGTTTCTTGCATTCTAAGTGTCTTAAATCCATAGTTTATTTGCAGGAATCTGTTTAAGCCACATTTTGTAAAGATTGTTTTGTTAAAAAGAGATGATAAAATCTGTTCATTCACCCAGTTTGACACAGATAAAGTGCAGTCTACCACACATGCTGTGAGAACCACTGTGTCCACCTGTCACCTGGGGACACAGACACAGAGGATGCTGTGGGTGCCACCATAGGGCACATGTTACTGTTGGTCTGTAGTATGTCCATGGAGGTTGATTTCCTCCCCCTCCTCTTAGGTGAAATGTAAATATAAACAGACATCTTGTTTTCATGCCACATCCGAACTTAGAGATCACTGTTCTACACTCTTTCTTTCTCCTCTGCTCCCAGTTATGTGAGAACACAAACACATCTGTGCCAGCAGTTATATGTGATTATCTCCCTGCTTAGGTGTTCTCTGAAAATTTGAATTTAGTTCTGGCCCTTGTTACCTCTCACTTGTGCTACTACAGGACTGCCTGTTTATCGCCTCACTTTCAATGTCTTCTCCAGATGTCAGGCTGGAGGAATTGGTCCCATGGGGAGGGACAGGCCTTTTGATAATGAAGGACCAAAAGAAAGGGTGGTTAAGGTGGGAAAAGAGATACCCTTTAAACTTATACAGTTCTGTACATCAGTTATATCACAGTAAAGCTGGAAGAGAAGAAAAGATGGAAAAAGAGAAGTTAAGGGAGTTACATTACCTAACTGCACTGACTTATTTCTCTCAGCAAATTAGAAGCCAGGGTGTCCTGCCTGGAGTTAAGGAAAAGGTCATAGGTTATGGTGTTTGAGTTGAGCCGAAAAGGTTTGAAATAGCTGAGACCAGGGGTCTGTAGTTACCCTGACCTACAGAGTGCAGCTGGGTGTAGGAACAGAGGGGGCAGAAGGTTAATTGAAAGTTAAGAGCTGAAATCAAGAGGTTTACAGACAAGCAAGAACTGAAAGAATTCAGCACCACCAAACCAGCTTTACAAGGAATGCTAAAGGAACTTCTCCAGGCAGAAAAGAAAAGGCCACAACTAGAAACGAGGAAATTACAAAATGGGAAAGCTCACTGGTAAAGGCAAACATACAGTAAAGGTGGGAAATCATCCACACACAAATATATCAAAACCAGTAATTTTGAGAGTACAAATGCAGGATATTTGAAATCATTTGAAATTAAGAGATGAGCAAGTTAGGGAGCTTCCCTGGTGGTGCAGTGGTTAAGAATCTGCCTGCCAATGCAGGGGACCCAGGTTCAAGCCCTGGTCTGGGAAGATCTCACATGCTGCGGAGCAACTAAACCCATGCACCACAACTATTGAGCCTGCCCTCTAGAGCCCGTGAGCTACAACTGCTGAAGCCCGCATGCCTAGAGCCGGTGCTGTGCAACAAGAGAAAACACAGCAATGAGAAGCCCGCACACCACAATGAAGAGTAGCCGCCGCTCGCCGCAACTAGAGAAAGCCCATGCGCAGCAGCGAAGACCCAACACAGCCAAAAATAAATAACTAAAATAAATTTTTAAAAAGATGAATAAATTAAAACAGTCATATACATATAGATTGCTATACCAAAACCTCATGGTAACTGCAAGCCAAAAATCTATAACAGATATACACACAAAAAAGGAAAAGGAATCCAAACACGGCACTAATGATAGTCATCAAATCACAAGAGAACAAATGTGAAAAGGAAGAAAAAAGACCTAAAAAACAAATCCAAAACAATTAATATGACAATAAGAACATAATGTATCAATAATTACCTTAAATGTAAATGGATTCAATGCTGCTAACAAAAGACAGACTGGTTAAATGGATACAAAAACAAGACCCTATATATTCTATCAAACATTTGGAAAAGAGCTAACACTTATCCTTCTGAAATTATTCCAAAAAATTGCAGAAGGAACACTTCCATACTCTTTCTAAAAGGCCACCATTACCCTGATACCAAAACCAGATAAAGATACCACAAAAAAAGAAAATTACAGGCCAATAACACTGATGAACATAGACGCAAAAATCCTCAATAAAATACTGGCAAGCCAAACCCAACAATACATTAAAAGGATCATACACCGTGATCAAGTGGGATTTATCCCAGGGATGCAAAGATCTTTCAATATCCATACATCAATCAATGTGCTACACCACAATAACAAGTTGAAGTATACAAACCATATGATCATCTCAATAGATGCAGAAAAAGCTTTTGATAAAATTTGACATACATTTATGATAAAAACTCTCCAGAGAGTGGGCATAGAGAGAACATACTCAACATTATAAAGACCATATACTACAAACCCACAGCTTACATTATACTCAATGGTGAAAAGGTGAAAACATATCCTTTAAGATCAGGAACAGGACAAGACTGTCCACTCACACCACTTTTATTCAACATAGTTTTGGAAGTCCTAGCCACATCAATCAGAGAAGAAAAAGAAATAAAAGGAACCCAAATTGGAAAAGAAGAAGTAAAACTGTCACTGTCTGCAGATGACATGATACTATTTATAGAAAATCCTAAAGACACTACCAGAAAGCTACTAGAATTCATCAATGAATTTGGTAAAGTTGCAGGATACAAAATTAATACACAAATCTCTTGCAATTCTACACAATAAAAACAAAAGATCAGAAAGAGAAATTAAGGAAACAATCTCATTTACCATTTCATCAAAAAGAATAAAATGCCTAGGAGGCAAAAAATCTGTACCTACCTAAGGAGGCAAAAAATCTGTACTCTGCACACTATAAAATGCTGATGAAAGAAATCAAATGTGATACAAACAGATGGAAAGATATACTGTGTTCTTGGATTGGAAGAATCAATATTGTCAAAATATACTATCCAAGGCAATCTATAGATTCAATGCAATCTCTATCAAATTACCAATGGCATTTTTCACAGAATTAGAATAAAAAAGTTTTAGATTTATATGGAAACCCAAAAGACCTCGTATAGCCAAAGCAATCTTGAGAAAGAAAAACAGAGCTGGAGGAATCAGGCTCCCTGACTTCAGACTATACTGCAATGCTACAGTAATCAAAACAGTATAGTACTGGCACAAAAACAGAAATATAGATCAATGGAAGAGGATAGAAAGCCCAGAAATGAACCAACATACCTATGGCCAATTAATCTACAACAAAGGAGGCAATAATATACAATGGAGCAAAGACAGTCTCTTCAAAAAGTGTGCGCTGGGAAAACTGGACAGCTACATGTAAAAGAATGAAATTAGAATATTCTCTAACATAATTCACAAAAATAAACTCAAATTGGAGTAAAGATTTAAATGTAAACCTGATAGTATAAAACTCCTAGAGGAAAACATAGGCAAACACTTTTTTTTTTCTAATAAGGAAGGTGGGGAGTTCTCCTCCACCTTTTTTTAAAATAAATAAATAAATTTATTTATTTATTTTTGGCTGCATTGGGTCTTTGTTGCTGTGCACAGGCTTTCTCTAGTTGTGGTGAGTGGGGGCTACTCTTCGTTGTGGTGCATGGGCTTCTCATTGCAGTGGCCTCTCTTTGCAGAGCATGGGTTCTAGGCATGTGGGCTTCAGTAGTTGCAGCACGCAGGCTCAGTAGTTGTGGTGCACGGACTTAGTTGCTCTGCAGCATGTGGGATCTTCCCAGACCAGAGTTCAAACCCATGTCCCCTGCATTGGCAGGCAGATTCTTAACAACTGTGCCACCAGGGAAGCCCGGCAAACACTCTTTGACACAAATCGCAGCAATATCTTTTTGGATCCATCCCCCAGAGTAATGGAAACAAAAACAAAGATAAACAAATGAGACCTAATTAAACTTAAAATCTTTTGCACAGCAAAGCAAACCATAAAAAGAAAAGAAAACCTACAGAATGGGAGAAAATTTTTGCAAACGATGCAACCAACAAGGGATTAATTTCCAAAATACCTAAACAGCTCATATAGCTCAATATCAAAATAAAAAACAAAAAAACAACCCAATAAAACAATGGGCAGAATGTCTATATAGACATTTCTCCAAAGAAGACACACAGATGGCCAACAGGCACATGAGAAAATGCTCAACATCACTAATTATTAGAGAAATGCAAATCAAAACTACAATGAGGTATCACCTCACACCAGTCAGAATGCCCATCATCAAAATGGCCACAAATAATAAATGCTGAAGAGGGTGTGGAGAAAAAGGAACCCTCCTATACTGTTAGTAGGAATGTAAATTGGTAGAGCTACTATGGATAACAGTATAGAGTATCCTTTAAAAACTAAATATAGAGCTACCATATGATCCTGCAATCCCACTCCAGGACATGTATCCAGAGAAAACCATAATTTGAAAGGATACATGCACCCCATTTTTCATTGCAGCACTATTTACAATAGCCAAGACATGGAAGCAATCTAAGTGTCCATCGACAGATGAATGGATAAGGAAGATGTGGTACATATATACAGTGGAATACTACTCAGCCATAAAAAATAATGAAATAATGCCATTTGTAGAAACATGGTTGGACCTAGAGATTATCACACTAAGTGAAGTAAGCCATACAGAGTAAGACAAATCTCATATGATATTCCTTATATGTGGAATCTAAAAAATACAAATGAACTTATTTCCAAAACAGAAAGAGACTCACAGAATAGAAAACAAAATTTTGGTTACCAAAGGGGAAGAGGGAGGGGAGGAATAAAATAGGAGGTTGGGATTAACATATACACACGACTATATATAAAATAGATAACCAACTAGGACCTACTGTATAGCACAGAGAACTATACTCAATATTTTGTAAAAACCTATGAGGGAAAAGAATCTAAAAAAGTATATATAGATATATAGATCTATATAGATATAAAGCTGAATCTCTGTACTGTACACGTGAAACATGATATTGCAAATCAATTATACTTCAATTAAAAAAAAAAAACTTTACCCAAAAGAAAACTCCAGTACCAGTTGTATTCTTTGGTGAATTCTAGCATTTAAAGGAAAAAAAAATTTACAAAAATCCTTCTAGAAAATAGAAAAGGAAGAAACACTTCACAATTCATTCTATAAGGCATCACATTGATACCAAAGTCAAAGGCATTATAAGAAAAGAAAACTTTCAGTATTTCTTATGAATGTAGACACAACAATCCTTTGAAAATTAGCAAATTAAATACAGCAGTATATGATAAGAAAAATACATCATGACAGTTATGGACTGAATTGTTTTCCCCCCAAATTCATAGGTTGAAGCCCTAATCCCCAATGTAACTGTAGTTGGAGATAAGGCCTTTAAAGAGATAACTAAGGTTAAATGATATCATAAAGATGGAGCCCTAGAGACATGAAAGATCTCTCTCTCTCTCTCTCTCTCTCTCTCTCTCTCTCTCTGCACATGCACAGAGGAGAGACCATGTGAGGATTCAGCAAGAAGGACCATCTGCAAGCCAAGAAGAAAGGTCTCACCAGAAACCAACCCTACTAGCATCTTGATCTTGGACTATAGACTCCAAAATGTGAGGAAATAAATTTCTGTTCTTTAAACTGTGCTATTCTGTTATGCCAGTCCTAGAAGACTAATACAATGACCAAATAGAGTTTATCCCAGGAAAGTAAGGTTGGACTAACATTAGAAAACTAAGCACTTTTTTTTCACTATATTAACCAACTAAAAAATAAGAAAAATTGTATGATAACCTCAACAGATGCAGAAAAACCATTTGACAATCTTCAAAAATCACTCATGAGAACAAACGTTTCAGCAAAGCAGGAGTGGAAAAGAACTTTCTCAACCTGATAAAGAACAGCTAACATTATACTTAATGGTGAAAGATTGATTGCTTTCCCTCTAAGGTCATAAATGAGGCAAAGATGTTCTCTCTCACCACTCCCATTTGACATCTTACTGGAAGCTAAGTCCAGTACAAAAGGGTAGTAAAAGAATAAAAGATGTATAGATTGGCAAAGAGGAATGAAATTATTTTAATTCTCAGGTGACAACATTGTCCACATAGAATATCCTATGGAATTTACAAAAAAGCTACAGGTGACTTTAGCAAGGTCCCTGTATATAAAGTAAATATAGAAAAATCAGTTGTATTTCTACATACTAGTAGTAGCTGTTGGAAGCTGAAAAACAATACAAATTATAATAGCAAAAAACCAAAGTACTTAGGGATACATTTAACAAAACGTACAAAAATTGTACACAAACTACAGAACATTGAGAAAAATGTAAAACAAAAAGTGGAGAGATGCTATATTTATGGATCAGAAGAGTTAATGTTGTTAAGATGTCAATTATCCTCCAATTAATCTGCAAATCTAATATAATCTCAAGCCGAATTCCAGCAAATTTTCTTTTGAGGAAATTGATAAGACTTTCTTAAAAAAAAAAAAAGAGTTAGGAGCTGGGGTTTTTTCAGTCAGGCTCAACGGGAAGAGCAAGGGATTGAAGCAGTGAGAAGAAGCAGAGGGGGTAGGATGGAATCAAGTTTTAGGGTACTCAGAGAAAAGGGTTTGGGAGGAAGGCACACTGTGGATAGGTGTTTGGATCAGGTTGGTGGAAGGCTAGAGCATTAGGGCTGAGAGCACAGGAAAAGATGTATGACCAAGAGGGACATATTTTGGGGCATTGTCTAAGGGTTGCAAGAATGTGAATTTTGGTGGCCTCAGCATTTCATTAAAAATTAGTCTCAGCTGTTCCAAGTCTGTTGATTTTTATCGTGCTTGTAGTTGAATCTCCACGAAGAAAGCAATAATAGTCATCTCATAGGGTGGGGCAGTGTGGAAGGGCCTGCATTTCAGCTGGGATTGGCTGTGCTTCAAAGATCCAATGAGGCTGAAGTGTGTGCTTGGCTTTTCAAGAAGACAGAAATCTCAGGAAAATGGTTCGTTGATATAGGCCTATTAGATCTGGCTGTGGGCATGACTTAAAAATGGATTACCATAAAAACTACATTGCTGAAAGAAGGATTAATTAGGTAGAAAAATGTACATGGTTATGTTTTTGATTCCTAGTGTAGAAAAGTTTGTTTCAAAAGTAACCAGTCAGTGGACGTGGGATCTGGTCACCAACTGAGTCACAAAATACCTGCTTGAGAGCTGACCAGTGAATTTGGAGGAACAGAATCAGTTTGAAGCAATGTCTTGAGATATAAAGCATAAATTTTACAATGCCATATCTGATCATGGATTAATTTAGAATTCTTTCTCCTGGGTAACCTTTTGCTTTTTTAGGTTCTTGATTATGCCCAGATTGATTTTTTAAAGTCGGTTTTGGTTTATAAAGCTCTTCACATGAATATATATCTTATATGAGGTTCCCAGCCAGTCACTGAAATAGTAGATAAGTACTATTTGAATTTTACGGATAATTTAAACAAAGCTAGAGAGGCTGTTATTTCTCCAGGCTCACACAGCTAAAAATGACCCAGTAGATAAATATTTTCCTGCCGAGACCAGTAATCATCCCACTACACCTCACCATTACACCAGGGCCTCTGTGGTCCTAAGGTGGTGACTTCATAAGGAAGGCATGGTCACGAGCTCTTGGGAACCACACCACATCTGCATTTTCCAGAGACACAAGCTTCACCTTGAGATAGGTTTAGACTTTTCTCTGGAGTGCTGGAAATGTCTTGGGCTCCATAGCTAGATTAATTTTCCATTGTTTCATGTCTCATCAAATTATCTCCTTCCAAAAACGTGGTGACCTTTTAAAATTGGTTCACTGAGTAAGACGGTCTGCTTCGAGGCAGCTAATATTTAACACTATTTTCTCTCTGACCATCAAAAGATGTGTCATGAGTTCCCCTGGGAAGTGGCTTCATCAGTTAGCTATCAAAGAGTCCTGACTCCTCTTGCTGTCAGATAGGTAACCTGAATGACTTAATGCAAATGAAACTTTTGAATATTCTACTTTTTGCTTAAGTTCATTGGTAATATATGTGGATAAATGTTGGAACTCTTCACTGACTATGTCATGGTGTAGTGTTTTCAAAAATTTATTTTATAGGGAGGGTGGGAGGGAGGGAGACGCAAGAGGGAAGAGATATGGGAACATATGTATATGTATAACTGATTCACTTTGTTATAAAGCAGAAACTAACACACCATTGTAAAGCAATTATACCCCAATAAAGATGTTAAAAATTTTTTATTTTAGATGTGGAGGCATATATAATGTGACCTAACCAAAAAAGTTTTAATAAAAGTATACAAGGAATGATGTACATTTTTCCTGCTTCATTTTTGGTTAGTTTGACTACAGGGCTTTATAAGGTGGTCCAAGGCATTTACCTTGATCCTATCACTCAAATATATTTCAAATCATATTAGTTCTTTTTTTTTTTTTAAAGATTTAATTTTATTTATTTTTGGCTGCACTGGGTCTTCATTGCTGCACTTGGGCTTTCTCTAGTTGTGGTGAGTGGGGGCTACTCTTCCTTGCGATGTCTTCTCTTGTTGCGGAGCACCGGCTCCAGGCACATGGGCTTCAGTAGTTGTGGCTCATGGACTCAGTAGTTGTGGGTCACAGTCTCTAGATCACAGGCTCAGTAGTTGTGGCTCATGGGCTTACTTGCTCCGTGGCATGTGAGATCTTCCCAGACCAGGGCTCGAGCCTGTCTCTCCTGCACTGGCAGGTGGATTCTTATCCACTGTGCCACCAGGGAAGTCCTGTTAGTACTTTCTTTAGTGTATATTCTTTTGTGTGTATTCTTTTGCTTACTCTTATTCTCACACACCTCTGAAAATGTATCTTTTAAGTATCAGTGTCAGAATAATTTGTTTTTTGTCAAACCATGTTTGAAATGTAGTTAATTCAGTGAAGAACTTTTATTTAGGACATTCCTTTGATTTATATTGACTGCATTTGGGGAGTAGGATATTTTATACATTCAATGATACATTTTATTATCAACTTCTGATTATAATTTTACACTTGTTAGTTACAGAAAGTGTAGTAAATACATAAAAGTACAAAGAGTAAATAAAATCACCTATCATCCCAATACTTGGAATAAATCACTGATAAATTTGAGGGGTGATCATTATTTTGAATTTCTGATGTCATACTGTATTTCCATTTTGGTATCTCCAATTACATATTTAAAATTAAAAAGGCCAAAGGCATTGTAAGTTATCCAGTTATTTTAGTCTTTAAAACTGGAAATAGGGTGATACTTGTATTGCTTTTTATTGCTGGACAACAGTTGCCTGAGAACTCAGTGATTTCAAACAACTTATTTTGCAGTTTGTGTGAACAAGAATTCAGGCAAACTCGTCTGTGTCCTCTGCTTCAAGGTCGCTTACAAGGCTGCAGTCAAAGTTCCAGCTGGGGCCACAGTCATCTGTGTCTCATTTCATCTGAGGCAGGATTTATTTTCCAGTTCACTCCTTGGTTGGTTGGTTGTCAAGATTCCATTCCTCGTGGGTTGTTGGACTAAGGGCCTCAGTTCCTTGCTAGCTGTTGGCTGGAGGCCACCCTCATTTCCTTGCCACATGGGCCCCTCCAGCATGGCAGCTTGCATCATCAAAGTGGGCAAACCAAGGAGGCAATAGAGTCCAAAGTCACAGTCTTCCACAACCTAAGCTTAGAAATTATGTCCTATCACTTTAGCCATATTTTCTTATTCAGGAGCAAATCACAAGGTCCAGCCTACATTCAAGGGCAGGGGCCTGAACCAGGAAGAAATAGCAAATATGAACAGACCAATCACAACTACTGAAATTGAAACTGTGATTTAAAAACTCCCACAGACTGAAGTCCAGGACCAGATGGCTTCACAGCCGAGTTCCATCCCACGTTTAGAGAAGAGTTAACACCTATCCTTCTGAAACTCTTCCAAAATATTGCAGAGAAAGGAACATTCCCAAGTTCATTCTATGAGGCCACCATCACCCTAATACCAAAACCAGACAAAGATATAATGAGAAAAAGAAAATTACAGGCCAATGTCACTGATGAACATAGACACAAAAGACTTCAATGAAATACTAGCAAACAAAATCCAGCAACACATTAAAAGTATCATACGCCATGATCAAGTGAGATTTTTTCCCAGGGATGGAGGGATTCTTCAATATATGGAAATCAATGTGATACACCACATTAACAAACTGAAGAATAAAAACCATATGATCATCTCAATAGATCCATAAAAAGCTTCTGACAAAATTCACCATCCATTTATGATAAAAAACAAAAACAAAAAAAACCCCAACTCTCCAGAGAGAGAGTTTGGTAAATTTGCAGGATACAAAATTAATACACATACATCTCTTGCATTCCTATACACTAACAATGAAAGATCAGAAAGAGAAATTAAGGAAACCATCCCATTTACCATCGTAACAAAAAGAATAAAATACCTAGGAATAAACCTACCTAAGGAGTCAGAAGACCTGTACTCTGAAAACTATAAGATACTGTTAAAAGAAATCAAAGATGACACAAACAGATAGAGAGATATACCATGTTCTTGGATTGAAAGAATCAATAATGTGAAAATGACTGTACTACACAAAGCAATCTACAGATTTAATGCAATCCCTATCAAAATACCAATGACATTTTTCACACAATTAGAACAAAAAACTTTACAATTTGTATGGAAACACAAAAAACCCTGAATAGCCAAAGCATTCTTGAGAAAGAAAAACAGAGCTAGAGGGATCAGGCTCCTGGACTTCAGACTATACTACAAAGTTACAGTAATCAAAACACTATGGTACTTGCACAAAAACAGAAATGTAGATCAATGGAACAGGATAAAAAGTCCAGAGATAAACCCACACACATATGATGGCCTAATCTCTGACAAAAGAGGCAAGAATATACAATGGTGAAAAAACAGTCTCTTCAAAAACTGGTGCTGGGAAAACTGGACAGCTACATGTAAAAGAATGAAATTAGAACATCCCCTAACACCATACACAAAAATAAACTCAAAATGGATTAAAAACCTAAATGTAAGGCTGGATACTTTTAAACTCTTAGAGGAAAACATAGGCAGAACACTCTCTGACATAAATTTCAGCAAGATCATTTTTGATCCACCTCCTAGAATAATGAAAATAAAAACAAAAATAAACAAATGGGACCTAATTAAACTTAAAATCTTTTGCACAGTGAAGGAAACCATAAACAAAACAAAAAGACAAGCCTCAGGATGGGAGAAAATATTTGCAAATGAAGCAACTGACAAGGGATTAATCTTCAAAATATACAAACAGCTCACTATCCAAAAAACAAAAAACAAACAAAAAAAATCCAGACATAAGATGGGCAGAAGATCTAAATAGACATTTCTCCAAAGAAGACATACAGATGGGAAAAAAGTATGTGAAAAGATGTTCAACATCACTATTAGAGAAATGCAAATAAAAACTACAGTGAGGTATCACCTCACACCAGTCAGAATGGCCATCAACAAAAAAAAAATCTATAAACAATAAACGCTGGAGAGGGTGTGGAGAAAAGGGAACCCTCCTACACTGTTGGTGGAAATGTAAATTGGTACAGCCACTATGGAGAACAGTATGGAGGGTCCTTAAAAAACTAAAAATAGAGCTACCATATGATCCAGCAATCTCATTCCTAGGCATATGCCTGGAGAAAACCATGATTCAAAAAAGATACATGCACCACAATGTTCACTGCAGCACTATTCACAATAGCCAGGACATGGATGTAACCTAAATGTCCATCAACAGAGGAATGGATAAAGAAGAGGTGGTACATATATACAATGGAATATTACTCAGACATAAAAATGAATGAAATAATGCCATTTGCAGCAACATGGATGGACCTAGAGATTGTCATACCGAGTGAAGTAAGTCAAACACAGAAAGACAAGTAGCATATGATATCATTTATATGTGGAATCTAAAAAAATTGTACAAATGAACTTATCTACAAAACAGAAGTAGAGTCACAGATGTAGAAAACAAACTTATAGTTACCAACAGGGAAGGGGGGAGGGACAAATTGGGAGATTGGCATTGACATATATACACCACTATATATAAAATAGGTAACCAACATGGACCTACTGTATAGCACAGCGAACTCTACTCAGTACTCTGTAATGACCTATATGGGAAAAGAATCTAAAAAACAGTGGATATTTGTACATGTATAATTGATTCATTTTGCTGTACACCTGAAACTAACACAACATTATAAATCAACTATACTCCAGTAAAAATTTTTAAAATAAAAAAATAAAAATTATGGCTTTCCCATGGAAAAAGAAGTATGACACATCAAAAGTCAATGACTTGTTCAACACAATCTAGATTGGAAGAGGAATGTTTCTTCAAAACTCTACTAAAGAGTTACTCATAATAATACTGGGAAATGAGCTACACAAACACCCGAAACAGGTCAGAGTACAAAAGGGCATCAGTGACTCCCTAAAAGGACAACAGAGAGGCACAGGACTGTTAATGAACAGCATTCTCTAAATACGGTGAGAGGGTGGATGGGGGAAGTAATGAGAACCACCTCAGCCCATCTTGGTTAAATGTTGCCTTGCCTCATTCTTCTTCTCTGACTCCCCTCCCCTTGTAATGCTGGACCCTCCAAGTTGCTGTTACATGGACACATTCGATTCTCTCCACTGGGGACACCCAATTCTCATGGCTGGGGTACATGTGCTTGTGGTCATTGGCACACAAGTGTGCCTCTGCTGACCTAGGAACTCCCAGGAATTAACTAACTGGTGGGGGTTAATCTCATTCACATTTTCTTCCAAGGGATTCCACATATGCAGCACACACATTTTAAAGGCCCATACTCTTGTGAAGCAGGGGAAAAAAGTTTGGCAGCAGATAAAACGTGCATCTAGGCCCTCCCCACTTGTATCTTGTCCGTGTGTGGTTTGACATTTGATTTGTGCCAGTGAGACCACATTCATATTCAGAGGAACTGTTTCATAGGGTTTCCTAGAAAACACCTTGTGAACAGGCAGTGTTTTGCGTACTTCGAACCAAAGTTCATCCAAGAAATTTTATATATAGTGAAGCAATGCTAGTTGGAGATTTTTGCAGCAGCCATGAGCCAGCTTGCCTATGAATTACTGTTAAACAGCCCATAAACAATTGAGATAGCACTGTTCATACCATATACATACATTGGCTTTCAGAGGCCAGAGTGGTTTTTTGAGTTTTCTTTACTTCTAGAGAAAAGCTAAAAGATACTGGCGCCATTTTGGAGAGATTGACTCCTCCCATCCCCCCACGCACTGTTGACAGTCCTGAAAGGCTGGCAGGAACCGGATATTCTTGCAGAATTCTCTGTGCCAAAAACTATGTTTTCTCAATTTTCATCCAACCCTTTCAGGAAGGAGTTATCCCAAACTGCTGGTTAGGAATAACCAGCAAGATCACTAGCTAATAAGTAGAGGAATCCATGTTTACCAGCCCAGTTCTGGCTGAACCAAAGCCTATGTGGTCTTTCCATGGCAAGTACTATGTTGTGTGAGCCATTATTTTTCAGACTTATTTTTTGTGTCCTGGCCCACATCTTATTCATCAGTTTCTTGTCTTATTTGTTCCTAATTTGAGTGCTTTAGCAACTTAAAAAACCTGAGCATATATTCTCCCCCATCCTGCTTCTCCTACCACCACCAACAACAAAAATGAAACAAAACATGTATTTTAAAAAATAGAATTCACCCAGTTTATGTAAACATTCCTTCCCTGAGAGTGACATATGGGGAGAGATCAGAAAGACAAAGGCAGAAGGATTTAAGATGCCAACTGGGAAGCAACAAGAAATGTGGGTCTTTAACACTGTGAAGTCAAGTCAAACTGCAGAACTGGTTTGTGCTCAGCTTTGCAGGAAAATCCTTGGGTTTAGAGGATAATATGTAAACACTGTTTAGGATTAGGCTGAATTACGGTTCTAAGTGGGTGGAGGAGTCCATCTTCTGTGCCAAGAATCAGTGATCTTGGTTTAGAGTTCCCTCCTATCTCTTTGACATGTGGTGCTTGGGTGTCTTAAGATTGAGGATGGCTTCTGGAGTGAAGCATCTTTTTCTTGCCCACTGCCAGGTAGCTGCTTTCAACCCGGATATATGGCTATAAATGCAAGAACTACAACATGATATCATGTGAACCTACCAACAGGTTTGTGGGAAAATACTAGGGAAGAACAATCACCTGATTCTAGTATACATTCTAGAACACATATTTGAAAATGCAAAATATATCTTATCTATTTTTATACGGAACTCAGAATACTGCAAAGACCATTGATATTTGTCATTTAACTTCTGGTCATGCCTCCCTGTGAGGTAGATTAATCACTAGAGTGATTAATCACCTGGTCACCCACGTTGTCTGGTAATTGACCTGAGTGATGGTGACCAAACAATTGTCCCCCCCCCCCCCATACACACACACTCCAATATAACTCTACATAGCAGGGATCTCTTTTAGTTTTTAAACCTAAAAGTCCTTAGTCATTCTTGGGTTTCTATATCATGGAGTATTTAAAAAACAAATAGAAGGAGATGAAGCATTAGAAGAGTGCGAAAGCAATCTGGACATGCAAGATTGATGACCTACATGTAGAAGTGAAAATTTAACAAGTTTTATAAATGGGAATGAGAAAACCAAATGTAGGATATAAGATAGTTTTTTCCTCTTATTTATGCAATGGATAAATTTGATTTGACAGCTCAGTGGCAGTCGGTTAATGATGTGTAAATGACCTTGAGCTACATTAATAGAAATGCAGTGCCCAGCACAGAGGAGTTGGAGGAAGTCCTGCTCCACTGCGGTACCTCATTATAAGATGTGGGCACCCTGACGCTCTGCAGGTGGAGGGGCCAGGATGCAGTTCTGAGCCATATCAGAAACGGACATCATAATGTGAAAGAATGAGATTTTATGTGTGTTTTAACAGAAATACGTGCAAGTTGATTATTCCAAAGAAATCTATTTTTGCAAGAAAACTACACAGCTTGTATCCTGCTTACTTGAATTACAACACGTTAGTGAAATCACAGTTAACAAGTTACTTATCACAAGTTTGATGACAAAATTCTCTTAAACTTTTAAGTGGAATAGCAAATCATTTTCTGACAACTAACTTTTATTCTTATAAAAAACAAACATACTCTCAAGGTTACAGTTACTGTAGTTGAGAAATAACTATTAAAATCTCTGAATATTACAGGAATACTCTTTATACTTTTAAGATGACAGACTTAGGGACCTGACTTCATGAAGACTAGAGACCGAATATATGTAGAGTAATCAGCTGGTAAACATCCTCTAACCATTCCTCTGACATTCATCCCCATCCCCTAAGAAAGGGGTAAGAGCAATCTTAGTATTTTACCCTTGTGAAAACAGTCTTCTCTAGATTTCTGTTATTATTCAGAATTGTGGAATTTTGGCCCTTTTCACTGGGCTGAATAACATTCTGAAGGACCACCAGTGCATAGAAGACAGATCTTTATTTCACCATGAGAAACAACTCTATCCATTTCAGCTGCTTTGGTGGCTGCTTTGGGAGAAGAATTGCCAGATAAAATACAGGACACCAGCTAAATTTGAATAATGATGAAAAAATTTTAGTATAAATAAGTCCCAAACATTGCATTAGACATTCTTATACTAAACATCATTCGCTGTTTATCTGAAATTCAAATTTAATCCTGTATTCTTATTTGCTATATCTAGCTACCTATTCGGAAATGGTTGTATTTCCAGGTGCTGTGATTAAAAACACTAATGATTACATGGAGATGTGGTATCAAGATTCCAAGAGTCAGAGAGTATAGTTGGGCTAGTATGGAGAGTGGGGTCCAGATATCATCTTCATGGGTGTCTCCTTTGAGTTCAGAGCTGGGCTAGGTGTTGGGGGGAGGGACCAAATGACTCTACAGTTCATGACTTTGAGGGAACAGTGGCTTTTTATGATCTTTCCATTTTCTTTGTTTCTTGTTCCTTTGGCAGGGTCAACTCACTGCTCTCCAGCCCCTAGTAGGTCCAGAGGACAGTGGAGAGTGCAAAAGAGAATGACATTTTTCTCCTTATTAATATTTCTTGAACTGTGTTGGTGGTGGAGATCCTTGGGAACACATCTACATGGACGATTGTGTTCCTACCAGGAATTCTGGAATTTTCACAACCAAGATGCAGCGTGTCCAATAGATTTTTCTGTTTTGTTCCCAAAAGAATATGGCATAAGAAGAATTCTTTCTAGAGAAGGAGATTAGAATAAATAAATTCTGGCAGACTCTCCAAATCACATAAGAAGATAAGTTAAAAGTTGGCCCTGTTTTGAGGTTGATGAATCCATTGCTTTGGAAACATTTCTTAATGTTTCTGAAGAAAACACTTTAGAAGGATTCTTGCTTAGTGGATGCCTTACAGTATATAGTATTAACGATCTGTCACATGAAATCCTGAAGTCACTCCACGCTGATGATTGACAAACAATGAAAAGTTCAACTGAGGCCCTTTTCAAATTTGGTTCTCCCACACAGGCTGATCTGTTTACTGGAGACTGTTGTTAAGACTGTAAAAACAATTGGACTGGGTGCTGGGACAGAGTGCAGGCTGCCCAAGGCATGAAGATCCAGTTTTCATATGCTTGCTGATAGTGATGTTGCTGTAGATGTATTTTTAGGTTACAATGATGAGGAAAATGACAATGCCCCCAGAAAGTTGGGGCCACAGTCACAATGTCTTCAGGGAACCAATATACAAGAAAAATACCCAATTTATGAAATGTTTTCATTATTTTAACTGGTAGAAACCTGCTTTCCCTTAAAATAAGACTGTTAATGTTCCCTGAAAACTGAAAAATCTGACAGTACAAGAGAGAATTTAAAATATATACACTTTTAGGAGTTTAGCCAAAGATGGTGGAGTAGGAACTCGAGCTCCCCTCCTCTCACGAGCAAAACAAAATCACAATTAACTGTGGAACAACCATCAATAAAAAAGACTGGAACCTACCAAAAAAGATATTCTACATCCAAAAACATAAAGAAGAAACCACAGTGAGATGGTAGGAGGGGCACACTCACAATATAATCAAATCCCATACCACCCAGGTGGGTGACCCACAAACTGGAGAATAATTATATCACAGAAGTTCTCCCACAGGAGTGAGAGTTCTGAGCCCACATCAGGCTCCCCAGCCTGGGGGTCTGGCATTGGGAGGAGGAGTCCCCAGAGCATTCAGCTTTGAAGGCCAGTGGGGCTTGATTGCAGGAACTCCACAGGACTGGGGGAAAGAGAGACTCCACTATTGGAGGACACACACAAAGTCTCATGCACACTGGGACCTAGGGAAAAAGCAGTGACTTCATAGGAGCCTGGGCCAGACCTACCTGCTGGTCTTGGAGGACCTCCTAGGGAGGCAGAGGGTGGCTGTGGCTCACTGTGGGGGCAAGAACACTGGTGGTAGAGGTATTGGGGAGTATTCATTGGCATGAGCCATCCTGGAGACCAACATTTTGGCATCAAGACCTGGCCTCACCCAACAGCCTGTAGGTTCCAGTGCTGGGATCCCTCAGGCCAAACAACCAACAGGGTGAGAGCACAGACTCACCCATCAGCAGAAAGGATGCTTAAACACTTCCTGAGCCCACAGCTGCTTCTAACCAGAGGCCTTGACATGGCCCTGCCCGCCAGAGGGACAAGACCCACCTCCTCCCACCAGGAAGCCTGAACAAGCCTCTAGACCAGCCTCACCCACTAGGGGGCAGACACCAGAAGCAAGAAAACTACAGTCCAGTAGCCTGCAGAACTGAGTCCACAAACACAGGTCAGAAACTACCCTGGGACCAGCTGGTCCCTGGCCCTTGGGTGAGGAGAGACGAGTGTACTCCTGGGACACATAGGACATCCCCTACAGAGGGCCACTTCTCCAAGGCCAAGAAACACTACTAACTTTTCACATACATAAAAATACAAATAGACATTTAGACAAAATGAGACTGCAGAAGAATATGTTCCAGATGAAGGAACAAGATATACCCCCAAAAGAACAACTAAGTGAAGGGGAGATTAATAATCTACCCTAGAAAGATTCCAGAATAATGATCATAAAGATGATCCAAGAACTCAGGAAAAGAATTGATGCACGGAGTGAGAAGTTACAAAAAGTTTTAACCAAGAGCTAAAAAATATAAAGAACAACCAAACAGAGTTGAAGAATTCAATAACTGAAATGAAAAATACACTAGAATGAATCAATACCAGAATAAGTGAGGAAAAAGAATGGATAAGTGAGCCGAAAGACAGAGTGGTGGAAATCACTGCTGTGGAACAGAAAAAAGAAAGAAAAGAAACGAAGACAGTTTAAGGGATCTCTGGGAAAACATCAGATGAACCAACATTTACATTATAGGGGTCCCAGAAAGAGACAAAAGGCCTGAGAAAATATTGGAAGGAATAATAGCTGAAAACTCCCCTATCATGAGAAAGGAAACAGTCATCCAAGTCCAGGGCCCACTGAAGAGTCCCATATAGGATTAACCCAAGGAAGAACATGCCAAGATACAGAGTAATCAAACTGACAAAAATTAAAGATAAGAGAAAATATTAAAAGCAACAAGGGAAAAGCAACAAATAATATATAAAGGAATCCCCAAAAGTTTATCTGCTGATTTTTCAGCAGAAACACTACAGGCTGGAAGGGAGAGGCACGACATATTTAAAGTGATGGAAGGGAAAAACCTACAACCAAGAATACTCTATTCAGCAAGTCTCTCGTTCAGATTTGACAGGGAAATCAAAAGCTTTGACAGACAAGCAAAAGCTAAAAGAATTCAGCACCACCAAGTCAGTTTTACAACATGCTAAGGGAAATTTTCTAGGCAGAAAAGGCCACAACTAGAAACAAGAAAATTACAAAATGGAAAAGCTCACTGGTGCCAGCACATTGCCAACATGCAGAGGCAGGGCTGAAATCATAGCTGAGCCCCAGGGGATATGCAACTTAAGAAGTAGGGCTGAAGTCTCTCCTGGCAGCTGGGTGAGCTGCGAATTTACACCTCCACTGCAAGCTTTCCACCAGATTTGTAAACTCAGCACCTGTGGGACATCTGAATGGAGAAAGTGTGCTCCTGGGGCGGGGACGGGTCTGGCCTTAGCAGCTGTGGGCTTTGTAGGTGCCTGCAGATGGGCTGAGCCAGGGTCTTGTCTGCCTCCATAGCTCCCACGGTGGGTCCAGCTGCATGAATACTGCAGTCCTGGGACCTGACTTCAGTGGATCTGTGCTAGTGGCCTTGTGAAAACAATGTCTGAGTTACACCAGGGCCAATTACCAGCATTCCCACAGTTGAGGCAGGGCTGAGGGAAGTGCTAATAACAGTGTACTTTATGAGCCTGAGCAATGGGTGACAGGCAACACAACAGAGTGCACTCACCAGTGTGCAGCTCTGGTGAGGGATACTCAGTGGCTCCTCTCTCAGTGCGGGAGCTCCAATTCTGCCTACTTTGCACTGTAGCTCAGAAAAGCAGCTCAGAAACAGATCTGGGAACTTCCACTCCAAACTAGTCCCCAAAAGGGCTGTGACAACCACAGAGCAAAGAGAAGGACACACTCAACATCCAGTGCAGGTTCTGGTCACCATAACACCAGTCACACCACCTATCAAGGGGATAATGTCCAGCACACAATGAGGAAACACGTGGCAGTCATCCACACTAAAAACAGCCCTCACACCAAAAATATTAAACCCACACAAGCTGCACAGTGACACTTCCACATAAAAGTAGCTCTCTAAGACCACAGTAGATAATTGTTTTTCCTAAACTTACAGAGTAAGAGAATAATGAGTAAAATGAAGAAGCAGAGGAACCGCTCCCAGTTAAAAGATCAAGAGAATCCCCCTGAAAGAACAAAGAATGATACAGACCTCTTCAGTCTAATAGACACTGAGTTCAAAAAGGAGATAATGAAAATACTGAAGGAATTAAGAAAGACTATCAACATAAATTCAGAGTACTGTTAAAAGGAACTAGAAACCATAAAGAGGAGCTAAGAAAAATTAGAAAACTAATTCACTGAGACAAAAGCTGAGTAAAGGCAATGAATAGCAGAATGAAAAACGCAGAAGAATGAGTAAGTAATCTGGAAGATAGTATAATGGAAATCACCCCATCAGAACAGCAGATAGAAAGCCAAATAAAAAAAAAATGAAAGCAATATAAGAGACCTATGGGATGATATAAAGTGAGCCAACCTATGCATAATAGAATTCCAACAGAAAGAGAAAATGGGATCGAAAATGTATTTAAAGAAATTATGGCTGAAAACTTCCCCAAACCTAAAGAAGGAAGCAGATACCCAAGTACAGGAAGGACAGAGGGTCCCAAACAAGATGAACCCAAACAGACCTATGCCAAGACATATTATAATCAAAATGGCAAAAGTTAAAGAGAGGCAGCAGGAGAAAAATAAAGAGTTAGTTACAAGGGAACCCCCCATAAGGCTATCAGCTGACTTCTCTACAGAAATACTGCAGGCCAGAAGGGAGTGGCAAGATATATTCAAAGTCCTGAAAGGGAAAAACCTGCTCTACCCAGCAAGATTACCATTTAGAATAGAAGGAGAGATAAAGAATAACTCAGATAAGAAAAAAATAAAAGAACACAGCAGTACTAAACCTATACTCAAAGAAAGGTCTTCTCTAAATAGAAAAGAAACAAGAATCTATAGGAAAGAGAAAAAATCACAATTGGAAAGTAAATCACTTAAATAAGCTAGTATACAGATTTAAAAACAATAAAAAATAAAATTTTGTGAAAGCAATAACTACAATGAACAGCAAAAGGATAAATATGAATATGTAAAAGGAGACATCAAAATCATAAAATGTAGAGGAGGAGAGTAAGAAAATGTAGATTTCTTTTTAGAATGTGTTTGAGCCTATATGACTATCAGTCTAAAGCAAGTAGATACAGTAATGGGTTAACATATTTGAAAAACAGGATAATTACAAATCAAAAACATACCAAAGAAGTCATAAAAACCAAACAGAAGAGAACACAAGCATAATACAAATGAAAACCAAGCCACAAAAGGAAAAACAAAGAGAAAAAGAAAGGAACAAAGCAGAAACACAGAATCAACTTGAAAACAAGGTTTAAAATGTCAACGAATACATATCCATCAATCATTACCTTACACGTCAATGGACTAAATGTACCAATCAAAAGACATTAGGGTAGCAGATTGGATAAAAATATGCTGACTACAAGAGACCCACTTTAGGTCAAAAGACACATAGATTGAAAGTGAGGGGATGGGAAAAGATATTTCATGCATACAGAAATGACAAGAGAGCGGCGGTTGCAATACTCGTATCTGACAAAATGGACTTTAAAACAAAGGCCATAAAGAAAAATAAAGAAGGACACTATACAATGATAAAAGGATGAACATAAGAAGTGGATACTACATTCATCAACATATATGAACCCAATATAAGAGCATCCAAAAGCATAAATCAAATACTAACAGACATAAAGGGAGAAATTGGTGGGAGTACAAAAATTGTAGGAGACTTTAACACCCCACTCACATCAGTGGACAAACCTTCTGGACAGAAAATCAATAAGGCTACAGAGATCCTAAATAATACAATAGAACAGTGAGATGTAATAGAAATTTTCAGGACATTACATCTCCCCAAACCAGAATACACATTCTTTTCAAGTGCACATGGAACATTCTCTAGGATTGACCACATACTATGGCACACAACAACTTTCAACAAATTTAAGAATATAGAAATGATTTCAAGTATCTCTTCTGACGACAATAGCATGAAACTAGAAATCAACCACAGAAAAAGAAATGAGAAAAAACCCATTACATGGAGACTAAACAACATGTTACTAAAAAACCAATGGGTCCATGATGAATCAGAGGAAAATAAAAAATACCTTGAGACAAATGAAAATGAAAACACAATCATTTAAAATCTATGGGATGCAGCAAAAGCAGTTCTTAGAAGGAAGTTCATAGCGATACAGGCCTTCCTCAGAAAACAAGAAAAATCTCAAATAAACAACCTAACCTATCACGTAGAAGAATTAAACACAGGAACAAACAAAATCTAAAATCAGCAGAAATAATAAAGATTGGAGAGGAAATAAATAAAAGAGATATTAAAAAAACAACAACAGATAAGATCAATAAAAACAAGAGCTGGTTCTTTGAAAGTGAAAAAAAATGGACAACCCTTTGCCCAGGCTTACCAAGAAGAAAAGACAGGGGACTCAAATAATATATGAAATGAAAAAGGAGAAATAACAACATATACAGCAGAAATACAAAATACCGTAAGATAATACTATGAAGAATTATATGGCAACAAACTGGAAGAAGTGGACAAGTTTCTAGAAAGATTACAGTCCACCAAAACTGAATCAAGAAGAAATAGAAATTTGTACAGACTGATGATAAAAAGTGAAAAAAGAATCTGAAATAAAAAATTTTTAAAAGCCCTACAAACAAAATTTCAGGACCAGATGGCTAAATGAGTGAATTCTACCAATCAAAGAACATATACCAATCCTTCTCAAAATCTCCCGAAAGATTTAAGAGGAGGGAACAATCCCAAAGAAATTCTATGAATTCACTATCACCATGATAACAAAACCAAAAATACTACCAAAAAATAAAATTACAGGCCAATATCTTTGATGAATATAGGTACAAAAATTCTCAGCAAAACATTAGCAAACCAAATCTAACAAAATATTAAAAAGATCATACATCATGACCATATTGGATTCATCCCAGGGTCACAAGAATGGCTCAACATACACAAATCAAACAATGTGATACATCACGTCAACAAAATAAAAGAAAAAAACCACATGATCATCTAAACAAATGCAGAAAAAGCATTTGAAAAAATTCAACATCCATTCATAATTTAAAATCTCTTACTAAAGTGAAATTGGTAACACCCTAAACCTAGGTTTTTGCATCCCCAAACCTATGGGATGCAGCAAAAGCAGTTCTAAGAGCAAAGTTTATAGCAATACAACCCTACCTCAAGAAACAAGAAACACCTCAAATAAACAACCTAACCATACACCTAAAGAAATTAGAGAAAGAAGAACCAAAAAACCCCAAAGTTAGCAGAAGGAAAGAAATCATAAAGATCAGATCAGAAATAAATGAAAAAGAAATGAAGGAAACGATAGCAAAGATCAATAAAACTAAAAGCTGGTTCTTTGAGAAGATAAACAAAATTGATAAACCATTAGGCAGACTCATCAACAAAAAAAGGGAGAAGACTCAAATCAATAGAATTAGAAATGAAAAAGGAGAAGTAACAACTGACACTGTAGAAATACAAAGGATCATGAGAGATTACTATAAGCAACTATATGCCAATAAAATGGACAACCTGGAAGAAATGGACAAATTCTTAGAAAAGCATAACCTCCGAGACTGAACCAGGAAGAAAGAGAAAATATAAACAGACCAATCACAAGCACTGACATTGAGACTGTAATGAAAAATCTTCCAAGAAACAAAATCTCAGGACCAGATGGCTTCACAGGCAAACTCTATCAAACATTTAGAGAAGATATAGATGCAGAAAAAGCTTTTGACAGAATTCAACACCCATTTATGATAAAAACCCTGCAGAAAATAGGCATAGAGGGAACTTACCTCAACATAATATAAGCTATATATGACAAACCCACAGCCAACATCATCCTCAATGGTGAAAAACTGAAACCATTTCCACTAAGATCAGGAACAAGACAAGGCTGCCCACTCTCACCATCATTAGTCAACATAGTTTTGGAAGTTTTAGCCACAGCAATCAGAGAAGAAAAAGAAATAAAAGGAATCCAAATCGGAAAAAAGAAGCAAAGCTGTCACTGTTTGCAAATGACATGATACTATACGTAGAGAATCCTAAAGACTCTACCAGAAAACTACTAGAGCCAATGAATGAATCTGACAGGAATAAAGATGCAGACATAGAGAATGGACTTGAAGACACAGGGAGGGGGAAGGGTAAGCTGGGACAAAGTGAGAGAGTGGCATGGACTTATAAATACTACCAAATGTAAAATAGATAGCTAGTGGGAAGCAGCTGCATAGCACAGGGAGATCAGTTCAGTGCTCTGTGACCACCTAGAGGGGTGGGATAGAGAGGGTGGGAGGGAGACACAAGAGGGAGGAGATATGGGGATATATGTATATGTATAGCTGATTCACTTTGTTATAAAGCATAAACTAACACACCATTGTAAAGCAATTATACTCAAGTAAACATGTTTAAAAAATAAATAAGTAAAAAATAAAAGCTATTCATGACAAACCCACTTCCAATATAAAACACAGTGGTGAAAAGCTCAAAGTCTTCCCACTAAAATATGGAACAGGACAAGAATGACCACTCTCTCCACTTCTATTCAGTATAGTATTAGAAGTCCTAGTCACAGGAATCAGACAAGGAAAAGAAATAATATGTATCCAAACTGGAAGGGAAGAGGCAAAATTGTCATTTGCAGATGACATGATACTATATATAGAAAACCTTAAAGACTCCATACAAAAACTACTAGAACTGATAAAAGAATTCAGCAGTGTAGTAGGATACAAGATTAACACACAGAAATTGTTTGCATATTTTTACACTAACAATGAAATATCAGAAATGGAATATAAAAAAAAACCTTTAAAAATCATGTTCAAAAAACTACTTAGGAATAAACCTGACCAAGGAAGTGAAAGATTTATATGTTGAGAGTTATGAAAACATTGATGAAGAAAATTGAAGATGATTTAAAGAAATGGAAAGATATCCCACACCCTTGGATTAGAAAAATGAATGTTGTTATATATATATATATATATACACTACC